>NC_066892.1:1679827-2007324 GCF_022985175.1 Labeo rohita | reverse complement strand
TCATATTTAAAAGCAGGCCAAAATTCAAAAGCATATAATACAAGTTATTTGTATAACTGAAATTAATTCTTTGAATAACTACTATTATGTATGAGTCTGTATATATAAAGACTCATAGTTCCCATCAAAGTCTATAATTACACGTGTGCTCATTTTCATCTGATTCAAATGTACCATATTACAACACATCATGCATCGTACTGTTAATAGTTGATACTTCTGTATGAAGTATCATACAGAAGTATAAAATGAACAAACTACTAACAATTTTTTTTTTATCAGTGCTGACTTACCTTAATATGCTTTCCTTGTGGTCAGTGTTGACTGGTCCAGTGTAGCCACAGTCCAGTATTTCTTTTGTATAGTTAGACAGGTCAGATGCATCTTCAATCTACAAGTAAAATTTTACCTTTAATAAATATTAACAAGCATGGTTCACTGCTGAATTCTGGAGTAAATCGAATCTGTCAGTGGCTTTATAACATGATGACAGTTATTCCAGCAAACTAATTTACTGAAGGGCATGAAAATACATAGAACTTGTATCTAATGAAATTCTGTCAACAAGACCCACCCTTTTGATTAGTGGTGATATCTCTGTGTCATGCACACCATCCCTTTTAATGTTACCAGAAACAAGGTATTCATAACACCATTCTTGCATAAACCGTGGTGCCGGTCCTCCTTGGGCAATGCTCACAGCAAATATTTCACCTGCAACTCTATAGAAATATACTGTGTTACATATGGATAACAGCTCTCCACTAACATAGAGTGGTATATTTGTATAAATGCCGAAGTTCAAAATCTAAACTAATATTATATTAGGCAAAAGCAGCTGAAGCATTCTTTAAATTATCATCTGTATTATGCTTCTGCTGAACAAAGAAATGTTTGTAATAACTAATAAATGATCAAGAATGAATTGTGTGAATATGAAGCAAACCCAAAATCTAAAAAATAAGACATACTTGAACAGCTCATTATCCATATCATTGAGGGAGTACTTAGGCATTTTTCCTTTGTTCGCATCACCTTCAAAGAGACATTTTTCAATGCTAGCAACCATTGCTAAATCCAGAAAAACAAGACAAAATATCATTAGGCTAGACAGGGTCATTTCAAAAACAACAACACACAGAGCAGTGATCATTGCAGGTGCAGACAGGGTAATTTTAGGAAAATTTAAATTGTCTGAATATTTTACACATTTGTACATCTACTACATGCATGCTTAAAGCAGCTACTCACTGGACAGAAATTCTTTCCTCAGTGCTCCTGTATCAACTCCTGGCTCTCCAAGGAAGGTGATCTTCAAAGGATTGACCGGGCTTCCTGTCTTTTGCCGTTTCCACAGCTTAAGCCCTCTCTCTAACATGTTCCTCGTGATACACACACTTCAAATATTTTCGTGGTGTCTATTTGTGCCGCTAGATGACGAATCACATCCTCCTCACTGTAACAATAAATAAAATGTGTTTTTTTTTATTCAAAGAATCCTGAAAAAAAATATTTTCAACATTGATGATGATCAGAAATGTTTCTTGAACAGCAAATAATCATATTAGAATGATTTCTGAAGGATCATGTGACACTAAAATTTGTTTGTAGGATTGGGCGAGTAGCGGGGCCAACTTTCTGTTGAATATATTGCTTCAGCATGATTTGTATCTGTTCATAATATTTGTATTTATTTGTAAATAAATCAATGCAAGTTAAAACTTAGCAAAGATACTCTTTAATGCCGATCGACAGCGAACGAGTCACAGAGGATCCCACTATCTTGCCTGTATGTGGCGATTGGACGCTGCTTCAATGAGGATCCCCATAAAATGCTGAAAATTTTGCTTTGATCACAGGAAAACATTACAATGTAACATTCCAATAGAAAACAGTTAGTGTGTGTGTGTGTGTGTGTGTGTGTGTGTATATGTATGTATGTACACATATGTATGTTTATATATGTATATGTATATGTGTGTGTGTGTGTATATATATATATATATATATATATATATATATATATATATATATGTATATATATATGTATATATATACACACACACACATACATACATATTTATACACACACATATACATATGTATATGTGTGTGTATGTGTATGTATGTATGTATATGTGTGTGTGTGTGTGTGTGTGTGTGTGTGGACTTGTTTTTATATCCTTGTGGGGACCTAAACCTGAATACACACAGACTCATGGGGACTAATGTCACCGTGGGGACCTAAATTGAGGTCCCCATGGGTACAAAAGCTTATAAATCATACAGAATGAGTTTTTTTGAGAAAGTAAAAATGCAGAAAGTTTTCTGTAAGGGTTAGGTTTAGGGGTAGGGTTAGGGTAAGGGGATAGAAAATACAGTGTGGAGAGTATAAAAACCATTGCACCTATGGAGAGTCCCCACAAGGATAATAAACCAGACATGTGTGTATGTACACATAAACCAGACATGTGTGTATGTACACATAAACCAGACATGTGTGTGTATGTACACATACATACATACATACATACATGAATGTATGTATGTATGTATGTATGTGTACATACACACACACACACACACACACACACACACACACACACACACACATATATAAATACACACATACACACATACACACACACACACACACACACACATACAGTACTGAAGTAATGAAGTCAGGTAGGTTTACCATGAGATGTGATCCAAATCAGAGCAGTTTTTTTTCTGGCACTCCATCTAAACTGCTTGAATAAAAAATAAAAAGAAATAATAATTAAGATAAGTAAAATAAAATACAACATAATTATTGTATATACTCAGGTTTTAAACAAATATGTTTATATAAAAACACTTCAGCAATAGTGTAAAGAAAAATAAAAAATAAAACTTTATTGCTCAGCCTTATGTCATTCCAGACCCAGATAAACATTCAAGAACTTATGAAGAATATGTTTTCGACATTTACCTTGGGTTCGGTATGCAGTTTAATTTGAGAGTGAATAAATAATTTTGGCCTGTTCAACATACAGTGATCATATGGCTTCAGAGAGCAACCCTTTTAGGTGTTTTTATGCTTTAATGTGAGTCACTATTATTACCTTTCTCCACAAAAACTGGCGTGCATTTCTAATTCTGACACCAGAAATGTTTTTGAACATATTGGACACTGGGCCTCAAGTACCTACACATTAAAGACAAAAATGTATGGAGGGCAAATTTTGTAAAAAGAATTGATAATTGACAATGTACAATTTAGCTTTGTTGGTGTACCTGATGCTCAAAATTGGATGTTCCTACTTTAGGACTAAGGCTTTGCCTTGAAGATGTTGCTTCTTCTACCAACAACAAATCGTCTTCCTGCAAACAGAAAAGAAAAATGAGAAGTTCTATTAATACATGTCAAGGTGGTTGTGAGTAATCAATCGCAAATAAAAACACCTCTTGGTAGTCAGAGGCTTATTCAAATGTGGAAGTTAGTTAATTAAAAAGTCTTCAAAACAAAGTATCTGCAAGGCTACAGTGTTACTGGCTGATAAGTCCTGAATATCAACTGTTACAACTACCGTAATAAAGTTTTCGAATTATTAGCACTGTCAGTGTACAGGTCTTAAATATAGTAACCTAAAGGATCATCACAACAGTTTTACCTCAATTTCAGAGTTTTCTGAGTTTTGCATGCTGTCACACTGGTCAACATGCAAAGCCAAGGTCTGGAGTGGCATAAGAGTCTTGCATTTTTTACATGTGGCCTTTGGCATTCTGGCAAATTCAGGAGCATCTGGTGGCAGTGGTGTCATGTCAAGCTCATCTTGCAATGGCACGATGTACAGCAAGTTCTTCCCACCACCAGAAGCACTTTTGATCACTGAACCTGTATACCCTTCTGCCTCCAAAGGTATTACAGATACTCTTCTCCTTCCATTCCCACCTATATTAGCAAGTAATACAACAAAACTGAAATGGAGAATAACTCTAGAGTATAATACTTTAATATTTTCTGTACTGAATGGACTAATTTATATTACTGAATTTTAAGAAGTTAGTTTACCCCAAGAATGAAAATTCTGACTTTCATTTATCTTTGGAACACAAATGCAGAGCCACTGCTGGCCAAATGGGTGCCCTAAGCAGAGTTGTATTGTTGTGCCCCCTCCCTCAAATATTATGAAAGTAAAAAAATAAAATAAAATAAAATAAAATAAAATAAAAACACCTACTCGGTCACCTACGGGGTCAAAACAGAAACTATAATAAAATATAAGTGTAAGTAAATAAAGATTTTTAACTCAAACCATTGCAGTCTGTCAACCATATAATGGCAGTCATATGGAGATAAAATAATGCCATAAAGATTTGCATGTGAAGAGTACGTGTTGTGCAAGTGTACATAAGACTGTAAGCGTAAATTAAATTTGCATGCGCAAGAGAAGCTTTGTAAAAGTGTAAATCGCATTTCAAGCGTAAGAAAAAAACAGATTTGCAGCATTTTACTGTTACTCGTAAGTGTAATTCATGTGTTGTGAAACTGCAGCTTCATGCTTTCGCAAAATAAATACGATCTGCATTCTTCCGACTTCCATTTCTCCGCGCTTACACTTTTGGCACTTTCTTTTCGCTAAAATACGGTCAAAAGCACTGCAAGTCTGTGAACAGTGATTTACACACGAAAACAACAGTTTGCAAAACACATTGACTGCGTAGGACCAATATGTATGTGAAAAAACAAACTGTTGCAAATGTCTAAATGACAAAGTTGCCGAAATAATCTGATATGTACCGCTCCGTCTTTCTTTTTCTGCGCTTACACTTTTGGCAGATTCTCTCACTCACTGAGTTTTGCAAGTGTGAGGGGGAGGGCGGGGCCACCACCTTTCTGTAGCCAATCAAATCAGACTCTCGCGGACTCCATTTACTCTTATCTGATTGGTTCAATAAACACATCACACGCCAAAACATTTATCTTCATTTAGTTCTCGCTGTTGCTCGCTTCCGATGGAATGGTACTTTTAATATAGACATACATTAAAAATAAAATAAAATAAAAACACGATATAAGTTGTGTACCAGGCTGTGTGTTCATACTGAAATTCGAGCTGTGTCGTCATCGTCCTCAACAGGCAATATATGATAGTTTACTGTAATATTGTAATTTTGATGATACCTAATACTAAAACTGCCACGGGGTATATTTTACTCGTGGCTGTTTTTTAAATGTAGCCTACATAACAGACTTTGAATAAAACATTAAAGTCTCCCAGTCACTGACTTTTACTAAAATGGTGTAATTTAAAATCCTCTAAAAATGGTTCAGAAAAACAAAAGACGTGGCATTTATATTGTGCCTATATTTTCGTGCTGTCATTATCTTGCTACTTATGTTTTAATTGTAACTACATTGCTAGGCAGCGCCTTTTACTCACTGAATTAGCAGTTGAGATTCAAAGTCAAAATTAGTAAAAGAAGGTGATTTATGGATGCTTAAGAGCATAGAAGCACTAAATGCCATTAGTCCGAGTCAGCATCTGACGGCTCATCTGACTGTGATCTCATATTTAGATGTTTCTTTATGAAAACAGTGGCATAATACACTGAAATAAAATGTTCTTTAGGCGTATAAAAACGGTAGTCGTGCTTGGGTAGAATTTACCCGCTGGAGGTTTTTAGGTGTACAGCGACCCCTAGCCGTGCTAGTGTTAAACATGGCCTAGCATCTGCACTAGCAGCATAATTTGTAATTTATAAGAACATGCATAATTTCACCTGTCTACTGATCAGGGACGACTCAAATTTTTTAACTAAAATTTAGTTCAATATAGTGAATATAATATATATATTTTTCACTTTAACATGTTATAATTTAAGGGGATTTTACAATTTTTTTTCCAAATCTTCAAAAATTTCAAAGTATACAACTGAGTGTTAAATACAATAAACAGAGACATGGTCTGGAAAATCGTCAAATTCAGATTTATGTAGCTTTATTGTTATAGTAAAAAGGTTTTATCAAAAGTATAGCACTCTGATACACAGTAAAAATAGATGGGTTATTTTTTTAACCCAATAGATGGGTTACACATATTGGGTCACTGTGTTGGGTTATTTTCTAAAACGTTGGGTTATTTTTTTTAAACATCGTTGGGTTGTTTTTAATAATAACCCAGCGTTGGGTTTAATTGGTTCCCGCGGCGACAGTTCAAATTTTAACGGTCGACAGTGTCTGACCACAGAAGAAGCTGCTGCTGCATCAGTGTGAGGTAAGTAATAGGGTTTAAATAACTCTTATAACATTATACTTATACGAAGAACGTGAAATGCACTTCAAAATTGAACTTTTGTTGTTGTATGTTTGTTTTTTTTTAACGAAGATGTAGTTTCCTTTAGTCAGTGTATTGTAACGTTACTGCAGAGAATGAGCTCCATTGTAAACGAATAACGTCACGTTAACTTAGCTGTCCCAGTTAGGTTGCTAGCAGTAATAAATTAAATAAACATTAGCAGAAAGTTGTAAAACTGTTTAGAGATGTATTACAGTAACCTAAAGTTAATAATGTATGGTGGAATGTATACAGGACTACTTATATTACTGAAATCACCGTCTACCATTACTACAGGTTTAGTATTATTTTACAGCTGATGAAGGGTTCTAGACATACGGTTTCTGACTACAGTTTGTTTGGTCGCATTAATGGTTATCACATTTAACTTTATATGGGAAATGGCTAATGTTAAATGAGACATTGTTGATTTAAACCGCGCCGCACGAACCTTTCAACTTCGGTCCAGTATGTAACCTTAGCTCAGCGGCAGCTCAGAGAGATGCGCTCAAATTCAGTTAATTCTCTGTTTAGAAAAGTCTACAAATAATCACATTTCCCAAAAGCAAGACGTGATGGGAGAAACGAAGCTTTTCAAAGTTTCGAATCAATTAAACGAATCGCTTAATTCGCAAAATGATTCACTGCTTCCAATCGTTCGTGACACAACGGCGACGCCTGCTGGTCAAAACAAGGCAAGCGTCAGTTGTTTGGAAAGCGAGCACTAATTGGAATAACACTAAATGTGTTTTTATGGTTTATTTATATTGAATATTGTTATGCATATATTAGATTCGCCTCTAATTACAGCCATTTCTATTATAAAGCTATGACAGATTTGCATGTTTTTTTAAATGTGTACTAAATGTGTTTATACTTATTTTTAGACATTGGGTTCTTCAGTGAAGGAAAAATTACAACAGTGGAATCTCATACATTAAACATCCACATGCCAATTAACTGAAATATTTCAAGGTAAGTAAACTATTTATATTAGTGATCCATATACATTACCAGTCAAAAGTTTTTGGACAGCAAGATTTTTAATGTTTTTAAAGAATTCCCTTCTGTCTAAGCCTGCATTTATTTCATCCAAAATACAGCATTTAAAATAACCGCTTTCTATTTGAATATATTTAAAATGTAATTGTCCAGTCTTTTCAAAGCTTTTAAAATAGAAAGCAGTTATTTAAAATAGTAAAAATATTTCACAATATTACTGCTTTTACTGTATTTTGGATCAAATAAATACAGGCTTAGTGAGTAGAAAAGAATTCTTTAAATAACTTTAAAAATCTTACTGTTCAAAAACTTCTGATTAGTAGTGTAGGTTTTCCAACAATTATGAAAAAATGTTTCTAGTTTATCTGTAAAATGTTTCTTCTTCTGCTTCATCTTATCACAGAGGAAGGAGTCAATGAAGGAAGTTTTATGCGACCGGATGACACCAGCATTGCTGCACTAACTCCAAGAGAAGAAGTTTTTAGCATTTTCAACGGTGAAACAGTGGAACAGAAGACCTTACTACAAGCAGTGGATCTGTGTTTCAGACATTTCTACATTTATGACATCTACTACCCAAAGCTCCTCTGCACCCATTTGCAGCACACAGTCTTTAATATTCCAGGAGTTCTTTCAACACATTACCTCTTCCTTAGAAACTTTGTATTTATTGATCCGTAAAAACTTTTTATGTTGCTGATTATCAGCAAGTCCAGCAGCCAGCAGATTTACTTTGTTTTATTATTATTATTATTATTATTATTATTACTTGTGTTTATGATTTTTTATTTTTGTTTTATTGATAAAAGTTTGTATGTTATGTTTGTTTTATTTGTGCACATTTGTGTATGTGTTGATATAAATAAATATGAATTGATACACATTTATGACCCTGGACAACAAAACCGGTCATAAGTATCATGGGTACATTTGTAGAAATAGCCAAAATTGCATTGTATGGGTCAAAATTATCAAATTTTCTTTCATGCCAAAAATCATTAGAATATTAAGTAAAGATCATGTTCCATGGAGATATTTTGTAAATCTCCTACCATAAGTATATTGAAACTGAATTTATTATTAGTAATATGTGTTGCTAATAACTTCACTTGGACAACTTTAAAGGCAATTTTCTCAATATTTAGATTTTTTTGCACCCTCAGATTCCAGATTTTCAAATAGTTGTTCTATCCTATCAAACCACATATTAATAGAAAGCTTATTTATTGAGCTTTCAGATGATGTTTATATTTAAATACAAAAAAACTTGACCCTTATGACAGGTTTTGTGGACCAGAATCAGATAAATAAACATTAGTTTTGAATAGTTGGTTTTGAATTCAGTGTACATCTTGAAAATATGTCAGTTGTGTGTGCATATTTGTGTTTTGAATGTATTATATTTTCACATTCTTGTACACTTATTTTGTAAACATTTGCAGTATGACTGTTTTACATTTAAAAATATATTTGTAAAAAAAAATATTTGCATATTTAAATAAAATATTTATTTGAAAACAAAGTAGTGTTATAGTGTATTTTTATAAAATAAATAAATAAATAAATAAAAACTGATATAAATGAATCTAAATAATTAACTCAACTGTTGGGTTACTTTTAACCCAACTGGATTTTAACCCAATTCATTGGGTTAAAATAACCCATAGATGGGAAGGTGCTATACCAACCCATAGTTGGGTTACTAGTTGGGTTATTTTTAACCCAACATTTTTTAGTGAGTACTATTGTTGAGCACTGTCACGTAATGTTTAACATCAGCTATATATTAGGCTATATTATATGATATATGCATTTCAATGTAAAGCCAAACCAATCCAATAATGTTAACACCAGCTAACAATTCAGGATGAACACATAGTCTAGTCTAATGGTACACAACTTATAAAGTATCATGTTTTAATTAAGTTGTTGTTTATTTATTTATTTTAATGTATATGCACATTCCATCGGAAGCGAGCAACAGCAAGAACTAAATGAAGATAAATGTTTTGGCGTGTGATGCGTTTATTGAACCAATCAGATAAGAGTAAATGGAGTCCGCGAGAGTCTCATTTCATTGGCTACAAAAAGGTGGTGGCCCCGCCCTCCCCCTCACGCTTGCAAAACTCAGTGAGTGAGAGAATCGTGCCAAAAGTGTAAGCGCAGAAAAAAGAAAGACGGAGCGGTACATATCAGATTATTTCGGCAACTTTGTCATTTAGACATTTGCAACAGTTTGTTTTTTCACATACATATTGGTCCTACGCAGTCAATGTGTTTTGCAAACTGTTGTTTTCGTGTGTAAATCACTGTTCACAGGCTTGCAGTGCTTTTGACCGTATTTTAGCGAAAAGAACGTGCCAAAAGTGTAAGCGCGGAGAAATGGAAGTCGGAAGAATGCAGATCTTATTTATTTTGCGAAAGCATGAAGCTGCAGTTTCACAATACACGAATTACACTTATGAGTAACAGTAAATGCTGCAAATCTGTTTTTTCTTACGCTTGAAACGCGATTTACACTTTTACAAAGCTTCTCTTGCGCATGCAAATTTAATTTACGCTTACAGTCTTATGTACACTTGCACAACACGTACTCTTCACATGCAAATCTTTATGGCATTATTTTATCTCCATACAGTCAATGGTTACCAAATCTTTAAATTTGGTAAATAAAACATACAGACAAATCCAAATTAAACCCTGCAGGTGGTCGCCATACATTGAGGTCTTAAGACACAAAACAATCGGTCTGTGCAAGAAACTGAATAGTATTTATATCATTATTTACCTCTGATCCGACGGAACGAACCCAGTAAACGACCGAGACAGGGGTAGCTGCAGCCTGGAGCAATGGGCGTGCCGAAAGGTAGGGGCGTGCCGAAAGGTCTTTACAATTGGTTGCGAGTTTCCCGTTTAATATAAAGGCAGGCTGTTACCTTAAACGCTATTAACCCCTTTAATCTGTTTAAGTAATAAATCCAACACAATTCTATAAACCCAAATCTGATTATTTCACTGTAAAAATCGTGATCATAATATTATAAATATCGAAATATTATTTTCTAATGTTCCTTAAGAATTTCATTCTGAATGGCCGCAGGTTATTGACGTCTTCACCACCGCGTCTTTGCAAAGGTGTTATAGTGCATCCATATTCAAAATAATTAATCAAAAACAAATTACAATTATTATTTTGTGTATATGGGAACTCACAAGCTGTTCATAAGTTCGAAATATATTTTAGTGATATATTACCATCGTATTGATTACACAGGATAGAAAAAAATGTTATAGAATCAGTAATTTCTACTGTTTCTACTACTAAAAGTGCATGGAAACTAAAAAAATTTTTGCCTGATAAGGACAAACATATATGGTTGATAAAACACAACAACAACAACAACAACAACAACAATAATAATAATAATAATAATAATAATAATAATAATCAGAAGAGCCAGTAGAATAAGTACTGTTTAACAACCGTCTGTTAAGTTGCATTAAAGTGCATATTCCAGGTTAGCGACCCCAGTGAGTTGATGTATAGAAAAATAATGTAGGAGCTAGATTTTCTTGAAACTATACTTTAAAACACGATATTAAGGCTTTTTGAGTCATTTTTGTGAGAGAATTTTAGTTCCGCATCTGAAAAATCGCCAAAACCGGAAGTGACGTCACGAGAGGGAGTGCGGTCAATGTAAACAATAGAAAAACAATGGATCACAATGATCGTTCAGACGCGGAGGAAATTTTAAATGTTTATTTACACTCGTATGACGGACCACACATACAATTATGAGTCTGCTATGTGTCCAAGAGAGCAGGGACAGGCCAGGATTAGACAGAACAACGGTCAGATGAGACGAATTGAAAAAATCAGTAGATGCCGGGAGAATAGGGAGTAGGAATCGAAGGGAAGAAAATATTATTACACGCCTTAGAATTGGACACACTGGACTTAACAGTACATTATATAGAATTGGCAAGCACCCGACTGGGGAGTGTAGACACTGTAATCAACAAGAAACAGTTGAACACGTTCTACTTCAATGTACCAAATACAGTAATGAGAGATATCGTCTCTTTCAGTCAATGAAAAAAGGCAAATCATCATGACTTTTCTTTATCTGGTTTATTGGGGAAAACAGCTAATAAGATATATGATGATATTATTAAGTTTATACAAGAATGTGAATTAAGTAAAGTAATATAGAATATACATAATGCATAATTTATTAATTTAAATATAATTTTGTTTTTTGTTTGTTTGTTTTATGTTTTGTTAATTTTTTTTTTTTTTTTTTTTTGGTTTGTTGTCCCTATGGTCTTTCCCTTCTCTACCCATCATATTAATAAATACATACATCCCGATCCACACTCCAGTCCAGTCGGTGGCGGTAATGCACCATTAAGCTGGTTTGCCAACCGCCATAAAACACCAGAAGAAGAAGAAGAAGAAGAATGAGACGAATTGAGTTGTGGTGTGAGGAGAACAGGGAAGAGACCAGTGTTCGCTTAGATATAACGTTACACACGTTAGCAAACGATATATAATCAGGCTAAAGCAAAGCTAATATTGCTCATCTACAAGTATTCATACTACTTACCCGTAACAGAAACTAATAATCGTTAATCAAGTGCGTCAAACTCGTTAATATCCGACACTAACGTTACGTGATATAGCGGTTTCTCATCAAAGACAGAGAGGGAGATAAACACGTTTGTGTTTCATTATATTCTTGTGTGAGAAACCCTTACCTTCATGTGTTGTGTCAGTCATGAGTAGACAGTTTACAGAGGAAGAGTGACTTTATAAAGGTTCTGAATGGCCCCATTTTGGTGACAATCAATAAACAATAATCACAATCACAAATTGTCTTACTGTATAAAAACTTGTTTATGAAATTTACATCACATAAATATCAAGCAGATCTGCACTTACGGTTAATTCAATTCAGCTTTATTTATACAGCACTAAATCAAACTCAAAACACAACTGTTTTTATATATGTGTATATATACACACACACACACACACACACATACATATATAACAAATGTAGATGTACCAAACATATACTACTGAATCAAAAATATACCATCTGACCCATTTAAAAACATTTAACAATCTTTAAGTGTGGGTATTACACTAATGTGGTGTTAACATGTTAAATTGTGAATGCTGTGCTAGATACACGCCAGCAGCTTCATCTTGTTGATCCTCTGGAGGGATCTGGAACGGGGAGCAGGTGTAGTGGAAGACAAGAAAGTGTTGCGTTCTCATAGAGCCTTTCGTGACCTGCAGTATTCCACTATCATTCATTGCTGACCATGCGTTTCCACTTGGCCTCCATCATATCTGCATCTCCATTAGGCGTGAAAGCTGAAGTCCAGAGGTGGTTAATAACAGCTGGCCTCTACTGCTTCAGATCTTCACACACCCCCGTCTTGCAATGTCTCCCAAAGCCTTATAAACACACCACATGACAATAAATTACCATTTAACGTTAGTTGTGCAAACAATGTCACTAAACTGTAACTAGACCTGATGATTACAATATTAACAAACTGAGGTTAACTTACCAGTTTTGCCTTCTCAAATGGTAACGTTTTTACACGGTTTTATTATATTGCTAATGCTTACAAGCTAACCGCGGTGCTATACAACAACTTATACACATCTCGTTGCGTCTCATCATTAAATAAGTATGTCCACTGATTTGGTAGTTAATACATGTTATAAGAATACTAATGAATAATAATAATAATAATAATAATAATAATAATAATAATAATAAAAGTAGACTTACGGTGCACAGTTCACGTTTTGTCGAGCTGCATCTCTGACGGATCCGGATGAACCACAGGCTGACGGCGGACCCGATGAAGGCGCTGTGTGAACCGAACTAACCGCACCAGCTCTGAGCTGCTTCGGCATCCCATGTTGAGCTCCATCATATCGCCGGGACAATAATCCTCCGGTGTAAATTGAACGCTACACACCACCGCGTTTTTCAAAGCAAATGCATTAGTAAAGGCGCGTCTCTTCAGCTGCACAAACGCACGCAGGCACGGAAAATTGCGCCGTCCTTTTTCTTGTTAGCAAACCTGTGGACTAATTGTCCTGACAGGTTGGAGTTTGTGCAACCTCCAAAAACACAATAATTTACCATGATGATAATCAATTGAAATAAAGAAATAACTACAGAAAACACACTGACTCAAGACCGCTCCTAGTGAAAACCAACAGACCACAGCAAACGACTCCCTCTCGTGACGTCATATGACGCGATGTTAAAAAAAAGCGCTTTTTGAGAACGGTCAAGGAAATCGTCACTTTTTCTTCTAAATTTGTGCCCTTGCGTCTTGTAAAACATTTTCATATCATGCATTAACGATTCATATGGTATTTTTATACAAGGATATATGTTTATTTGAAAAACATTTTTAACCTGCAATATGCACTTTAACCAATTTGGCAAACAGACACAATTTTGGCTAATTAAACATTTATTCAGTTTTAGCTTGTCTACACAATTTTTATTTATTTTTTGTCTACACTAAATAAATAAATAAATAATCACACCCAAATTCATTAATACATCAATTTATTCATCCATGCTATAGTAGCAGTCCATAGAACAGAAGCCACAGTATCCAGTATCCTTATTCATACACAACATCCAGATGAATCTGTTTTAGCAGGTCTGATGGTAGCTGGATCAACAAAAAAAAAACATATACCCCTGGTTTCAGACAAGGCTTAAGCCTAGCCCCAGACTAAAATGTAAGTCTGAGCTGTTTTAACTAAAAGAAATTTGCACTGACTGATCTTAAAAGATATCAGTGTCTTTGTTTTGTCTCAAGATGCACACCAGTAATGTTTTTTTTTTTTTTTCTCTAAGGCATATTATAAAAATTACTTAGTTTACTTAAAAATTACTAAGTATGGCCTAATCCTGGTTTAGTCGAAGCCCTGTCTGTGAAACCAGGCCATAAAATGATAGATGACAGAACCATTTTAAATGAGAAATTACAACAAAACCTGTAATCTTTATTTAAGTTTATTTACCTGTTTGTAAGCACAGTGCAGTGTTAATGGTCAAACTGTATATATACAATGTTAAAGTGGCTGGCAACAATAAATATTCTTATTAGGAAAAAACAGCCTAATTTCTGAACTGTGCAGAGCTGTAGCTGAATAGTTAGGCCTACTATGCTACTGTATTTTAATATGTCTTTAAGGAAAAGAAAGCCAAAGACATAACGTGTGGCCAAATATGGAGATCCATACTCTGAATTTGTGCTTTGCATTTAACCCATCCAAGCACTCACACATAAAGCAATGAGTAGTGAACACACACCCAGAGCAGTGGGCAGGTGTTTTTTTTGCTGCAGTGCCCGGGGAGCAGTTGGGGGTTCAGTGCTCAAGGGTCTCACCTCAGTCGTGGTATTGAAGGTGGAAGAGAGCACTGTACATTCACTCCCTCCACCTACTATCCCTGCCGGTACCGAGACTCAAACCTGTGATCTTTGTGTTATAAGTCTGACTCTCTAACAATTAGGCCACGATTGCCCAAACCTTCAATTTTTTTGTGCCTTGAAGGAGACCTTAAAAAAAAAAAAAAAAAAAAAAAGAGAGAGAGAGGGAGAGAGATTTACAAAGTGCTAAATGTCATCACTTTAAGTTAATATAATTTAATAGAACTGATGTGATTGTCAGTGTAAATTTCATATAAACTCACCAGGAGCACAAAGACAACAGTTAATGGAGAACCGCTGCATTGAAATGCCCTGGGTAATGTTCGCAGAGAAGCAATAAATAAATAAATACAATGTAACTGAATGATATGCCAAATAACATGTGAGTAATCAAAAACTTACTGGAAGATCTTTACAGGATAACTCCATCCAATGTCTAGGAAAAATGGTCTGAGCAACCCTCCTATTAAATGTACCCATAAACACAAAGGTCAGCAACATTAGGTAACTGTAAATGAATCTTAAGTAGTAACAGTACTACAGTACGTGTTTTAAGGGAAAGAGTTTTACATTGTCTCTGTTATTAAAATTATTAGGAATATTACATTTAAATATGCATATCACATTTAAATTTTCAACTTCAGAAATGACAACATATCATTTAATACACTTCAGACTTCATCATTCCCATAAGAACCACAAAGACACAAAAAAATAAATGAAAAAGAAAAACACTGAATGATTTAGAACAGAACCACCACACAGCAGTTAAGAACATTTAAAAAAATAATTGTTCAACTGGTATTTCCGAACATGTACTACTGAACTTATATAAAGACATGTACACTTGATTGTATCTGCCATCACTTAGACCATTCTTGTATAGCCAAAAAAAAAAAAACATTATGACTTACACCATCCAGTGTGACTTGCTCCATGATGGAAACAGAATGCAGTCTTTTGCAAAAACATCAACCTGTCATAAAAATATAATACAAACAACAGTAAAATTGTGCAAAATATATATTTTGTAAGAAATGTATCTACAAAATATGTTACAACTGGATAATATTATTAGTAGTACCAGTATATATTACAAATATATTTTAGTATTATTTTTATTACTATTTTTTACATACTCTTCTCTCTCATATACCGAAAGGCTGTGGAATATGTTTGCACTACACATTCTATATGTATTTATACATTTCTCTTTGTTTTTGTATATTTCTTTTTGTTATGCTTGTTGTTTGCCTCTGTTTTCTGTTAGTATGTCTTCTGTCATGTTTTTGAATTTGTCACATTGTCAATAAAACAAATAAATCTATAACACAGCAGAACAACAGACACAATTACAAATAGTCAAATAAACATAAAGCAAACTATGTTTGACGTACGTATCATGATAACATTTTAAATGTAACATCGCCGTTCACGTTATTATTTATCACATTAACAAATTATCTTAACGTGGATATCATCAAATATACTTACGTTCATGATGAACTGCGCTAAGTCTGTGACGCTGCAAATGTCCAAACATCTTGTGTCTTTCACATCTTTTAAAAACATTGGTTGCACAAAATGAATATCGATACAAGCTTCGATGCAAATACAGTCGTTGCTTTGTCTCACAGTAACGTGTCTGTCAACAACTGTTAAATAATTACTAAAATTGAAAAATACAATGTAAAAGAAAATTATATATTATGACGACATCTTAATAAGCTACCGCAGTTATAAGCGTTACCGCCGCCATGTTTCGTAAAAGTATAGTTACCGCTGATTGGCCAACGCAGAAGCTCCTTTGACCAATGAGAAACCTTTTGACACGCCCCCTACCTTTCGGCACGCCCATACCTTTCGACACGCCCATTGCTCCAGCCTGCAGTTATCCCTACTTGAAACGACCTGTTGTTGCTGTTGTTCGCCATGGCTGAACCTCGCTCGCTCCTCAGTCAGACTGGCGCCTGGCGGCGGCAGTGGCGGCAAAACGTAGTGGGCGTGGTCACTTCAATCGAGAGTGACCAATAGAAAAAGGCCTTTCATCCTGGTAGGTAGAGACCGCCCACTGAGATACAGCTTACTCACAAGCAAAACTTTTTAACTCGCAAACAAAAATTTTAGACTCGCAAAAAGAAAGCAGAAAGGAGAGCAAAACTTGTGGTTTCGCGATGAAAAGTGTTTGAAGTGCGCAAAGAAAAATAAAGATTGTAAAGAAAAGTACATGCACTGCAAATACTTTTATCAATTTCTTTATTTTTGAGATTTAAGAAGACTTTTTTTGCAAATTTTTATTTTTTAATTACAAAATACTTAGTTTTACTCTCAAACACAGTATTTTTGTTTAAATAATAAAGACACAAAAATAACCCCATAGACAGAAAACAACACCAAATTTGATTAATATGAGGATATTTGCAAAACAAGGTTAAAAGAGTAGCAAAAGTATTTTAAAACAATTAACAGTACATGTAGGCTACTGTATGTACAAATACTATTATTTGACCTTAAAACCTCACATTAACCTTCACACCCACACGGAAATAACCTATATAAACATATATGTTTTAATATAGGTTTTGATATAGGTTTTTAATATATGTGACATATATAAAATTGGCCGTAAATTCCATAACATGCCAATTACATGTGATACCAATTTCAAGTGTTCGCACATAAGTTTTTTTTTTTTTTTTTTTTTTAGTTAGTTCTTAGTTATTGCCTTGATAATAGAAAATATGAGCTAGGCATCATGTATGACAGTTGCCAAAGTGAGATATGAGCTAAAATGACCAGATCCTGCCATGAGCTATAGGAGACATATCTTGTATGTACATATAGGGCTTTTTTGTGGATATAAAGAAGCAATACAGGAGACCTATATGGCCTGTATATCCACATATATGCACCTCAATTTTGCCTATATGTGGCATATATATGCATATATGCAGCATATATATTATCATATATGTGCATATATACTGCATATAGGTTTCATATATGCGCATATATCCTCATATAGGTTCTTTCCATGTGGGCATAATTAACAACCTTCAATGGTAATAAAAACACTTTGACTAAATGATATGTGGTTAAATTTTTTTCTTATTTTTACAGAAATAATCTGTAATTATTACATGACATTTTATGTTAAATTACACATTACTCTGTAAAAATACAGAAAATTTCCTTTTAAAAAACAGAAAATGTATGTAATATCAAAATACAAACAATTATCTGTAAATTTAATGGTGGAAATTTAAAATACAGAAAATATCTGTAAAACAACAGGTATTTCATTGTATAATGAAAAAAAGGTAAAATACTGTAAAAAAATACAGAAATTTACATGTAAAATTACATTTATTTTTAATAGTGTATGCATGCGTTAAGTTTATATGTATATACAACTTATTCACAAGTGTATATGTATTCATTACTAACATTAGATGTATTGGTATGGATTTCATAATAGTGTGCACGTGTATTTCATATATATATATTTTGAACGTCCAACAGTATACATGTATATGCAAGTGATTTCTAGGTGTATATGCACATGTTTTATGTATGTATTGATAAGCAAGTTTGATTTAAATCCTACGTGGCGCCTCATAGCGAGATGCTCCTCAATATCCAAGCTGCAGTTATATACCCCTCACTTCTGGAGTTCCCGCCCCATTGTAGAGATTTCCAGTCTGCAGTTATATATACTTGCTCCACAACGTACCAAGCTCACTTTTGCAGCATGTTTTAAAACTGGAGTTAGAACTAACCAGTGCTGAAACAGGGGGGCTTCCTTTAATGACGCTGGAGCTTATATCAAACAAAGGTTGGTGTATCACTTTTAACCAAAATTTTACATCTGAGCAATGTAAGTCCACATCTAGTGTGAAGGGAATCTTTATTAGAATGTGAGTGGTTAATGTTCTAACAATGCAATACAACAACAGCAGTGAACAATATGAATTTTTTTTTTTTTTTTTTTTTTTTTTTTTTTTTTTTTATGACAAATTTATTGATTCCAAGAAACACATGTTGGTAATCAATATAGCAATTTACATCAGTTAATTTTGCACATGCCCTCTATCCAAAACAAAACACATGTGAAACACAAGTGTAAAGAAACATGTTAGATTCATAAAACCTTGCAATTGCAATAATTAAAACTACATCTTTACATCAGCTGAAACACATGCTTTGAAAGAAACAAAAACATTTTCAGGATCCTAGTTTTTTTTTTTTTTTTTCAGCAGGTTTTTGTAGCTGAGGTATTATTTATGTTTATTTTTTAACTAATCTTGTGAAATATCCCAGTGCTCCTTTTTTATGTCCTCCTGCTCTCCTCTTTATGTCTTCCAGTATTTTGGCCTTTTCAAACATTTTAATTTCCCTCAGTTTCTCAGTCAGAAAATCAACATGCAGTAGTATTAGCAGAGAATCAGGATTGAGTGCAGTCATCTCCAGATTTACCACACAGTCAAAAGCTTCATTCACCAGCTGTGTCTTCTTGATTTCTAATTCTTGCAGTTCTTCTTCCAGCTTCTTGACCAGAGACTTACCAGCACAAATCTCACCAAAATATTTATTTTTTAATTCTTCATAGGTTCTCGTTTTCTTCTCTTTCTTTGCTTCATATATTTTTGCTTCTTTGACATGTCTGCTGTAGTGGCATTTATTTGTGCACACTGTACAATAATCATCTTTCATCACGCTGCACCATGAGATATCATCGGCCCACCAACATCCTGGATAATGACAGTTCTCCTCACAGATGGTGCAGCATGTTGCCTTTTTGGTCAAGCGCCACATTTTTGGATCTATGGGAATCTTCTCTTTGTAGGTCACTTCAACTTCATACTCAAAATTTTTATTGTTCCTGACATCTTCCTTGTTCTTTTCCAGAGCTTCTTGAGTTTGTGTCAGCTCATTTTGCTTTAGTTCCATCTCTTGAACACGTGATTGTAAATTAAAGATATTTGCCTCCAGCTGCTTCTGTTGTTGTAACACATTTTGAGTCATCTTTAGGGTTTTTGGTTTTATGTTGTCAAGAAAATTGAACAGTCCTTTCATTCCTTCATTACTGAGTTTCCATGCATAATTCTCCATATTTTCATCTTTTTGATCAGCAGCTTCTGAATGACAATTGTTAAACGTGAAAAACACTGGCTGATTCTTGTCATTTACTGCACACTTGACTTTAGCCTCTTTAACAGCCATCAGGGCATTTTTAGGACATAAACATGAGTGTGTGAAGAGCAAGACAATGTTTTCAGCAATATCTCTTCCAAACAAAGACTGAACAGCATCAAATATGTATTGTTGTCTGTCAGAGAGTCGATTCTCTGTTGCTTTAATCGCCAAACACACTGTGTGTATTTCATGGACCCAGTCATTGCATCTGCTTAAATTAAGCAAACTCATGGCGATCTCTTTATCATTCTGAATGTCATGTGTGTCTCCATATCCTGGTGTGTCGATGATTGTTAAATAGATTTTACGGTCTTGTAGATTTAAGTCATAGATAGTAATCCTGGAGGTCTGACTTTGAACTAAAGACCGATGTTCATCACTGTTGTCATCTGTAATCTCAAACCAAACTTTATCATTTTTCTCTATCCTTAAGATGTAGTTTACCATTGCATTGATCAGTGTTGTTTTTCCTGCTCCTGTTTCTCCCACCATTAGAATGGTTTTATGGGTTTTGTTGTTATCTCTTTCTCTTTCTCCAAAGGTAATTTTTCTATATGATGGATAATTATCAGCAGAGTCTGTTCTTGGTTTCAGACGATATCGAGGAAGAGTACCCTCTTCCATTACAGTACTTTGCTTGATAATTTCATTGATTTTGTGCAATTTATCTTCCAAGCTGGCTGTATTTTGTCTGTAATGTAAAGCAGAAAACAACACATACATGTTTTGTCTATAAATTAATAACATCTTCGCCAGAATGAAAAAAAAGAAAGAAAGTTTTGTAAAATTTCAAATTTGACAAGCAATATCTTTGGAGTTCACACCCACACACACACACACACACACACACACACACACACACACACACACACATATATATATATATATATATATATAATCATTTAAGTGTTTAAATATACTTTTATATTGCAATAATTTCACATTTAATCTTCAAATAATTGTAGAAGCAACATAAAGTCACTATATTTTTAATATTTGTTTTATGACTCAAGGCCACTATCATACTACATACTGCTACATATGCTATTAGTGTCTTTTGGAAAATGTTTTCTTTTTTCTAATATTGACTTTAGCCATTCGGCATTACAGTATATTTGTGAGCTATCAATTTTAACATTTATTATTTAAAAATTTATTTAAAAAAATAATTAAATCAACTAATTCAAGTGAACTTAAAACAATGTTCACATAAACCCATTATAATAAATGCCATATTTAGCTACCTGTGCCCTCCAGCAAGTAGGAAATACACAGAAATTGAATAAAGTTATCAAACACTAAATTCTAAATGAAATATATATGAATCCTTTAAGCTTTAAAAGTTATTGATTTCTTCTTTTTTATTTTGTTCTTTGATTTACAGACATCACAGCAGCTGGGTTATTTGTTTATTTGGCTGCTATTACTTTAAGAGCTGCCGCTGCTGAACATGAGATTTGACACACATTGTATTTTTAGGTCTTAAAGTCTCTGTATAAGCTGACAAATTGAATCGGGTGTTTTAGATGAAAGGGACAGTGCTGGACTGCTCCAGGACAGTTTTGAAAACCACTACATTTCAGAGATGTGTTCTTAAATGTGACTCATATATAACAAATATTTAGGCTACATTCATGCACAGTTTTAAGGCAGCGTTAATCACCTTTTTGGTAACTTCATGACATAACTGATGACATAACTATGACATTGCATGCCTGTATTTTCATTTTTTTCATATTTTTAACACTGTTAAACTGAAAAAAAAAAAAATAAAAAAATAACACATGGGTTAACACAATAACTCTGACAGTACTTGTATATACAATTTTTAAAAACTACAGATCTGATAGATTTTAAAGTCAGGGTTAATGGTGGTTAGAAATATGGCTGAATGAATAGGGTGCGGTGGTGTAACGGTTTGCAGTTCTTTGTTCAATTAAAATAAACCATTTTTAAACCATAAAAATTAACCAGATAAAATTTGGCTTCAAACTTTCATTTTCCGTTTTTTCAAATACCTCACAAACGAATAATTGTCTCTCTGTTTAATTTTCTAGTCTACAAGTTTAGGTTGTGGCATCCAAATAAGATTTTTTTTAGAGCGCTGCCGCTTTATGTATAGGCAGGGTGCGATTTGCTGGTCTCTGGTGTATGCATCCCTGCCTCTGCTGAATTATTTTTATCCCTGGTGGGGATAAAAACATCGTGCGAAACTGCTTCTAAGCCCCGATCTAAAACAAATGATGCGCTTTAAAATCCCGTATCCGTATTAAGTGTTTGTAAAAACGCCGCTTTTAACCCCCGTATGGCTTGCCACAGGACGTCGTTAAAAAACACTGTTCTGATTGCACAAAAGCGCGCGTTACTTAAGGCGTTTTCCTTCACAGCCAGTAATATTGAACTGTTCTCACCCAATCAATGATGAACACAACCAGACCTGGGCTGCGTTTCCCGATAACGATTGATCTTAGCGCTTAAGAGCGTTTTCTACGAGTCATTTTGCGAACGTTCGTTATTGTTTCACGTGCGTTTCCCAAAAATGCACTTAACACAATTGCACGTAGCCCTGCTTTAAGTGCTACTTAGGAGTCGCTATCCCTTGGTCAAGTGCTGAAATGTCACGCTGTAGAATGGCTCGTCATTGTCACATTTTTTTGAGTTCCTCCTTTATTTGTGTCATCTTTAAAGCACATTAAATATTTTCTGTTAAATACAACATTTGTACTACCCTCGAAATGTCCATATACAACAGTGTACTTTTTTTTCATTCTAACATTTATTATGTCATTTTTATTTTATTTCTGTATTCGTTATTATTTCTATATTGAATTGTGTAATGAGTAGAAAATAGAAATGAATAAAAATATACGTACAAATAAAATGAAAAATGACTTTGAAGAGAAGTACATTTTAGGTGCAATTTGCCGGTTGTCCAGCAGGAGCCCTCATAACTCTGTCTCCTTACGATGCACTTAAGGCTTTACGATTACTCCAGAGCACTCGTAGATCTACGAAGATTTTCAAGTGCTACTTAAGTTACGATGTTTTTGGGAAACAGACCGTAATATTAAGATCAGTCGTACGATCAGTTTTACGAACGTCTTAGGCTTACGATGCTTTTGGGAAACGCAGCCCAGGCTAATTCACCACGGATCGTTGTAGCGGACGTGCCTGTGAATTGATACTATTAAATTACTGCACTCAGACCAGAGGATATGACTCGTTTAAGATGGTCAAACCAGTTATTTTTCAATAATACCGACTCTGGGCTTGGAATAATTCTTTATTTGAATGAATAAAGTTTGATATAGCAAAAAAATCGAAATACGAACAAAGCGAAATAAAAGAGAAATGACAAAGGGTTTGATTTGATTAGTATTGTTGTTGTTGTGTCGTTTTGTTTTAATCATGGAAAAACTAAAATTAATGTATTTTTATATTTTTTATATTTATATATAATTTATTTATTTATTTATTTAATTGTTCGTGGATAAAAAATTACCATATGCATTTGTGCGTGAGTGGCCTTGAAATACCACTTTTCAACTCAGCCTGTCTTTTCTGCCTGTGCGCCGGCGCGATCCCTTGCATTGTGATAATAGAGCAAAGAAATATAAATGTCTGCTTGATTTTGTTATTTCACAGTAACAACAAAATGTTACAATTGCTTTTGTAAAATATGTCTCTAGACAGCTTGAAAGGTCTACTTAAATGAAACAATCCAAAACAAATATGTGTTTAAGCTATTTAATTCGTAATTCAAACAAGAGGTATTCTATAGTCTTTCCAGGCTGAGCACCTTATCTGCATTACTCCCACGCGCAGCCTGTTTAATATAAAGCCTGCACTGTAAAAAATATTCCGTAAAATTTACGGTAAAAAACTGGCAGCTGTGGTTGCCAGAATTTTACCGTAAAAAATACGGTAGCAACATTTTATGTTTTGCGGTTTTCACTTAAATTTACAGGTAAATACCGTAATTTCATTAACTGATATAATGTTAATGTACCAACCTATTGAAGTACTGAAATCTGTTTTGTACCTTTGTAATACACTGATCACCACCAAAAGCAGGTGGTGATGAGAAAAATCACATGATGAACCAAAGCTCATCACAAACAGCTTTTATATATTAATATATAGAAGGTGCACAGGGTCATTCACACAAACACTAAACACCATCATGGTAACACACATGAAACTGAAATAATGCATAAACATACATTTAACAACATTACATGTAACATAGAACCCTAATGTACAAAACTGATAAGAAAAAACTAAGAAGAAAGGGTTATTTCAACAAAAAACATCAAATTAAAAAAAAAAAAATGTAACCGGGAATTCTGGGTATGTCAGTTTACGGTAAATTTCAGTGTTCACTGTAAATTTTACGGCCTTTTACTGTTAACCATTTAACAGGTTTTTACTGTAGCATTTTTACAGTATTTTACCATTAAATTCACGTTAATTTTTTACAGTGTGGAATTGACCACAGAAGAAGAATGTAAATGAATTATAGCTAATATATAATCAGACAAAAATGTATCAAGGCCGCCTCCGCACATGAAACAGATATTGAAGTATAAGCTCATTTATTTTACCCACGAACAAACATAGAAAACATATCTTAATTTTTGTTTTTCCGTTTCTCAAACAAAACGAAAATAATAATAATAATAATAATAATAATAATAATAATAATAATAATAATAATAAAGGCATAATTAGGCCTACAGTATTTAATAATAATAATAATAATAAATAATATAATTATACTGTTTGTCATTTCTCTTTATTTCTTTTTAAGTAAAATCAAATAATCTAAATTTAAATCAAAACTAAACAAACAAGGCCCGTTTATTCAAAATAACTGCTTTGATTTAATAATACATTTAAATACATTTAAAACAGTGCATTTCTATGATGCAGTAGCTTCAGCAGCGTGCAGATGCTCGTTTATTTCAGGACTGTGGTGACAGCAGCGCGGACAATCGCTTAACAATATCTTCTAACGGGGAAAACACATGGCATAGTATGCCGTTATTATCAGAAAAAAATATGTCGTTTCAAAGAGAAAATATGTCGTAAAAACGACAAATCTATTTATTACGACATTGCTTCCACACACATATTATTTTTCCAGATTTTTTTGGTTACATGTGAGCTAATCCAGTGGTTCAAATTTGTAACATTTTGTTGTTATTGTAGAAAAACACAAAATAAAGCAGACATTTATGTTTCTTTCCTCTGTTATCGCAGTGTTGAGCTTTATATAAGATGTATATTTGCAAGAAATATATGCAACAGCCAATGAAGAAACGATATTGTGACTATAATTTGCAGAACTGTACATCAGATGAACTCTTATTCTGCGTGATGGGACGGACAGTAAAGACAGGTTGAGGTGAAAAGTGGTATATCAAGGCTGCTCACGCACAAATGCATAGGTAAATCAAACTTGAGTCATTCAAATAAAGAATTATTCCCAGCCCAGAGCCGGTATTATTGAAAAATAATTGGTTTGATCTGATCATCTTAAACGAGTCATATTCTCTGGTCTGAATGCAGTTATTTGATAGCATATTGTAGACAGATTGATCCTTATAAACGTGACGCTACAATAAAAATATTAAAATACGTAAGTGTTTTTGTGTATTTGTGTAAGTTCAGCAGCATGCAGATACTCGTTTAAGGACAGCCGTGACAGCACCGCGGACAATCGCTTAGCTTCCTCATGACATAACATCTTGTTATTCAGCAGCATGGGGCTGGTATGCTAAAATGCTGTCCATGTAAATAACAATTACATTAAAGTGTGATAAAGACGTGGAATCGGTCTATATTCAATATTAGTAGTGATACTTTGCACAAATATTTCCTATCAGTTCACAGGCACTTCCACTAAAACGATTCATGGTGAATTAGTCTAGTCTAGTCTGGTTCTGTTCATCATTGATTGGGTGAGAACTGTTAAGTATTACTGGCTGTGGAAATCAGTGGGCGTGGCTCATTATACTACAGGGAAAACGCCGTAAGTAACGCGCGCTTTTGTGCAATCAGAACGGCGTTTTTGACAGCGTCCTGTGGCAAGCCATACGGGGTTAAAAGCGGCGTTTTTACGAACACTTAAACGCCGTTAAATACGGCGTTTTTGTACCGTTAACGCGCGTTTTTTACGGCGTTTTGTATGTAAACGGGATTTATCTATAGCGTAATTCTGACCCCTTTTGGTTTGCCATACGTTGCCATGATTCGCGATCCGATTGAAGCACCATATATATATATATATATATATATATATATATATATATATATATATTGTGTGTGTGTTCGGGTTATTCTATCGTGATGGGGACTGCAACTTGAATGCGCACTGGCTCATGGGGACTCATGGGTCTCCGTGGGAACCTAAGCTTATACGTTATACAGAATTATGTTTTCTTTCTTTATTTATTTTATTCATATATTTGTTACACCAAAAAATGCATAAAGTTTTTTTTTTTTTATGTTTAGGCATATGGTTAAGGTAAGGGGACAGAATATACAGCCATGAAGAACAACAGGAATATGAGTATATTCCAAATTTAAGAAATGTCGTCTAATCCAGGCCACAGACTTTCAGAGTTTAGTTACATCCCTGCTCCAACACACTGTATTTTTCAAATAATATTCTGATTCATAGCTGAATCAGGTGTTATTTGAAAGTTTTCTGTTTCTGTGCTGCATCCTCAGAGTAAGTGTTAAGCCTTTTTAGTCTCTCCACCCACCCAATCACATGACAAATAGGATACCTTCACAGGCCTTATAAATGACACCTGTGCTCACATTTGTTCCCCTTTTATTTGTTAAAGCATTAGAGGACTGTGATCTCTACTTCTTATCCGATATTTTGTGTGTGTAATTACCAATGCAAGTGCCTTATGTTCTATAAATGCACTTCTCATTTTTATGTATGCTCATGTTAGATACATTTTAATTTATATTTGAAGATCTAGCTGACCTTCAGCACTGTCTCTGTTCTTTTCAGGTGTGTTTAACTAAGATAAACACTGCAGGGCTGCCCAGAATAAACATAGATTAACATAGATTAAACAAAGCATGACATAGTAGTGATATGTTCTGCTTCAGCATCATAATTAACAACAATCCTTGTAAATCACTCAGAAAAGATCTGATTAAAAAAAATATGCATTCCTTTAAAGGACAGCCAGATTCTACTGGGTACCAGCACATGAAGGGATTTCTAGAAAAGAAGCTGCAGATGAGTTTAAATGAGCAAAAGGTTTAAAACAGAGGTTGCTCCAACCAGCACCAGTATGCCAGTCTGGAAGTTTCTAGTAATCCCTTTAAGAGTTTATCTGGTGTGTTTAATACCAGAATGATTTACGAAAGAAAAGGGGTAATGAGAAAGAAAAAAAGTTAATATTGCACAAGCAGACAGAAAAAGCTACGCAATCTGCATCATTGCCAACGACTGGGCGTGGACACACTTCATACAAGAAGGCAAAAAGATGGATGAGTTGTATCGCGAATCATTTGATTCAAACGGGACTTTAAAGCCCGTATCGCGAATCATTTGTTTTAGATCGGGACTTAGAAGCAGTTTCGCAGGATGTTTTTATCCCCACCAGGGATAAAAATAATTCAGCAGAGGCAGGGATGCATACACCAGAGACCAGCAAATCGCACCCTGCCTATACATAAAGTGGCAGCGCTCTAAAAAATCTTATTTGGATGCCACAACCTAAACTTGTAGACTAGAAAATTAAACAGAGAGACAATTATTCGTTTGTGAGGTATTTGAAAAAACGGAAAATGAAAGTTTGAAGCCAGATTTTATCTGGTTAATTTTGATGAACAAAGATCTGCAAACCGTTACACGAGTCAAAGTGCGTTAACGCTTGTAATATTTTTAAGTAGTATTAAAATAATAATAATAATTATAATAATAATAATAATAATAATAATAATAATTAAAAAAATAATTAATTGGTAAATATGTTCTCAAAGCCCTATTAAGAATAGAATTTAAAGACTAAAATGTAAGTGTGTAATAGTCATACCTTTCAGCAGAATCTGCCATGATTGATGTCGGCTTAGAGAGTTCACCAGAATATTTTTGCTAAACAATGCAAATTGATACACATTATTCTTCCTGTAACTGTATACAGTATAGCAACAGTATAAGACAATCTAAAGTATAATGGAAATAAGTACTACACTGAGTCACAGAGTAAAGCACAATAAAAGCTGATTTAGAATATTACCTGTTTAACAGAGTTTCTTCCTTCCACTCATTGGAACTTGAAACAAGGAAGATCTATCGCTATATTTATACACTAGCCAACACCCATTTTTGAAGATCACGTGATTTGCAAGAACATGTCAAACCAAGGCCGGTTCTACGCAGGGGCAAGAGGGGGCAGTGCCCCCTCAAATAAATGTCTTGCCCCCTCAAGTCAAAATTTTGAAAACTTGAGAAAGCACATGTTAATATACTCACAAAATGAATATTACATGTTGACAAAATGATCTGCGGTAGCGGAAAAATCCGCCGAAAAAGGGACACTACACAATACGGTATTAGATTTTGCTCATGTCTCTGTCCCTCCGCTGTGTGTATTCATTCACAGGCTGCAGCGCACGCACACACGCGCACACACACACACTCCTCCCCTTAGCCCTCGGTAAACATCCAATCACCGTCCGTATGCAAATGAGTCAAGACGCAGGCTAACGTAGTGTTGTGTCGGATTTCAGCGCGGTCACCGAGTGGAAAGACTTTGAAGAAGCTGCAGCGTTTTTATAAAGAAAAAATATATAAAAAAAATAATAAAAAAACATAATACCATCTGTTCTATAGCCCATCTGCTTTTACTTCGTTTTTTTTTTATTATTATTCATAAGACAACTTTTCAGTTTTGTAAATATTCTAGTTATAGTGTTAAGTCTTACTTTAGGTTAAACGTTTTTGAGAATTAGACCACCCAGCTAAGATAAATGTTATGTCTTTGATTGATAAAATCTGGATTAAGGATATTTTATTTTATTTTGTTTTATTTATTTAATTTTTATTTTTCAGTTTCCCCCCCTGAGGGATTGCCACCTTATTGTGGTCAGAGGGTTTGCGTGCCTCAGTGACCTTAAGAGCTATACCAGCAGGAGCTTAGTCTTCAAGTGGGACACCCAAGTTGGACAGGTCTGAAGGTAGAGGCCTGAAAAGGGCAATCAACTTCACCAGGTTTTGGACACAGCTAACAACACAATTCAGCAAGGAAAATACTGTTACTATAAGCACAGGGAAAAAAACAGTGCTCGAACATGATGTGTACACATGATGCCCCCTTCACATTTCTGACTGCCCCCCCATATGTGCCTGTCTAGAACCGGCCCTGTGTCAAACTATTCGTTTTCAAAGGTTTCAAACATGCAATTCCTGCTAAAAAGACAGATATAGGTGCTATACACAACAATGCATCAACAGGGCTCTAGATAGTGGACTGAAAGATTGAAACGATTCTGTCATCATCTAACATATCACTCTGCAGTATCCGACTGACAGGTGTTAAACAGGAAATACACTGGCTGATTCTTGTCATTTACTGCACACTTGACTTTAACCTCTTTAACAGCCATCAGGGCATTTTTAGGAGGACAAAAAAATGAGCGTCTGAAGAGCAAGACAATGTTGTCAGCAATATTTCTTCCAAATAAAGACTGAACATCATCAAATATGTATTGTTGTCTGTCAGAGAGTCGATTCTCTGTTGCTTTAATCGCCAAACACACTGTGTGTATTTCATGGACCCAGTCATTGCATCTGCTTAAATTAAGCAAACTCATGGCGATCTCTTTATCATTCTGAATGTCATGTGTGTCTCCATATCCTGGTGTGTCGATGATTGTTAAATAGATTGGACTGTCTTGTAGATTTAAGTCATAGATAGTAATCCTGGAGGTCTGACTTTGAGCTAAAGACCGATGATCATCACTGTTGTCATCTGTAATCTAAAACCAAACTTTATAATTTTTCTCTATCCTTAAGATGTAGTTTACCATTGCATTGATCAGTGTTGTTTTTCCTGCTCCTGTTTCTCCCACCATTAGAATGGTTTTATGGGGTTTGTCGTTATCAATTTCTCCAAAGGTAATTTTTATATATGATGGATAATTATCAGCAGAGTCTGTTCCTGGTTTCAGACGATGCTGAATGAACGTGCAGTTTTTTTTATTAATTGCGATTTACATAAGATACTGTAAGGATTCTGTGAAGACAAAGATAGTCAAACATAACATCCATTATTCACAAATAATAAAATAAACATTTTTTTCTACAACTATCCAACTTTTGCTTTCTTTTATATCAGTGTGTGGGAGCATTTTGACAGGAGGACTGAACAACAAGTAAAGAAGAGCAGCAAGAGAGTCATCCTAGTTCAAGTTTTTAATAAATGGTGTTAATAAATAATGTTGTACACACAAAAAAAATAAAGTTTTTTTCTTCTCAGATGGCTAAATAGCCTTGGAATTTTAGAAGGGTGAATTGTGTTTCTCTTTATAAAATGCTTTGTAGGACCCTGTTCTGTAGCTGTGTGACAGGGGTGCTCAACCCTGTTCCTGGAAATCTGCCTGCAGAGTTCAGCTCCAACCCTGATCAAACACACCTGAATCAACTAATTAGGATCTGAAGGAGCACTTGATAATTACAGACAGGTGTGTTTGATCAGGGTTGGAACTAAACTTTGCAGGAAGGTATAGTTCTCCAGGAACAGGGTTGGGCACCCCTGCTGTATGACAACCAATAGTAAAAACTAAAGCATAAATAAATATGGAATATTTCATTGGTGGTCCATTACACTGTATGTCTGATGGGTTAAATGTGGTTCACAACCACATATATATATATATACACACACACACACATATGTATGTATATCACTCAATCTCCTGTATATATGAAATATATAATTATGCCACAGTAGATCATGTAGCATTACATTGTTCATTTGATCCAAATTTATTGTTAATTTTTAAAATCACTAATAAATGTGTAATGTTAATTTGCATTATTAATTTTTTAAAATCACTAATTCAGTTGTTGGCTATGTATGTAGACCAACAGTGAATATCTACAGATATATTTATTTAGGCCATATCGTCCAGCCCTACTCAAATCCTTTCACTTGCCCATTTTTCCTGCTTTTTAACACATCAATTTTGATGACAAACTTTGCATGCCAATGTGCATACTATATCTACCCTATATCTTTTTTTTTTTTACTAAATAAGCTAAATCATAACCGATATTTACATATAATTCAAAAGACAAAATAGTAGCTGATTTTACACAAATCAGCCAGTTTAATAGTTTTTGTGTAGTTGCTAATGAGTCCCTTGTACACAAGGGGTATGTAAACTGACCTGTACAATGCTTCCTTTTAAATGACTTTTGGTGCAATAAACAATCCACCAAAAAGCAATTTGTCTTGTTTTTCTTGCTCAACACACATTTGAGAAAGTATTTTAAAATGCATTTAAAAATTCAAATCTAATAAAATGTCATTATGATTCTTGAATCACTGAATTAGCAAAAATACCTTCTGATTTTAATCAGAAACCTATGAATGATGAATCAAATAAAATCTGACCCTGCGAAAATATACCCCTGTAAGTTTTCATAATGCCCCTAAATCATGCAATCCAAAGACTGTGTATTGTTTTATTAGAGTCATTTGAGGTTAAAAATGTTTTGAAAATGTTTTAAAGATTTAAGTGTCTGCAATGAAGAAAAACGTAAGATACATTTGAGTTACTGTACTACAGTAATGAAAGCTCTGTTTTATTATAAATAAAGCACTCTTCTGTTACTTTTTATTGTTTTATACTTCACATTTGTTGTGAATACAGACAATAAAAAATGCTTTTATTTGTATTTTATCTATATCAATAAATCTATTTAGCAGCTTTTGGGACAAAATTTTATAGTTATCTTTCCTAATTTCACTGTAAAATACCATATTAACCACACAGAAATAAACATTAATTTTTCACCTAAACCATTATGCTATGGGTTTTCTAATAAATGACCTCTAGATGGCAGTGCTTAATAATACAAAACAGCCTCTTTGTAAACATGATTACATGCACATCATTTTATGATGAATTCAGTGACAATTCTCTGGTTATTTGTTGCTTTTACAATATTATTGCTATATTGTCAATAGTAGAAATGTCCATCATCCTGCTGTCAATATGTGGTGTATTCCAGGAAAATTACAAAAAATTACAAAAAAGTTAGTTTAGCAGATGTTGTTTATCTATTTACAAATGCACAAAATAGAAGCAATTGTGTTGATAGAAAAATATTCCATTAATAAAATGTAACATGTGGTGATAACATAGCTTTACATCACATGAAGGATGTGTTTTGGGGAGATTTCCAAGATTCTGTTTTGTCATTTTCAGAGTTTTCAGCAGGGTGTGGTATGTTTTCAGAAGTCTTTTTTTTAATGTATCCTCCTTCTTTGTCTTTATTGCATATATTTTTGCTTATTTTACGTGTTTGCTGTAGTGGCATTTATTTGTGCACACTGTACAGTGATGATTTCTCATCACGCTGCACCATGAGTGATCTCTGTCCCACAAACAATCTGGATAATGACAGTTCTCCTCACAGACAACGCCTCATGGCTACAGCAGGATCAATATCAACCCTTTCTTTGTAGGCCACTTCAACTTCATACTCAGAGCTTTTATTGTCTTCAACATCTTTCTTGCTCTGCTCCAGAGCTTCTTGAGTTTTTTTCAGCTCATTTTGCTTTAGTCCCATCAGCTTAACACGTGATTGTATATTACTGATATTTGCCTCCAACTGTTTCTGTTTCTGTAGGACATCTTGAGTCAACTTCAGAGTTTTTGGTTTTATTGCATCAAGAAACTGGAATAATTCTTCTATTCCTTTAAAGCTGAGGTCCCATGACCGTTCCTGTATCATTTTATATTTTTAATCAGCAGCGTCTGACTGACAGTTGTCAAACAGGAAAAACACTGGCTGATTCTTGACATTTATCGCACACTTGATTTTAGCCTCTTTAACAGCCGTCAGGACATTTTAGGTAGAGCTCCAGATGAGTGTGTGAAGAGCAAGACAATGTTTTCAGCAATATCTCTTCCAAATAAAAATCTCTTCTGCTGTATTTCTGGGATCTGTCTGTTGCGTTTCTCTTTCTGTTAGGTAGGTCCTCATCGAGCACCCCCCTCTGGTCTTTAACTATGGTTATGGCCTGCTTGTGTAATTGGATTACCTTGGTCATATCCACCTCAAAAACGATCATGGCCACTCCTGGCCTTCAGGTCCCCACTACAGCACTACATATAGGGCTTCAGTCCTCCTACCAGGTAAGCTCTTTGGAAATTATTTTTAGCAGGATGCTCCTGGACCCCCCTGGCTGGACACGCATGCCTTAGAGGCCACCTGACTGAGACACTCCGTCTGCGTCCTGCCCTGAGGGGCTTCCTGTTTCAGGGTATCCACCCAATCATCATACAGACCTATCCTCATACCATCTTGGTGATTTAGTGAGTCGCCCCTCTGAGGAGTGGGCTTGACCACGCTATTTTTCACCATCGTATGAGTGGAAGGTGTTTCTGCGGGAACCCTTCTGAGTGCTCTGAGGAGCATTGGCTACGGTCTAAGCCCTTGTTCGTGAGGTTCTGCGGGCCTTGCTAGAACGGGGCCTACGCTTTCTATCGAGATAGTAAGCACAGGTCTGCTTGGGTTGGTAGTGGCTCTTGCCCCCTCAAGAGAATACCCACAACACAGCCCGAGGGCTGAGGACACTGCTGCTCTCTATGCAGCCATACAGTGTTGATGGATTCATATCACCCTCTATGATATGGGTTCACGCTCAAACTTGTGCCCATTCTCTGAGTTTGTTGTTCCCGGACACTCTACTTGCGCATCCTGAGCAGGTTGTTGCTACCTATGTTCTGTAGGATGGTTTCTGAGGGAACCTATGCAGAGCCCACGGTAGCCCCCTGTGTGACAGGCCAAACCTAGGTGAAACCCTAGGCATTCAGTCATATCCCCTTAAAGGAATATCTTCTAATTCCAAGCTTTGAGCTCTACCCCGGGTCCAGCATATCCGACCCCTTTCAGGTAAGTCTTGGGTATGCAGCTCAGGCATTTTGGACGAAGGGGATAATGTCACTAACAGCCGTCACTACGTCTCAGGGGCAACTCCCTTAAGCTTAAGGCAGTTGGTACTTAGTGCTCGCCTCTATGATGGCATGCACTCCCCTTAGCATGGCAGCTTGGGTATAACCGTTACCCATAGCGACCTCTAGAGGACGCAGTTCGAGTTCCTCGAAAGGGAACGTCTCAGGTTACGTATGTAACCCAGGATCTCCATCTCGAATTAGGATGCTTTTCTTTAAGAGATAATTTATGTCCTGTAATGTTAAGCATAACCACAATAACAATGAAGGTGTGTACAGTACATGTTGTAACATGAATTTTGAAATCATAAAATTCTATTCATAGGCCTTTTCATATGACTACATTAATACATACATTAACATTCTAGATTAAACATTTTTTGTAATTTTGCCCATGAAATGTTAAATGACTTAAATTGTAAATGTAATTGTCTTGTATAATTTTTGATTAAATTTCTTGTTTGCATTCCAAATCTAGTCAAGCTGTATGAGCTTAACATCATATGTTCACATATACACTGTGAGCAATGCTTTTCATGTTAACATTAGACCACTGATTGCGATGGAGAGTATAACTCATGTGAAAAGCCTCAAGAATAAAATAACAGTGTTGTTGTACAAATAAATCCTATACTTCTTTATATTGAAACTTTTTTATGACTGAGCATCCTTTGTGATAACTGAGATGACGACAGATTCAGTGATATAGTTGAGTTTTCCCACTGCACATTTAATACTGTACTCAGTATCTGGTCTGAGATCAGTCAGAGTCACTGTATTCTGGTTCTTTGACACAGTTTGAGATGTCCAGTCTTTCTTCTGCTTCATTTTGTACAGTAATCTGAGCTCCTCTGTAGCAGGACACAGTGGAGACACTTTCAAAACCACTTGCCTACATCTGACATCTTCAGTGACTGGACAGTCTGGTTTTGATGGAGGAGTGAAGCGAACAGCTTCATTACATCCATTTTCATACAGCAGTATGCAGGAACCTGGACTATTTTCCATTTCTTTTGATGCAACAATAAACTTCACTGTTTTTCTACTGTTTAAATGAATCAAGTTTTTAAATACCTTCAAGTTGTTCCTCATAGTCTTTTGGATGTCAGGTGTGAGCCAAGTCTTGTGTTTTTCTCTTCATTTTTTCCTTTTGTTGAACTCAGATAGGCCTTTTGTTTTTAAAGCAGCACATCTATCCAACCCAATGATGTGAAAGTGTAGATGACCAAATGTGTAACTTCGAGATTCATCAAAATTTCACTGAGGTTGATTTCTACCATTGCTCCTGAGCCATTTAGTTGCGTGAGCAATGATTTAATGATGTCAGATTCTTCCTCTTTCTCTTTCAGCCATTGTTCAAGAGCGCTTCGTTCAAATGGAGATTCATTTAGCAGATCAATCAATGCTGTATTCTCTATAAATTTTCCTCTGATCTGTGGTAAGAGAGAGCCAAGTTTCTTCATGAGACTCAGCCTGCACTGGTGGCAGTTTTTCTTCATGTCATTGATTTTGTCATGAAATGCAGTAAATGTCAAAGCAGGTGTGTCTGTCTGAAGGTCACTGCATTTCATCTCAGTCATACTTAAACTCTCAATTACAGATTCAGTGTCTGTGCTTAGACTGATGCTGTTTTAATGCTGAAACTTTACAACTCTTGAAAAAAGTTTGTCCAAAGGATAAAGCCAAACTCTCAGAGGAATCGCAAGCTCTTTGTTTTCTCCCAGCAGTTTGGGAAGATCTTCACAAACCTTCACAGCATCTTCAAAAGAGGTTGGATAACATGGTAACTGGAAGTCACCATAAAATGTACAGCTGAATCTTTGGGCTGCAGTCTTCTGATTATCATTCAGATTAATGTTTGCACCAGCTGAAATGCCTTTTAGCTTCACAAAGACAGCTTTTACATCTCCTGCTATCACCCTTTTGTCTTCATCTGATGAAACTTCTCTGTCAAACACAAAGCAGGCATCTGCTCCATACAGCACTGCTGTCACTACATGTGTGGCTACATCATTGTCATAATGAGCCATTTCTCCAGAAGGAACATGGTTCATGATCAGTTCATCAAACTTAGTGGTTGAATGATAATGTAATGTCAGTCTCTGCTGACTGAATAATTTTTGGTGTCTTTGAGATAATTTGCAGCTCCACCCACATTGATGAGTCCACCTAAAAAACTCAGACAACCATCAATATCCAGCAATCTAGATTTGTCCTCAGTTGAGTCTGAAGCAGTGACTGTGAAAACTGTGTTAATTTGGGGTTTAGTGCTTATGTTCTGCTGCAGCTGCTCTTTACTCCAAAGTCTGATTCCTGTGGAGACATTTATTTTATTTTATTTTATTTTATTTTATAATATTAAATGAATAATGTACACTACTGTTCAAAAGTTTGGGGTCAGTACATTTTTATTGTTTCTTTCTTTCTTTCTTTTTTTTTTTTTTTTAAGAAATTAATACTTTTATTCACCAAGGATGTATTAAGTTAATAATTAAAAGTTCATTAAAAGTTAATAATAAATAATTTACATTGTTATAAAATATTTATATTTTGAATAAACACTGTACTTTTTAAACTTGTTATTCATGAAAGAATCCTGAAAAAAAAATCACAGGTTCCAAAAAATATTTGGCAGCACAACTGTTGATATTATCCAACATTGATCATTCTAATAATAAATCCGCATATTAGAATGATTTCTGAAGGATCATGTGACACTTAAGACTGGAGTAACAGCTGATAAAAATTCAGATTTTCATCACAGGAATAAATTCTATTTTAAAGTATGTTAAAATAAAAAACATTATTTTATATTGTAAAAACATTTTGCAATATTACTGTTTTTTTTTTTTTTCTATATTTTTAATCAAATAAATGCAGCCTTGATGACCATAAGAGACTACTTTAAAGACTATTACAATTCTTACTGACCCCAAACTTTTGAACGGTAGTGTATGTCTTACATTTTTTATTACACAGTGCTCTCATTGTCTATTTTCTTCCAAGTATTTTTATAGGTTACTTATTTACATAAAGGACTCTGAGCAGGTGAAACACTAAACATAAGCAACTGGATTAACATATCATATGACATATCATAAAGTGGAACTACCCTCAAGTTAAAACAGTTCAACCCAGAAATCAGTTTTTGCCAGGATTTTTAATTTAGCTGTTAATGCTGCCATCATTACAGCACCTGGTACTAGAGCATCTCTCCTGCAGTCATACAGCATCCCCAGCTGGAAGGGTCTCCCTAGAGCTGCAGTCTCTATTGAATTCACTCCAACTGGATCCATGCTAGACAAAACACAGAAAAGAAGTACTCACTCCAGTGACATTATAGATACTGATAGAGGTTTGACCAAGATATCCTTACTTAATTGGAAGTTGGTTCTTAAATCAGTTGGTCAGTGGCATCAGCGCCATCTAGCGAGTCTCTAAAAACAGCACTATGCCATCACACCGTTGCACATTTAGAAACAATGCTGTTTAACAGAATATATTATTTGTTTCTAACGGAAGAAATATTTGAGAAATGTGTTTTTCTATAAAATGAAAGTCTAAGGTCTCCAATGTTGTTGGATTCCGCATTCATCAAAACTGATTCCTTTGTGTTCCAAAAGAAAGTTATATAGGCCTAACAGGATGAATATATCATGAAATAATTTTAATTCATGTGTTATATGCCAAAATCTGATAAAATTCCTAAACCTAACCACAGCTCCTGCTTTGCAAAACAGCATTGCACTGAGTTTTGTAATGATTTTTGTAACTGGACTGTTCTCCAGAACTGTTTGCAATATTGGAAATATTACTGTTTTAAACCATTGATGCGAGCCAATGGATATCACTAACTTAACTCATGCATACTTATGCCGGTGAATGTTTTAACCTCAGTCAATTCACTATTCCGAAAGTGAAAGTAAAAACTGACGGAGCTTGGAGTCTGAGCTTGAAATAAAGCTACATAATAAAGCGTGTTTTTATTGAAAAATCACAAATGTACTATACTGTTTAGCATCTTTACACCTTCAGAAATTCAACAGTTTACTCAACAGCCACACAACCGTGTTTTTGGCTTCTAATACTCACATATGAAAACACCCTTGTCGCTGTTCTCTGCTATGTTCCATAATGACGTATATTCTCCCGTGGGCACCTGGGCTAGAAGCGTAGGGTACACTCTTAAAGATAAAGATGCTTCACAATGCCATAGAGGAACCTTTTTTGTCTAAATGGTTCCAGTTTAAATGCGTCTTCAAACGATCCCAAATGCAGTTGTAAACCATCCCAGCCGAGGAAGAAGGGTCTTTAAACATGAACATCGTGGATGACAAGGGGGTGAGTAAATTATTTGTAAACTGTTGTTCTGGAAGTGGAGTTCTCCTTTAAGTCTGTACCAAGGGGGCGTTTTATGTAACCAGCTAGATAGAATACAGTTTACAGTATTACAACTACAGTAATTAAGCCATGCTGGAGGCTGAAGCAGGAGGACATCCGGGGATTTCTCACCTATGAATACTGTGATTTCTGACATACTGCTCTCTTCACATACTCTTTTCTCCTACTGTAAAGTAGGCAAGTTGGCATACAGGTCCTTTTCAAAAAATTAGCATATTGTGATAAAGTTCATTATTTTCTGTAATGTACTGATAAACATTAGACTTTCATATATTTTAGATTCATTACACACAACTGAAGTAGTTTCAAGCCTTTTATTGTTTTAATATTGATGATTTTGGCATACAGCTCATGAAAACCCAAAATTCCTATCTCAAAAAATTAGCATATTTCATCCGACCAATAAAAGAAAAGTGTTTTTAATACAAAAAAAAGTCAACCTTCAAATAATTATGTTCAGTTATGCACTCAATACTTGGTCGGGAATCCTTTTGCAGAAATGACTGCTTCAATGCGGCGTGGCATGGAGGCAATCAGCCTGTGGCACTGCTGAGGTGTTATGGAGGCCCAGGATGCTTCGATAGCGGCCTTAAGCTCATCCAGAGTGTTGGGTCTTGCGTCTCTCGACTTTCTCTTCACAATATCCCACAGATTCTCTATGGGGTTCAGGTCAGGAGAGTTGGCAGGCCAATTGAGCACAGTAATACCATGGTCAGTAAACCATTTACCAGTGGTTTTGGCACTGTGAGCAGGTGCCAGGTCGTGCTGAAAAATGAAATCTTCATCTCCATAAAGCTTTTCAGCAGATGGAAGCATGAAGTGCTCCAAAATCTCCTGATAGCTAGCTGCATTGACCGCAGCTGACATGGCACCCCAGACCATCCTGACTGTGGGTACTTGACACTGGACTTCAGGCATTTTGGCATTTCCCTCTCCCCAGTCTTCCTCCAGACTCTGGCACCTTGATTTCCGAATGACATGCAAAATTTGCTTTCATCCGAAAAAAAGTACTTTGGACCACTGAGCAACAGTCCAGTGCTGCTTCTCTGTAGCCCAGGTCAGGCGCTTCTGCCGCTGTTTCTGGTTCAAAAGTGGCTTGACCTGGGGAATGCGGCACCTGTAGCCCATTTCCTGCACACGCCTGTACACGGTGGCTCTGGATGTTTCTACTCCAGACTCAGTCCACTGCTTCCGCAGGTCCCCCAAGGTCTGGAATCGGTCCTTCTCCACAATCTTCCTCAGGGTCCGGTCACCTCTTCTCGTTGTGCAGCGTTTTCTGCCACACTTTTTCCTTCCCACAGACTTCCCACTGAGGTGCCTTGATACAGCACTCTGGGAACAGCCTATTCGTTCAGAAATTTCTTTCTGTGTCTTACCCTCTTGCTTGAGGGTGTCAATGATGGCCTTCTGGACAGCAGTCAGGTCGGCAGTCTTACCCATGATTGCGGTTTTGAGTAATGAACCAGGCTGGGAGTTTTTAAAAGCCTCAGGAATCTTTTGCAGGTGTTTAGAGTTAATTAGTTGATTCAGATGATTAGGTTAATAGCTCGTTTAGAGAACCTTTTCATGATATGCTAATTTTTTGAGATAGGAATTTTGGGTTTTCATGAGCTGTATGCCAAAATCATCAATATTAAAACAATAAAAGGCTTGAAACTACTTCAGTTGTGTGTAATGAATCTAAAATATATGAAAGTCTAATGTTTATCAGTACATTACAGAAAATAATGAACTTTATCACAATATGCTAATTTTTTGAAAAGGACCTGTATTTGACTGCAACTACACATTGAATCTTGTGATAATGAATACACCAGCCAGGTAATTCTCGCCTACTCTTTTATGAATACATTTTACTAAGTAGAGATAACAGGGGAGCTCCAGTAAGCACATGTATGTCTCCTAAGTAGGTGTACATAAAACATGTACATGTAAACGTGTTACAATCACACACCGTACCCACAATATACAATAAACAAGGGTTTGCTTGAAGTACTACTGTAACGCTCTCGCCGACTTAGTTAACAAGCAACTGTGTGTGAGTCTGGCCTCCCTTTTTATAGGCCAGACTCTGCCCCTTCTTTGGCATCACTCCAACAGGTTCTTACATTTTTCAAGTATAAAATCCACAGTCTTTTCCAAAGATGAGATCTTTGAGTAGCTGTCCGAAGTCTCCTTCCTTTGTCCGAAGTCTCCTCAACAGCCCTACGATTTTCCTCAGTGTTTGCAAACACTGTGGAAAATCATAAGGCTGTTGAGTTAGTGATGCTGTGCACCTGTCATTCATGTCTCTCTTTTTTTTTTTTTTTTTTTTTGCAGAACGTATATTTACATACAGGATCACAGAAAGATACCATGGTTCTGTCTTCAACAATGAACAAGCATAATTACAAAAAATATTTGTATAATATTTTTATTTATAAAAATATAAAGGGGGTTAAATTCAAAAAGAAAAAGAGGAAGACACAAAGGAGATTTAAGGCAATTTTGCTTGGGGCTAAAAAAAATGCTCATAAAATAAATTAACAACATATTCAAGAAATGACAATTTTGTTTTCATAATAAAAAAAAAAATCATATATTTAAGGATAAAATTGTGGATCCCATTAGTAGGGTTAAAAATATAAGAACTTATATCAACCCAAAATGTACTGGTTATACTACAATCACAAAATAAATGGGCAGCTGTTTTTTCAACAAGACCACAAAATTGGTTTCATCAGTATCAATATATTTACAGATTGATGAATTGAATTTGTTGCTTATAACTTTACTGTTCACTGAACAAAAGCCCATTCCGATTCATTCTTCTAATTTCGATTATTTAGTCACATAATATGTATATTACACATTATTGTTTTGGTCAATGAAAACAGTGATAATACAGCTTTTCTGATTCTCTTTAAATGCTATAAATAGTTGATGAATTTTAAACATTTTTACTTAAAAGACCAATGATGTATCCTAGTGCTCCTTGTTTTTCTTCTCCTGTTTTCTTCTTAATGTTTTCCAATGTTTTGGCCTTTTCAGATCCATTTATTTCCTTCAGCTTCTGAATCAGAAAATCAACATGCAGGAGTGTGAGCAGTGAATCAGTGTTGAGTGCGATCATCTGCAGAGTTTGCATACAGTGAAAAGCTTCAAACACCAGCTTTATTTTCTCTTTATCTAATTCTTGCAGTTCTTCCTCCAGATTTCTGACCAAAGACTCACTATCCACAATCTTACCATCATATTCTCTTTTTATTTTTTCATGTGTCCTCTTCTCTATCTTTGTTTTTGTTACATATATTTTTGCTTCCTTGACATGTCGGCTGTAGTGGCATTTTTTAGTGCACACTGTACAGTGATTATCTTTCATCACACTGCACCATGAGAGATCAGTGACCCACCAGCATCCTGGATAATGACAGTTCTCCTCACAGACAGTGCAGCATGTTGCTTCTTTTGTCCTGTTGCGATATTTTAGATCGATGGGAATCTTCTCCTTATAGGTAACTTTAACTTCATACTTAATGTCATTTTGGGCTCTAACATAGTTTCTGTTCTGCTCCAGAGCTTTTTGTGTCTGTTTCAGTGTATTTTGCTTTTGTTCCATCACTTGAACATGCGACTGCAGAATATTAATATTTGCCTCCAACTGTTCCCGTTGTTGTAACACATCTCGAGTCATCTTCAGGGTTTTTGGTTGTAATGTTTCAAGAACCTTGAAAAATTCAGTCATCCCTGTGTAAGACAGAATCCATGATTGTTTTTGGATTTTTTGAAAATCTTCATCAGCAGCATCTGACTGACGGTTGTTAAACAGGAAATACACTGGCTGATTCTTGTCATTTACTGCACACTTGATTTCAGCCTCTTTAACAGCTGTCAGGGCATTTTTAGGACGCATCCCATCTGAGTGTGTGAAGAGCAAGACAATGTTTTCAGCAATATCTTTCCCAAATAAAGACTGAACAGCATCAAATATGTACATTTGTCTGTCAGAGAGATTTTCCGTCTCCTTCATTACCAGACACACTGCATCTATTTGGATCCCACTTGCAGATTGGCTTAAACTAAGCAAACTCTTGGCGATCTCTTGATCATTCTTGATTCCACGTATGTTTCCATATCCTGGTGTATCGATGATTGTTAAATCGATTAGACTCTCTTGCAGATAAAATCCATAAACAGTGATGCTGGAGGTCTGACTGTAAGCTACTGATTGGTCACTCTGATCATCTGTGATCTCAAACCAAATCTTGTCTTCTCTCTGAACATCTAAGATGTAGTTGATCATCACATTAATCAGGGTTGTTTTTCCTGTGCGAGTTTCTCCCACCATCAGGATGGTTTTATGAGGTTTGTTTTTGTCTCTCTCACCAAAGGTCAATTTTTTATATGGTTCATGTTTACTAGAAGGGTCTGTTTTCAGTTTCACATGGTATCGTGTAAGAGTACCACCTCCAGTTTCGCTACTTTGCTTGATGATATTTTTCAATTCTGGACGTAAACTAGTCATTTTTTGTCTGTAATGTAAAGCAGAAAACAACATAACATAAAGATCATAGGGTAACACTTAGGAATGCTAAAATGTAAATAGCAAAATCTTTTTTTATTTACTTTAATACTTCTTTTATAATCTTTTTTTTTTTACCTATAATGCATTTAAATTATCTAAATGCATCTCAAAAATTATGTGGTAATCATGCAAGAGTGTTAAATTACATGCTTCTATTAGATTTGCAGTAACAAGTAAAACAACAGCGAGTCCTACAGTCATCCATGCAGATGTCAGTTCTGAAAGACAACTTAAATAGTAGACAATTCTATTTACACAATTTATATTGTTAAAAATAATCATTTAAAAAAAGCATTAAATCTATCCTTTTCTATTTCCCTATTTCCAAATATAGTGTATTTACAAGTACTGGGTATATTAGCAAATATCTACAGTATACTGTGTACTATAATGCCTTCTCAAAGATAGAAGTTTAACTTACAATATTTATTGTTTATAACAGAGGCTTCCTTCTGTAACTTAGTTCAGGAACTTGAAGACAGGAGGATCGACAGTCGTACTTATACTGAGCCAACACCCCTATTTTGACAATCACATGATTTGCAAGAAAGAATCAAGCCATTTGTTTCAAGGGTTAATTTCAAACATGCAATTCTCAGAAAAAAAAAGATATATAGCTGACATAGCAAAAAGCAATATGCATCAACAGGGTTTTATCTAATGTGAATGATCTGAATGATTCTAGTGACCCATGAGTCCAAAGTGCCCACAACAATTTCTAAATTGTACTTTTAGCTGTAGCTCTGCACATTCAGCACAGTGTTGTGTTTAATTTCAAATCCAAACGAACTGCAAATGTTAAGCCAGTGGGCCACCAGAATGATAAGACAAAAAAAAAAAAAAAAAACATTTGTCACTCGGCTAATATACTGTAGGTGCTTTATACGACAGTTTGTTTCTGTGATGGTACAGTAGTTTGGTTGTTATTGTTTTTATAGTTTTTTAAAACTAAAATTTAGTTCTCTGTCTAAAATGTTAAAATGCAACAGTATTTAAATCCCGTTATTTAATTCCCGTTTGTTGCGGTCGCACACGGTGCGATTTTTGAGGTCGTACGAGCTCGCATGCGATTTTTTTGGTTATCGGAGGAAATCGTCTCTTCTCGTATGGTCGGGGCTCGTATGGTGTGTGAGAAATTACGAGACGAGCAGAGTGCCTTACGAGCACTTCCCGACCTCACGATCATTTTTAAACATGTCAAAAAACTTCGGGAGCTGTCGGATTGAAAGCGTGACGTATGTGCTGTTGAACGAGCCGATTTGTTGAGCAAACTGGAAGTTGAGCAAACTGAAAATTTAGCTATAGTGGTGTCCAACTAGCCCTCTCGACGTGCATAATACTACGTTAAAACATACATTACAATACTGTACAGTGCTGTAGCATTGCAGTTCCAATGTCTTTAATGCATATGCTTGTTAGCACTGCTGTAGAGGTGAAGTTTTGTCAAGTTTGCAACCAGTGTACACACGCAAGGGTGATCAGACGGTTCCTGCATGTTTAGCAAAGAGTCACGGCTCATATTTTTTATATGCAGTTATGAGATAGACAGAGAGCAGTTGAATTTAACAGTACATACAGAAGTATATTATACACAGCCTTTCTCTCAGATTTCAAGGGCAAACAATCTGATCACCCTAAATATACAGAGACACACTGCATGATTTAACATTTTACTGTTAAATTTTACCAAAAAGGATCTCTTCCTCGGAGTCCATGTTTTTGGCGTGGAACTTCGTGAATGTGATTGCCTCGGAAATCGGCAGGTTTTAAAATCGTGCCGTGTACCACTGCGTCACAAGTCACTCGTGACGTGTGCGTGGCCATACGGTCTTCCGACTGTCCGAATTCGCACCGTGTACGGCCGCCCTTAGAGTTTGAGCTCCGTCAAGTTAATTTCTTATTGTCTGTTTTTCAATTCAAAATCAATTTTATACACCATCATTCTCATTTCTTATAACGTGTGAATATACCCCCTATTGTATTCTACAACTAAAACATCCGGATTGCTTTGTCATCACTAGTTTTGTTTTGATTTCCCGAGTTGCTAGCTTATAGCCCTTTAGCAGCACCAGTGTGGTTGCCGCTAATCCTGCTTGCATTGTTTACACACTATTTACACACATTTCCATTGTTTACTCACTGTTACTTGCTTTAATGGTGAATTTGTGTCCACCTTTGAGTGCAGGTGAGGACACGAGCTGGAGGCCGTGGAGAAGCAGATCCAGGAGCTGTTGGTGAGGCAGACCGAGCTGAGAGAGTGGAGAGCTGCTCTGGAGTCCTCCCGGGTGAGTATACAATGTGATACTAACACTCTGACCACCTCTACTCCGTGTGCTTCTCTGCACAGCTCCCGTGCACCCTGGACGCGATCTTTCCAGATGTCCTTCACTCCGGCGCCGGGACACCATGGACCCTGGGTGCAGCAGCAGCAGCGGAAGACGCGAGCCAGGCCCCGGCCGAGGACCTCGCCCCCTCCGCCGCCTCCGGTCTTCGAGATCTCCACCCGGAACCGCTTCGCTCCCCTCCGCGAGACGGAACGCGACGCTGTGATCGTCGGAGACTCCATTGTCCGGTACGTACATGCTACTTTAGCTAAAGGTAAAGTCCACACCCACTGTTTTCCTGGTGCTCGCGTTCTCGATGTTTCTGCTCAGCGTCGGCGCGATCGTCCTGCACGCGGGGGTGAACGACACCAAGCTGCGGCAGACGGAGGTTCTGAAGAGGGACTTCAGCAGCCTGATCGAGACTGTTCGCAGCACGTCGCCCGCAATGAGGATCATCGTGTCAGGACCGCTTCCCACGTATCGACGTGGGCACGAAAGGTTCAGTAGACTTCTTGCTCTAAATGAATGGTTATTGACATGGTGTAAAGAACAGAAACTGCTCTTTGTTAATAACTGGAATCTTTTCTGGGAACGAAAAGTCGGAGCGGAGCTGCTGTCGGACAACATCTCCAGGACGCTACGCTCCATTTGACTAATAAGTACATTCTCAAATGATTGCTACGATGGCTTTTGTTCTGAACGCTTAAATGATAGTACTTGCACTGTCCAATCTATAAAGACTGTGTCTGTTCCTCGAATAGTGAGGTCAAAAAATAAATTTAATGCAGGATCTAGAAAAAAATCTGATCGTAATTAAACCAGAAAAAAGCAAAATACACGAACAGAAACCATTTTTAAAGCTTGGGCTCCTAAACATTAGATCACTTGCACCCAAAGCAGTTATTGTGAATGAAATGATCACAGATAATAGTTTTGATGTACTCTGCTAAAACCTAATGATTATATTGGTCTAAATGGGTCTACTCCACCAGACTACTATTATAAGCATGAGCCCGTCAGAGTGGTTGTGGTGATGGTGTTGCAACAATATATAGTGATATTCTCAATGTTACTCAGAAAACAGATTACAGGTTTAATTCATTTGAAATACTTTTGCTTAATGTTACTTTGCCAGACATGCAAAATAAATCTCTTCTATCTCTTGTTTTAGCTACTGTGTATAGACCGCCAGGACCATATACAGATTTCCTAAAAGAATTTGCAGAATTCCTTTCAGAACTATTGGTTAATTTTGATAAAGTGCTAATTGTCGGAGATTTTAACATTCACATTGATAATACAAATGATGCGTTAGGACTTGCGTTTACTGACCTAATAAACTCTTTTGGAGTCAAGCAAAATGTCACAGGGCCCACTCATCGTTTTAATCATACGCTAGATTTAATTATATTGCATGGAATTGATCTTACTGATATAGATCTTGTACCTCAAAGTGATGATGTTTCTGACCATTTCCTTGTATCGTGCATGCTGCGTATCACTGATATTAACTATACGGCTCCGCGTTATCGTCTTGGCAGAACTATTGTTCCAGCCACCAAATTTATCTCAACTGCTCTGTGTACCCCTTAATTCACAGGATCTAGACAAAATGACTAGCAATATGGGCACCATCTTCTCCGATACGTTAGAAGCTGTTGCCCCCATCAAATTGAAAAAAGTTAGAGAAAAACGTATTGCGCCATGGTACAACAGTAATACCCATTCCCTCAAGAAAGAAACTCGCAATCTTGAGCGCAAATGGAGAAAAACAAACTTGGAAGTTTTTAGAATTGCATGGAAAAACGGTATGTCCAGATACAGACAGGCTTTAAAAGCTGCTAGGGCCGAGCATATCCGCAAACTCATAGAAAATAACCAAAACAATCCAAGGTTTTTATTTAGCACAGTGGCTAGATTAACAAATAATCAGATGCCACCTGATCTAAATATTCCTTCGCAGTTTAATAGTAATGACTTTATGAATTTCTTCACTGATAAAATAGATAACATCAGAAATACAATGACCAATGTAGATTCTACTGCTTCTAATATGTCAACTTCTTTCGTCGCACCCAAAGAAAAACTGCAGTACTTTACCGCTATAGGACAGGAAGAGTTAAATAAACTCATCACTGTGTCTAAACCAACAACATGCCTATTAGATCCCGTACCCACTAAATTACTAAAAGAATTGTTACCTGTGGCAGAAGAACCGCTTCTCAATATTATCAACTCATCATTATCTTTAGGTCACGTCCCTAAACCATTCAAGCTGGCGGTTATTAAGCCTCTTATTAAGAAACCACAACTAGACCCTAGTGAACTGGCAAATTACAGACCCATTTCTAATCTTCCATTTATGTCTAAAATTTTAGAGAAAGTTATATCTGCTCAACTGTGCTCATTCTTGCAAAAAAATGATATCTATGAAGAATTTCAGTCAGGCTTTAGGCCCCATCACAGCACAGAAACTGCACTTGTTAAAATCACTAATGACTTGCTTCTTGCGTCAGACCAAGGCTGCATCTCACTGCTAGTTTTACTTGATCTTAGTGCTGCGTTTGACACTATAGATCATGACATACTAATAGATCGACTACAAAATTATGCAGGTATCCAAGGGCAGGCTTTAAAATGGTTTAGATCCTACCTGTCTGATCGCTACCACTTTGTATATTTAAATGGGGAGTCATCTCAGTTATCACCAGTAAAGTATGGAGTGCCACAAGGATCTGTTCTAGGTCCTCTACTATTTTCAGTATACATGCTGCCCCTTGGTAATATTATTAGAAAACACAGGATTAGTTTCCATTGTTATGCTGATGATACTCAACTATATATCTCAACAAGACCAGATGAAACTTCTGAATTATCAAAGTTAACAGAGTGTGTTAAAAATGTAAAAGATTGGATGACCAACAATTTTCTACTATTAAATTCAGATAAGACAGAGATATTACTTATTGGACCTAAAAACAATACACAGAATCTTTTGACTTACAATTTACAACTAGACGGATGTACTGTTACTTCCACTACAGTCAAAAGCCTGGGTGTTATATTAGACAGCAACTTGTCTTTTGAAAATCATATTTCTCATGTTACAAAAACAGCTTTCTTTCATCTTAGAAACATTGCCAAGCTGCGAAACATGTGACCTGTTTCTGATGCAGAAAAGCTAGTTCACGCATTCATGACCTCTAGACTGGACTATTGTAATGCACTATTAGGTGGTTGTCCTGCATCTTCAATAAACAAGCTACAGATAGTCCAAAATGCAGCTGCTAGAGTCCTTACCAGGTCAAGAAAATATGATCATATTACCCCAATTTTAAAGTCTCTGCACTGGCTGCCTATTAGGTTCCGCATCAGCTACAAAATAGCACTTCTTACCTATAAGGCACTTAACGGTTTAGCTCCTGCGTACCTAACTAGTCTTCTACCACGCTACAATCCATCACGCTCCCTAAGGTCACAAAACTCTGGACTGTTGGTAGTACCTAGGATAGCAAAGTCCACTAAAGGAGGTAGAGCTTTTTCACATTTGGCACCCAAACTCTGGAACAGCCTTCCTGATAACGTTCGGGGTTCAGACACACTCTCTCTGTTTAAATCTAGATTAAAGACACATCTTTTTAGCCAAGCATTCAAATAATGCATCTCATAAACTTTTCCTGCAGCTATATCTGATCAAATGTTCATTATTAATCTTTTAGCTCTGGTTTAACAAATCTTCCTTTTCTTAGTTTGAACAGCAGCTACGCTAATTATGTTCCTATTTGTTCTCTGTTTTTGCCATGGGATTGACATCCCGTAGTAACTAGGAATTCACAAGCTCCAGTCTGGATCCAGAACACTTAAGAAGAGATGATTCCAACCCCACAGACGACTTCAGATGATGCCAACCCTGAAAACATACAGCACTACCAAATTCTGCTACTAATTTATAGTGTTCTTTGTCTGTTTGATTACGTCATTAATTGATCTTTACCATACATCTCTGCCATATGTACATCAAGCTACTACTACATATATTGTAAAAATGTCAATTTGGTGTAAAGCTGCTTTGCAACGATATGTATTGTGAAAAGCGCTATACAAATAAATTTGAATTGAAATGAATTGAATAATTTTTAATGTTTGTTTTTTTTTTTTTTTTTTTTGCACAGTGTAAGCAAGATTTTAGCTGGTGTCCCTTGCATCACAACTAATTTCACCACTGATCATTCACTCACAGAAACTGCTGAATGGATTCGAAAACGGTAAAACTGGGACAATGAGCCTATTTTTTAAAAAAGTGGAGTGTTCCTTTAACTTTTCCATATCAGTTTTTCTGACTGAAGTGGCTGCTGTAACTGTGCTTGTAAAGCACATTTGTTCTAACAAAAATTCTAAGAGAAAGTCTTATCAGGTGAAGTGGGTTACTTATTGATAAAGTTATCATAGTGGCCTGATTTGCTGACCTCATCAAGAGTCCAGTCTCTGGATGTATATTAGCTATTAGCTTTGTTTACAGCAGTCTTGTGATGTTATGACAGGCAAATGTTTTTTTTTTTTTATTTGTTTGTTTTTTGTTTTGTTTTTTTTTATTTATTTGTTAAGTAGAAAGTATTTTAATGAGGGAAAAAATATTCAAAATAAAACATCAACATCTAAACCTCAGTTAATTCTCAATAAGAAGGTTTGTATGAGTAAAGATGCTGAGATCTAGAGAGATCTGTTAGTGTTTAAAGTTCTCTTGCTGACAATCATGTGACTTACAGTATTAATTATTATTAATCTGGATGGAAGTGCGTAATAATACAATGACAATTAATCCTTTTTCTTGCACATAATTTTATCTATTTCTTATTTTCTATAATAATTTTTATTTGTATTCGTTACCTGTTTACGTATTACTGTTTTCTAATGTATAAACTGTTTTTCTGTATAACCTGTCTACACCATACATGTTGCTATTCCTCGGGGGTGGGGACAGGAAATGAATTACAGCAGCTATATTACTTTCCATTTATTTATTTAGCGAATATTTTAATCTAAATCAACTTACAAATGAAAGTAATACAAGCAATAAATAAATGATAAATCCAAGAAAGAAAAGAGTGTAAGCAAATGTTTGTGTACTTCACTAGATTCAGCACAAATAAAAAAGACAACTATAATAATACATTTTATAGTATGGTACAATTCAAAAAAACAGATTACAACAATTATAAGTCACTAAATAGAATGATGTAAAGAATTATAATTAGTTTTTAAATTAACAAATGCTGGCATGAAATAAAGCAACATGGCTATCTGTTGATTTTATTCTCTAGAACTCCTAAAATAACTAAATGACAGAAGTAAGATAGATATTAATGTGTACATAAAATATTTATAAAATAGACAATCAGTGTATCCACATATTCACAAGCAAAATATAAAGTTTAAAATTTTTGAGTTTCATTTAAATTAAATTTAAAAGAAAAACAAGATATGAACCCATTTGAGAAAAGAAAGGAAAAAAGCCTTTGAAGTACAACATGTATCTGTGCAGGGTTTGACTAAGGCATTTTACTTGTTTATATTTAATGATTTACATGATTTTATCATGTATTCCAGAGCTCTGTGCTTTTCTTCTGCTCCCTTCTTAAAGATTTCCAGCATTTCAGCCTTTTCAGACTCCTTGATTTCCTTCATCTTTTCAATCAGAAAATCAACATGCAGAAGTGTGAGTACAGAACCAGGGTTGAGTGCGATCTTCTCAAGAGTGTCCACACAGTGAAAAGCTTCCATAACTAGCTTAACTATCTGAATTTCTAATTGTTGCAGCTCACTTTTCAAAGATGCATCATGTTCTAATTCGTCTTTATATTTCTTCATTAAATCTTCACATGTCATCTTCTCCCTCTTTGTTTTTGTTACATATATTTTTGCTTCTTTGACATGTTTGCTGTAATGGCATTTATTAGTGCACACTGTACAGTGATCATCTTCCATCACACTGCACCATGAGAGACCACTGATCCACCAGCATCCTGGATAATGACAGTTCTCTTCACAGACGGTGCAGCATGTCGCCTTTTTGGCCATAGACCGATCAATATCAACCTTTTCTTTGTAGATTACATCAACTTCATACTCATAGTTCTTTCTGATATTTTTCTTGTGTTGCTCCAGAGCTGCTTGAGTTTGTTTCAGCTCATTTTGCTTTAATTCTATAGTTTGAACACGTGATTGTATATTACGGATATTTGCTTCCAACTGCTTCCGTTTTTGTAAAACATCTCGAGTCATTTTCAAGGTTTTTGGTCTATTGTTGTCGAGAAAGTTGAACAATCCTGCAATTCCTTTATAACTGAGATCCCATGATTGCTTCTGTATAGTTTCATATTCTTCATCATCAGCGTCTGACTGACAGTTATTAAACAGGAAAACCACTGGCTGATTCTTGTTATTTAATGCACATTTGATTTTAGCCTCTTTAATAGCCATGAGTGCATTTTTAGGACGCATGCCATCTGAGTGTGTGAAGAGCAAGACAATGTTTTCAGCAGTATCACTTCCAAATAAAGCCTGAACAGCATCAAATATGTAGATTTGTCTTTCATGGAGTCGGTTTTGGGTTGATTTAATCACCAGACACACTACATGTATTTCATGTATTTCTTCTGCAGATTCACTTAGACTAAGCAAACTCTCAGCGATCTGTTTATCGAGATTAGTTCCACGCATGTCTCCATATCCTGGTGAGTCAATGATTGTTAAATCAGTATTACTGTCTTGTGGATAAAACCCATAAACAGTGATTCTGGAGGTCTGACTGTGAGATGATGTTTGGTCACTCTGATCATCTGTGATCTCAAACCAAACCTTGTCTTCTCTCTTTACACCCAACATGTAGTTGCTCATTGTATTGATCAGGGTTGTTTTTCCTGTTCCTGTTTCTCCCACCATTAGAATGATTTTATGGGGTTTTTTTCTGTCTCTGTCCCCAAAGGCTATTTTTCTGTATGGTTTGGACTGATCTAAATTATCTCTGTTGGTTTGCAGACGGTATTGAGCAGGATTTCCATCTTCAACTAAGATGCTTTTCTTAATGATTTTGTCCATTTTGTCTAACTGGATGTACTTTCTCTCTGTAATGTTAAACAAAAACATGTTACTTTAGACAATGCTGTACCAGTGATGAGGCCAGAAATCTCTAAGTGAATATTTGTAAGTGTTACGAATCTGGTCGGTGACCTGCGGTCCGCTCACCACCGGATGTCACTCTCACCCTATCATTACACGTTGACTGTTGTACTACAACCCGGACTACTATTCCCATCACCCATCACGCTGATTGCGTCAACACCTGTGACCAATCAGGCGCCCTATAAAAGTCCTGGTCTCTCCCCATGCAAGGCACGGAGTATTGTGTTGGTGTGTTTCTATTGTTAGCGTTCCCTAGTTTCTAGTTTCTAGTTTCTAGTTTCTAGTTCTAGTCTTCCCCGTTTTCGACTGTTCGCCGCCTGCCTATTGGACTCTTGCTCGTTTTCTTGGATTATTCTCTACGTCTTTCCTGTGAAATACCTGTTTGCTCCTGTTTTGACCCTGCCTGTACGACCATGTCTTTGTCTCGTCCTATCAATAAAAGCTCGCAGATGGATCCGCTCGCCTCTTGCCTCTCACTCCCCTTTACAGTAAGATTGTGTGGACCACTTATCTTTATCTCTTTGCAGTCATATTAATTACACTTTTATTTCTTTTTATTTTTTGTGCATTTTTGTAGATAGGACAGTAGGAGAGATGACAGGAAAGCAGTGGGAGGAGAGAGGGAAGCAGGATCAGCAAATGACCTCAAGACAGGAATTGAACTTGGGTTGCTGTGAGCACAGTTGCGCTGTTTGTCGAAGCACTAACCACAAGGCTATTAGCACAGACATTAATTACACTTTTACGTAAAATGTATAATTACATATATTTATGATTACATACTACTTCGTCCTCAAGACTGTGACCTAGAAACAGATCAAAGTCTGCTATGATGAAGGATGTATAAACTGTCTGATAAAACTATGAGGAGGCAAGAATTGAGAACAGATGGTGCTTGAGCAAGGAAACACTAGAGCACAGGTGCCCTTTGAAGTTTCTTTGTCTTATAGGTACAAAGGCAGTTTAATTTTCTCATTTATATTGCTCTCCTACTGCAGGTGGGTGCCAGCTACAGAATTTAGCTTGATGTGCAGGCTACTAATAGTATGTATTTAATTATTATTATTATTATTATTATTATTATTATTATGTGTTATATAACGCTGACTGAACTGTGTATTGTGGTTTTGGTTTATATATTGCAATGTATTTTGAGTTTGTGAAATAAAATCTAAAACCTGTCTGGTAATGTAAATAGTCTTAAAATAGTTAACTCTGGGTTATTCTAAACCCTGGGTTGTCTTGATTCATGTTTCCCACTGCTCATAATTTACAATTAACAATTAAACCTGTGTATTCATAAGATGATGTTTCATACTGTACATTCCTAAACCCTGGGTTACTTGCATATCAATGCTAGTTTCACTGTTTGGTTAGCACAGTATGCAACCTGTTTATGTAACGGTTCTAGCATTACCATACTTCTATTAATTATACAACAATAGCCCAGGGTCAAGAGTAGTATGAAAACACTTTTAAAGGAGTCCCTTCCTGATTGTTACTAAATTGTGATCCAGAATTGAAATTGTAGGTTGTGGAAAAAGGTTTTGCTTGTTTATGTACCATTACAGAGGGAACCAATCACTAGAATAAATCAACTCTACTATGAGAAAAGTTTCACTTTATTTTGATGGTCCCTTTAACACATTCTGTTGACTATAAGTAACATTGCACCTATATATCTACTAACTCTCACTAGAGTGTTAGTGGAGTATTAGTAGACTGGTAGGGTTAGGGTTAGATTAACATGTATTTGCAAAGTTACTTATAGCCAGGAAAATGTCTGTTGGGAGACCATCACAATAAAGAGTTAGCAGATATTTAGCAGACAGTCTACTAATACTCTAATGAGATTTAGTTGACACGTAGGTGCAATATTACTGATTGTCAACTGAATGTTCAAAAGGAATCAACAAAATAAAGTGTTACTGAAAAGCCTACTATGAGAGAAAGCAGGGGCGGATTGGCCATTTGGCAATTCTGGCAAATGCCAGAAGGGCCGTACCATTTTGTAAATGTGGGCCGGTCAGTTTTTTTTTTTTTTTTTTTAATATGTATTGTTTTTACATGCAGGCAGCTTTTATCTCTTGCAAGATGTGAATGTTATGATGATGATGATGATGATGATGATAGTAATAATAATAATAATAATAAATGTTAAGCATTTGGCCCAATCGGCGACGGCCGGCTGGTTTCGAGATGGGGCGACCCAAATTCGACCCAATCAGAGGTTACGCGGACATAATCAAAATCTGGCAAGAATGTCAAACGGTAAGTGCAACACAAGCTAATTGTCAGAGATGGACCGTAAAAAAAGGAAAGGCGGTGCCGAAAAGCTCCGAGAAAGCAAAAAAAATGGGATCTAAAATCAGACGCTGCCAAATGCATAAAATTAACTGAAATATTCTCGAAAGGTTTAAATTCGGCTGCTGCATCGGAGGACAGTAGCGCGGTAGAGGAGGTAAGAAGAAAACAGAAAATATACTTCTAAGTCATTATACTAAAATATACTAAGTAATGTTCACGCCATTCACGCTACTTCTGACAGTTTTTGACAGTAACCTACACTGTTTAACAGTTGTAAGCTTAGCGTAGAACTCCCGTACATTTTAAAATGTCATTATCAGCAGATAACGTGGGATTTAGGGTATTCAGACTGCTGTATGCTACTAGCAATATAGTCTAACATGCAAAAGGACCTATAGCTATAACCATAGTACTGTAGGCATTTGTAGTGAACTCTGAATACATAGCTAGTCTTTAAAGTAAAACATTAAATACATGCATAGGTTACAGTATGTAATTAATCCATAGGTAGGGTGGAACATAGACTTCTATTACAGGCAATAGTGTAATGTATCTATGCAATAGTTAGACAATGTAAAATGAGACATTGGCTTGCTTATGTTCTCCCTTGACTGAATCCTGTGTTCATCTATTCAAAACTAGAATGTTTCTGGACCCAGTGCAGATAGCTCAGCTGCTGCAGCAGAGTCAAGTATAATGGAGGTAGGAAGACAGCAATGAGAGAGACACACCCTGACACACATGCTGACAGTTTCTTAATACTGTGTATAGAAAACTGATATAGAAACCAGTTAGGGGTTGCCAGTGGGGGACTAGTTCACCACAGATGTCCGGTCAGAGACAATGAGATGCAATCAGTCCAGAATTCTTTTGATTCTTTATTCTTTCCACAAAGTTTCCAACAAGTACTGAGCATGCAAATGCTAACAATCACTTTGGGGTATCCATGTGGGTTGGTGTGTATGTGCGGTCTACAACAAATTAGAATAAACAAATTAAGCAATCAGAAAAACTTATACAAATAAAGATACTAAAACACTTCCATGTACAATCAACATGAGTATGAGATCACTGGCTGATTGCCAGAAACACTTCAAAATAAAAGCTCATGTTTGCCTTTTTAACACTGTGGCTCTAATTAACGATAAATTAACCCTTATGATAAGAGTAACCTGTGACTGTGTATCACACACACACATACACACCTTTACACACAAATGGAGATGCAGCACTAGCAACACTTCAGCATACTTTTATTCACAAATAACTATATATGTCATTCTCTGCAGTGTTGTTCTTTATTGCCACTGTCTATTGGCTTCTCCTTGTTTCTATGTTGACATTGTACACATTGTCTGTCTGATTCTCATCCATTTTAACTCTGTAACTTACAGAGTAATAAATAACACTGCAGAGAATGGCATATATAGTTATTTGTGAATAAAAGTATGCTGAAGTGTTGCTAGTGCTGCATCTCCATTTGTGTGTGTGTGTGTGTGTGTGTGTGTGTGTGATGCACATTCACAGGTTACTCCTATCATAAGTAATAGCAGACAAATGGCATAAACAGACAGCACACGGACTCTACAAGATTCACAGATTATTTTTTATTTAGTTTTTACTGTATGTATAAATTTGTTATAAACGGGTTGTTTTTGTTCCAGTCACATACATTAAATGTTTAAATATCTATTACATATGGTACTGCTTATATTATTTCACCATCTGTACACCAATTTAAGTAGTGAATGTGCATGTCCGTGGGTGGGGCTGTGTCGGTGTGGTAATGTGGGCTGGTGTGGCTACAGTGCCAGGGCTGAATTTTTGTCCCAGTCCGCCCCTGAGAGAAAGACAAATGAATTACCGCAAATGAATCACACTTTACATACAAGAGCACTTTACATTACAATCAGTATTGACCAATATCATCAAAACATAAGTATGATAAGTATGTATTACTTTCTGCAGGTTTAACAAGTAGGCTTAACGTTTTTGGATGTTTTTTCGACTCAATAAATTTAGTGATGTAATCTTACCCTTTGTAAAACAGTTGTAAGGTAGGGTCTTCCTGGTTAGCCAGTAATCTGATGTTAATTAAAGATATAAAACAATGGTATTAAAATACATGGAAACATTTATGTACAGTAAAATTTAATGAGAATGACTACATGAAAAGCAATACAAATTGTTATACAGTCACTGTCAAGCACTCATTTGTATATAAAACTGTATTTATTCAATTGATTCTAATGCCACATACTGTGAAGAATGCTTTGACAGTTATTACACACAATTCAGCTTACGACTGTAATTCAGTTCACAAATTTACTTACAGTACAATCTGCGATGAGCAGCTGTCCCTCTTCAGCTGACACTGAGAACCTGCAGACAACTAGATAAGCTTGTTTATACTGAAGGCAGCACCAGTTTTCTGAAAGTCATGTGATTTAAAGAAAACCCTATTTTTTTTTTTATATTCTTTTAAATCACATGACTTTCAGAAAACTGGTGCTGCCTTCAGTATAAATAAGCTTATCTAGTTGTCTGCAGGTTCTCAGTGTCAGCTGAAGAGGGACAGGCTGCTCATCGCAGATTGTACTGTAAGTAAATCCAAAAAATCAATGAGCAATTGAAACATAAGAGATTAAAAGAATAAATTATGTGAAAAGAAATAGAGAAACATGCACCAGTATCATCAGTAATTTTGTGCAGAGATGTTGACTGCAATAGTCCTCTCATAAATATACAGTGCCCCCCCAAAAATATTTTACAATTAGAATTACACATTAAAATTAGAATGACTTCCAAAAAGCATTTTGTGGACATTAAATAATTTTGAAATAATTTAGATTTATGTGAGATGTCCTTATAAAGCTATAAGCATGAATTGTATGTTACACTGTTAACATCCAGATTTAAAATAAAGTGACAGTTATATAGTGTTCACACTATTTTTAGGGCCATATAATATGTTTGTATTGGAGACTGGGGCAAGTTTTTTTATTCTCAAAAATCTAAATGTTATGAGTAAATGTATAAAAATTGTTTTAGAGAACAATTGTCTGTTCTGTGTTTGCTTTCTCCTGTTGACATTTTAACTGCAAATAAATTAATAAATAAATAACAAATAAAATAAAATAAATAAAGCCTCTGTAGAATCCTTGTGTGAGATGAAATATTTAATCTTTTCAAATATCCATTCAACACCCAAAAAAGGTGTCACACAAACAAATGCGATGCTTACTTAACTCCTTATTAAGAATTCAAAGAGTACACACAGAATACATGATAATTTATTAAAGAAATAAAAAATATATATTTGTATATCACCTATATCCAATAGTGTATATGTAATAAAATAATTAGTATACTTATTACATACTTGTGTATACTTGTTACAATGTGTTAATTCCTTAATTATTATTTTAAAGGTGACAATATAATATTGTGGGCTTTTATTAGGCCTACCATCGATAAAACCACAAAGCTGATGGGTAAGTATGAGTACGAAAAAAGTTATTTTAGCTGTTAATGTTATTACTTTCCCCCTAATGTATGGTACATGAAGGATTAATGTACATATGTAACAAAGCTCTTCAGTGAACAATTAAGCATTTTCACACAGCAATATTTTTCTCACATGGCCACTTGGTGTCAGTGTTTCCTAATACAATTCAACAACCCCTTTGCAGTTTGATTGTAAAATACACAATGGAGTTTAGCTCTTTCAACTGGCCTTCACTAAAAAGCAAGTAAGCTTACTACACTAACGTAGTTTCACAATGGTATTTGTAGTAAAACTGTGGTTATACAAAAGGTAGTCAATATTTCAAAAAATACTACGACACTACTAAACTTTCACTATAATAAAACCATGGTTAATTTTCATATAGGTCATTTTTTAGAAACTTGAATACAAATTTAATTTTTCGAAATTATGCTCAGAAGCTGTAGGTGCCACAAATCTGTTAGGAGCATCAAACTGTCATTAGCTGCACCTGTGTGCTTGGTAAGGAGGTAATTTAGCTTAAATGTTATTGGGATGGACACTCAAAGGACCATTTTTCTTAGTGTTTGATTTTGGCAACCACACAAAAAGACTTAACTACTTTAGACATCAATAAGACCTATTTACAGGAGAGTTTTGCTCACTACAACAATCTTCGCAATGATATAAATGTTATCGCTGTGTATCAAGGTAACAACAGATTAAAAATAAGGTTTCATAGCATTTATTAATATAGATTTTTTGGGGGGGATCAGTAACAAAGCATAATACTAAAACACAAAGGCAAATACACTGTACAGACATAAAGAGCAAACAATATATTTGTATAATAAATTTGTCAAACGAATATAGAAAAGGGTGAATAAAAGATTTATGATGAGCATGTACACAGATTTTAAAAAACAGTTTTTACAATTTGGATTTCTTGTTTTTATAATTGAAATTGTTTTTTGATGTACAGCTCAAGAATGTAATATAGAATGTAGTAGGCTATACAAAGGCTCTTTTCTGCTTTGTAACTATAAAAGGCTGCTAACCCACATTAGTTTAAAGTCACCCTATTTGCAGGTGCAGTTATAATTTCCCATATAGCCACTAAGTGGCAATGTTTCCAAACAATCTCTTTCAGTTGTGAGAAATAAAAAGAAAAAGTGATGCACCTGTGATTGTTCCTGCTGCATTGATCTCGTTCTGTGTTGATAATACGTTTTTATGGTTGAGACTTTGCTTTGCTTTCTTTCCAAGACATAACAACAGAGAATTGTTTATTATTATTATTATTTAATGCAAAAACTTCTAAAAACTAAAATCCTAAATGATCTTTGGAGAAACATTTATAACTGACATCTAAACAATGATCTGCCATACAGTCATTTTAGGAACCTAAATATCTGAGAAACTATTCAAATGGTTGAAGTAGTTAATGACAAGAACATATTTGTGGGCCTGAACACTGTCATTGTGGTAAACTGTGTGTGTGTATGTGTGTGTGTGTGTGTGTGTGTGTTTTGGGGAGTTAGACAGGAATTTCACAGACCCTCAAATAAACCTGTTTCATAAGGATTCAGTTCTAATGTGAAATGTGACACATCTGTTGTTGCCACGGTAAGTTTTAGGAATGGAAGCCCTATATAAGGTAACCTTACCACTCCATCGCTGTCCTGTTCAATTGTTACTACAGACAACTTTAACATACACTGTAAAAACCTGAACAAACAGTTAGAGAGAAAAGAATGTCTTATTGGTCACCAAAAGTCACACATGCTTCATCTGCTAAAAGATCTTTGACTAACATTTATGTATAATCTCTCTCTCTCTCTCTCTCTCTCTCTCTCTCTTTTTTTTTTTTTTTTTTTTTTTGGTGTTGGTTTTAAATGTATAAATATAGTTAATTTATAATATACACTATTTATTTGTATTACATATATTTATGTTTATATATATATATATATATATATATGTGTGTGTGTGTGTGTGTGTGTGTGTTTATTATATATTTTAGTTTTTTTTTTTTTTACAAAATTCCTTTGCCAGCTGTTTCTTTTTATTTTTGTAAATAAAAAAGTGACTTATTAAAGCTAAAATAAATTAATTATGATCAGTCAGATTATTGTAAGATTATGATTGTGTGTGTTAAATGACTCTCTTTTTTTCCACCCATCTCTTGTTGGTTTCCATGGGAGACTCCACAGGTGAATTACGGTCTGTTTGCAGAGAGATTCAAGAATGGATGTGTTTGCGTAAGGAGCTCTGTTTCCCGCTCACGCTTAGGCCACACAGGATCACTGAGCTCACGGATACACCATTCTGCATCCTGGATGTCCTCTGCCGATAAGCCCCGTCCATGGATACATCCACTCACGGATCTCAAGGGTCCTCACTTCATCCCACAGCTCACGGTTACCATGACAACCAATATAAACACACTCCTCACAGTGCATGAAATTATACACAAGCATGAAATTATTGCACATTTATTAAACACTTCAACAGATGAATCTCATCAAACATCAATCCTGTTTGAATGAAAAAAAAAAAACATATATTATATATTATATTATATATGCATAAGGAAAATAAAGCTTATTTTCAGGACATTTTAAGACTTGTTTTGCATTTTGACATTATTTTCATTCCAATTAAACAGATTTACCTTTAGTTGCCCACTGTATTATTGTAATGTATATATATATAATTTTTAACTGCCATGAAAATAATATAACAATGCACAAAATAGCCTTAAAATCCTGCATTTTTATGCAAAACATAATTTTGTCTTTTTTTCTTTTGATTTTTGGATTAAAATATGGCTACAATATTTATTTGTGAGATTTGTATTCAAAAAGACATATAAAACATTCTTATAATGATCTTTACCATGTTTAGGTTGTGAAAAATGTCAGAAGCATATGAGGTTTTACATTAAAAGCATTTGAGGTTTATTTGTTCAGCTCCCTGTTTAATGTAAAAAGTGCACTCTGTTTTTTATGGTCGAAAATATTTGACACCATCAGCATTTAATGTCACAGATTTCAGCTTTTTATAATTTTATATACATCACAAACACACTAACACAATATGAAATGAGCTCAGTCTCTGTCTAGACTCCAGCGTATGTGCCATTGTAGAAGAAAGGTTTGTCTGAGACACAGTGACCTACGACCTCTGGAGTCCATCTCTGAATCTTCGGCTGTCCCTTTTCATCTGGTCGCACAATGACCGTGCTGCGGGACGCAAGCGAGGGATCCTCGTCAAAAAAATTGAAGGGACGCAGGAAGAATCCCACCGCGTTTCCTGGAGTCGCTGTGTTGGGAATGTCTTCAGAATGAGGAATGTGTAAGAATCCCACCGTCACCCAGGCAACCAAATCCTGCCAAGAAATATATAATTGTCATTTGAGTATTTTTAGATATTTATATATATTTTTTTCATCTAGCAATTTATCCATTTCCATTAACTGAAAGAAATGTTAACTAAAATTATATACTGGACCACAAAACTAGTCTAAAGTAGCACAGGTTTATTTGTAGCAATAGCCAAAAATACATTGTATGGGTCAAAATGATCTATTTTTCTTTAATGTCAAAAATCATTTGGATATTAAGTAAAGATCATGTTCCATGAAGATATTTTGTAAATTTCCTACTGTAAATATATCAATTTTTGTTTGTTTTGATTAGTAATATGCATTGCTGAGAACTTCTTTTGGACAACTTTAAAGGCGATTTTCTCAATATTTTGATTTTTTTGCACCCTCAGATTCCAGTTTCTCAAATAGTTGTAGCCAAATATTGTCCTATCCTAACAAACCAAACATCAATGGAAAGCTCATTTATTCATTTATTCAAAAAAATGTTTATGATTGGTTTTGTGGTCCATATATATATATATAAATTCTGTTATTTGTCAAGGTAACATTTCTAGTTTTAATTTAAATTAAGCTGAAGTACTAAAATTACTAAAAAGACTGAAATAATAATTACTAAAAAACTATAGTTTTTATAGTATAAATACTAATAATATTGTATATTTACACTAAAATAATGTGAACTAAAGGTGTTTCTTTAAATTTTTTATTTATTTTATTTTTATTTATTTATAGATATTGATTTAAGTAATTGTTTTCTTTCTTTCTTTCTTTCTTTCTTTCTTTCTTTTTCTGTTGCCATGTGTTTCAGAGTTTTGGAAATTTGCAGTTACGATTTTAAGTACTAGTTAATATGATTAAGAGCAGTATATGATAATCTGGCATCTCTTAATGCTGGTAAAACAGGTTGATTATAGATACTATTCACATGCAGTAGTTGCAAATATTTTGAATAATTAACAATACATTTTTTACATCTGATTTTATTTGTACATCAGTCTAAATGCTTAATATGTTGGCTTTGTGTCTATTTTTAGTGCCCAAGAAAACCGGTTCACACTGCACAAGGTCTATTTGGAGGCCGAACTCAAATAATTCTTCAAGTCTCTTTAAGTCATCTGTTTACCTGGTTAACAATGTTTTCATTGTTGCGGATGAATTCCTCAAAGGAAACAACAGGCTCCCAAGGGTCATTCTGAGTGTAGATGCTACTGCTGGTGACCTCATTGTCTTTGTGTCTGGTTACAGCCAACGGGTATCTACAAAAAAAACAAAATCACAAAGATTTGCTCAAGAAATAGAGTACAAAATGTGCCATTTCTTTTGAATTAAATGCAAAGGTCCACCTTGACCAAGTAATGCCATTTTCCTCCCTCCAGCCACGGGGCAAAACACTATTAGCATGCGAGTTATACTGGATCCGATAGCCCTTCTTATGCCCCCACTTGTTGTTTTGATTGGGATTGTAGAAGTGCAAGTATTTGGGAAACTTCTTGCCAAAGCGGAAGGCAGCACTACGTTCAGTTTCATGCTGAGTCCTATGCAGTTTCGATTGCACAATGGAGTGTTCTGGGCTCCAGGGATTGGTAAAGTTAACGTATTTCAGATCAATGGATTCAAAGCTGTTGTCCCTCCCTGTACAAAAATAAAGAGCAAAATTATCTCTGTTCAGTGTTATGTTATGCAATTGGCTTAGTTGGCACCTGTGGTGTTGTAATTTGTGCACAGATCACAAAATATATTATTTGGCTTCAGATTGTACACCGATAAGCAAGGGCTTGACTCACCTGCAATGTCAAGGTCCACTTTGTAATGAATTAGATGGGTGTGCAAGTTGCCAAGAACATAGTTGTAAACCCTGGTTCCATAGTTCAATCCATTTTCAGTGAAGAACGTTGCATGGATGTAGCCAGTCGCACTCACTCTAGACTCCATTACACCATTCTGGTAAAAGACAAAGTCCCAGATGTAGTCGTAGTTGTACACCGTAGATGTAGTTCTGATCACCAGAACATGGTTTTCCAAGCCTCCATAGAAATTGAAACCTCCTTGGAAGTTGCTATTGAAGTGTCTCCTCAAAGGAAGCGCAGTGGTCATTTCAAAAATGCAAAGTGCGTTTCTGTAACGTAGAGGCTTGTCCGTGTCGTAGTAATGGTAGAGGTCTACAAAATGAGCAACTTCTGGACAGTCGATCCCAGGTGACAACTCATAATCCGAAGTGCCCATCGCCCACCCGGCATCAATGTATTTGGTCTGCATGGCAGCCGGAGTATCTCCGGAGTAGAAGGCGATGGCTTCCTGAAGTGCGATCTCATATGCAATTCTCTCTCCGTTGAAGCGTAGATCGAAGATCTGCAACCCGGCCGAAGAACGAACCCGATATGCAAAGGACCACCCGGCATATTCCACAAAGTTCCCATCCACCTGAAACCTCCGGCCTTGGGGTTCAACAAGCTTTGCTCCATGGATGTTCGTCGGTGTATTCATGTGTCCACGAGGAATGTAGGTTGAGAAAAGATCCTCCTCATCATGCTCTGGCAGCTTGAGTTTATTAATCGTCCCCTTCTCGTATTTCTCCACAAGCTCCTCCACGCTGTCAAAATACTGCCCGTTGTACCACACTTTATCGACCGTCCACTTTTCATGATCCAGATCTTTGTGGTTAACAAGAACCTCGAAACCCACTGGGTGGATGAAGTAGCCTTCCACAAACTTCTGCAGCATGATCCACGTCCGCCTCTCTTCTGGCGCCAACCCACGAGGAGCAATATCCGAGAAGGTCAAGCAGCGATTACTACAATTGCCGTACGTAAACCCGGTGCTCTCTTGCAAAATCTTGTTTGCTTTAGCTCCCACCTTCTCCAAAACCTTATTCAGGTGCTCATACTCCACAGAGGAGATTGGCCTGGACTCGAAACGGATTGGACGCTCACCCTTGAATGTCTTCACCTGGTAAGACTTCGGGAAAGGTAGGGGACTGACGACGTACTCCGTCACGTTCGGCACCGCCTGGTTGCCGAACTGCACCACAACACGTGCCTGCCGTGAAGGTTTCGCCTGTCCTCTGTCCAATGCGCGGAGCGCCTCGTGCTTGCGAGGAACGTGCAGTTCCATAAGGAGGATGCTGTTTTTCTTGAGGGACTTGTCTCGTGCCAAGGTGAGGCCCAGCTCGCTGCAGGAGTGGAGGTAGTCTCTCACGGCTTTCATCTCTGTAGGAGTGAGATCGGCAAACATTGCAGCTCCGTGATGAGCCCACTCACGAGTTCGTGAGGAAACGGTGGGCGTAGCTAGAGAAGCCAGAAGCAGCATCCAGGAGAACCACATCTTGGCTCCTGCAAAAAGAACAAGCCACTTTTGTCACACAGGTTTATAATACTAATTTTAATGAACTTCTTAGCTTCTTAGCTACCTTAAAGGAGAAGTTCAACAAAAATGTACAGATAATGTACTCACCCCCTTGTCATCCAAGATGTTCATGTCTTTCTTCAGTCATAAAGAAATAGTTTTTTGAAGAAAACATTTCAGGATTTTGTTTTCCATAGAGTGGACTTCTATGGTGCCCCGAGTTTATACTTCCAAAATGTAGTTTAAATGTGGCTTCAAACGATCCCAAATGCAGGTGTAAACGATCCCAGCCGAGGAAGAAGGGCCTTATCTAGCGAAACGATCGGTTATTTTCATAAAAATAATACAGTTTATATACTTTTTAATGTCAAACGTCTTGTCTTACCCTGCCTGAACTGTTTTTTCTGGTTCATGACAGTTAGGGTACGTCGATAAACTCCCATCTCATGTTCTCCCTCAACTTCAAAATCGTCCTGTATCACTGTTTTACCTTTTTCGTTAAGGGTGTTTGATCTTCTTTGCATGTTCACGTTGCAAAGACTGGGTCAGTACTTCCGCAGCGATGTAGGATGATTTTGAAATGATTTTTTAAGTTGAGGGAGAAAATACGATTGGAGTTTTTCTACATACCCTAACTGTCTTGAGCCAGAATACACAGAGTTCAGGGAGAGAAAGACAAGACGAGCATTTGAGATTAAAAAGTATGTAAATTATATTTTTTTAATAAAAATAATTGATCGTTTTGCTAGATAAGACCCTTCTTTCTTGGTTTGGATCATTTACGACCGCATTTGTGATCGTTTGAAGCTGCATTTAATCTGCATTTTGGAAGTTCAAAATCGGGGCACCATATCAGTCCATTATATGGAGAAAAATGCTGAAATGTTTTCCTCAAAAAACATTATTTCTTTACAACTGAAGAAAGAAAGACATGAACATCTTGGATGACAAGGGGGTGAGTACATTATCTGAAAATTTCTGTTCTGGAAGTGGACTTCTGTAGTGCCCGCGAGTTTGAACTTCCAAAATGGTTTAAATGCAGCTTCAAACGATCCCAGCCGGGGAAGAAGGGTCTTATCTAGCGAAACGATTGGTTATTTTCTAAAGGAATTGGCAATTTAGATACTTTTTAACCTCAAATGCTCATCTTGCCTAGCTCCGTGTGAGCTCTGTGTATTCCGGTTCAAGACAGTTAGGGTATGTCGAAAAACTCCCATCTCATTTCCTCCTCCAACTTCAAAATCGTCCTACGTCACTGCAGAAGTACAGTTTACAAAGTGAAAATGCAAAGGAGATCAAACACCCTTTAGAAAAAAAGGTCAAACAGCGATGTAGGATGATTTTGAAGTTGGAGAAGAAAATGAGATGGGAGTTTTCAACATACCCTGTCATGAACCGAAATACACAGTTTGAGGTTAAAAATGTATATAAATGCTTTTTTTTTTAGACAGTAACCAATCGTTCCACTTGATAAGACCCTTATTCCTCAGCTGGCATTGTTTAGAGCCATTTGAAGCTGCATTTAAACTACATTTTGGAAGTTCATACTCAGGGGCATCATAGAAGTCCATTACATGGAGAGAAATCCTGAAATGTTTTAATTTCTTTACGACTGAAGAGGAAAAGACATGAACATTTTGTATGACAAGAGGGTGAGTAAATTATCTGTAAATTGTTGTTTTGGAAGTGGACTTCTCTTTTAACCAGCCACGCTAAACCATGTCACCAGCCATACTGGTTCATCAGTTCATGGTTTTTCTAATAATGAACCGGCATGGCTATAGTTTGGTATAACTCCAACATCTTTCAAACTTTCCTATCTAGTTTAAGCTGCTCTTGTAAACATAGGTTATCATTTCTAAAGCGCCTCCCCCTTTGGAATCAGTGTGTTCTTTGCACAGAGAATCTGAGCCAAATTATAGTAATAAAGATGCAAGGTTACTGTGAGCCAACACCTCTCTCTGTCTCTCCCTGCTTGTTTTTCCTCTGCCTTGAGAAACAGATAAACCAGATATTTTGGATTTATTTACCCCAGTGAGGGCTGTTAGCAATCTTCCTCCAATTGAAATGGGCAATTCCTGATGTTGTTTTTCCGTCACCCCAAAGCTGTAGTGTTTTTCAAGTTCTTCTTTACTGTACAAAATGTCACTGTTCTTTGTTTCTGCATCTATTTCTAACATTTTCTGCAGCAGTGTCGATTGCACTATTATGTAACTCTCCTTTGCATAAAGGTCCAGTGACTCACCTTGTAATTAGAATAAAAAGGACCGACTAATGATAGAAGCATATGTTAAAAGCAATGAATGAGCTTACCTTCTGTGGCTGTTTTCAAGTTCGCAGGCTGGATAAATTCCCTGAAAGTGCGGCTGCTACAGCTGCGATGTGTTTTTTGGATCAGCCAGTGGATGCAGTGCTCTTCTGAATGGTACTGCTCTGATGTTTCTGCTTTTATCAACCACCCACCGCTCTTGAACAGAAGGCGATTGGCCAGCAGAAGGTCATAAAACTTCAGAAGAACAAAAACAAGAGATGATTGATGGGTTTGCTTGCATTATCAGTGCACATTTGTGGATGTTTCACAGAGTGTAAGACTATCACTATGAAATCTGTTTCGGTGTAAAATTGAGAAATAATACCAGACAGCTGCATGCTGACAGGTGTTTGCACTGATTATATGTAACACATATATTGAGATTTTGCATTTTGGTCACTTTTTCTGGTCACCTTGTATTTTCAATTATATCAATATTATAATAAAACAATACACTTTTACTAATATAGTTTTGGGCACACATATTGGAACAGGTCATGACATATGGTGCAATATATCATTGCAATACAATCATGTGGAATTTACCCTTTCTGCATTATAAAATGCATTATGTACTATTAAATATGCAACATATAATGGAAAAACAATGAAAATGCAGAATTATGTACAACACCCGGATGAAGAAACTTGTAATGTAATGTAATTCATGTAATGTAATTAAAAACTTGTAAAAATGTAATTCAGTTCACATATGTTATATCAGTGCAGCTCTTATGCACATTTTCAACAGGGAGAAACATGAATCTGACAGCTCAAATGAATTACAGTGTGAGCAATGTGGGACTGGGAATTGGACAAACAGCTGAAGCTGTTATTGCACTGTAGTGGTTGTTAGTTTCAAACCACAGAAAAACAATCGGTCAAAACTACCTGATATGAAACAGGCCGTCATTTAACCACCTAATGTGAGACTCTTATGGTTAATTATTAGCTTGAGTCTTTCATAACTCTGGCCTGCAGAGAACTCAGCACTTAAATCACCATCTGAAAGTAGTAATATTTATATTACTGTTTTAAGTTTGTAAGTACTTTTTTGGCTCTCAGTTTTATGAGACTGTGTTATGATTAAACAGCACCAGTATTACTCCAGATATAATAATTATAATCAGGTTTCTGGCTTTACAGATATTAACACATATGTTTTGGCTGTGTACATTTTTGTGTTGCAGATGTTTAGCTGGAAAGACAAATGTTATAAACAAACTGCTCAAATAGCCTATTGATAAAAAGAACCTCAAAAGAATGGCAAGTGAGACAAATAAACCTCTATTATGCTGTTGAAATGTCTGTGAAGTTTATTTATTTCCAATTCCGGCTCATTATTTGAAAATGTTGGGGTTTTTTTTCCAAGCATCATGATTGAAACACAATAAAATTGTATTGTTTTTTTTATATCCCAATAGCAAACTAATGCAGAGGCTTGTAAATGTAGCAACACACAGTCCAAGTCAAACTAAATCAAAATTAAATGCTTGTTTTGGAAATAAATTGATACTTTTACTCACCAAGGTTGTATAATCTTACAATTTTCTAGTTATGTTGAATTTAAATGCTAATTTTCCATTTATCAGAGCAATCCTTTCCAGTAATGCCAGCTATGATAAACCAGAGATACTCCTGCATTGCTTTATTGAGATATCCAGGTGCGATTTCATCTTATGTGTTTTATTATATATATATATATATATATTCTAATTTGACAGTTCTAGATTCACTTCACTACTTCAGATCAAACCAATGTTTGACATATATTTTGATGTCTATTTCTCAAACTAGAGACCTCATGTATATTTTACTTTAGTTATTGTCCATCTATGCCAGCCGCATCTCTTTCTCATACAAAACATGTTAATTTGCCTAAAAAGAATACAGTATAGTAAGGCAAAATATGCAGGCTGTTCTGGAAGGTAGGCCTTGTTTTAGCCAATTATGAAGTTTTTAACTTTCCACTAGTGTTAAAATGGAAATGCAAACCTAATCTCAAACAAATGGATGACTGTTTGAATTACTCTTGTTTACACTCCTTAGGAAGTCAAACCAACTACATGTTAAACTGGGATTAGAGGAAGTCTTTGATATGCAAAAAAGTCAGAGGTCACTCGTTCAAGCACAGTTTTTTACAGATTGTATGGAAATGGAATGGAGTCATAAGCTAATATTGCTATACCATGCTGCTCAAACAAATGGATCAGTGTTTGAAACTCTTGTTTACACTTTTCAGGAAGTCAAAACGACTCTGCATGTTAATCCGGATTTGGAGGAAGTGGCCTATTTTAATATGAAACAAACAAACAAACAAACAAAACAACAACAACAACAAAAAAAACATTGTAACCACATATTAACTATGGTTTTGTGTCATCATTGACAAAACGTTGTCACTTTCACTTTCATTATTTTGCAAGGATGTTGTTTCTTTATAGAGTGAAAATTAGTAAAACATATGGTTTGCTACACTAACCATAGTTAAACCATGGTATATGAAGTAAAACTGTGGTTTTACAACAGATGTTTTTTTTAACTGTACTGTTTAATAAAAAAAGAAAGAAACAAAGAAATCTGAAAACAAGATTTGTGATACGCTCTCCGAAGTCCCGATCTAAATCAAATGACCCGCTTCGAAGTTTCGATCTAAAATAAAAAAGATTCGCGAAATTTGTAATTTAAATGATTCACGATGTGCGCTCCACAATTCAGATCTAAATCAAAAGATTCACGAACCCGCTCCGAAGTTCCAATCTAAATCAAAAGATTTGCAGTATGCGCTTTGAAGTCCCGAACTAAATCAAATGATTATCTAAATTAAATGATTCACGAACTCGCTCCCGTTCTGAATAATGATTCACGAACCCGCTTTGAAGTTCCGAACTAAATCAAATGATGCGCGATAAGAGCTTTTAAATTCCGATCTGAATCAATTGATTCGTGATCCGACTGGATCGCTTCAAAACAGTGAATCATTTAGAATCAGCTGGAGGTTCCAGCGTAAATGACTCACTCAATTGAATCGGTTTGTCTGTTCCTCCGCTTTTCGCTCTTTCAGCCATGTTTGTAGGATGTTGTAAGTACTGCTACTGACTTAGCTCACTAGTTTTATGGCATAAAAGTAAACAATAACATCCCACACAAATCTACAAACATTTTCAGGTGAGGTAACCAGCCCTGGTGAAAAAAACAGCATATGTTGGTAGGTATGTTTTGATGCTGGTTTAAGCTGGTCCTTTGCTGGTTTATGCTGGTCCTTGACCAGCAACATGACCAGCATAAACCAGCAAAGGACCAGCTTAACAACAACAGTGGTTACATATACATATATTTTATTGTTTGATCGAAAATTATTGTTGAAACCATTTGCTTCTGCAGGTTCTTTTTTTATTTGAAATCTATAAGACACAGTAAATATCTTCTAAATGACTTAGTTTTCATTCCTTCCCATAGGCATGGAGTATTTTTTTTTTTTTTTTTTTTTTTTTTTTTTTTTGTCAGGTCATCAGTTGGTTTGTAGGTTTTAAATGGTGAAAACACAAACCTCCCCTAAAGGTCAGAGGTCACTCAATCAACCACAATATTGTGTGGATCTTGGATGGAATGATAAGATTTTAACTTTTGTACCACTCATGTTAGCAAGTGAAAATGAAAACCTAATGTTGCTACTGTATATCAGGCCACTCAGACAAAGGATTAATGTTTGAAACTTTCTTGTTTACACTCTTTAGGAAGTCTAACAGTGAAGTATTTTAACATGGATAAAGACAAACCTCCAGTAAAGGTCAGAGGTCAAACCTTTAAGCACAATACTGCATGGATCTTTAATGGAAGGACATACGCTGCTTCTTACGCTCTTCTTCTTCTTCTTCTTCACTGAATGCACAGTTTTCTATGATTAAAGAGCATCCTAAAGTGACACGTATTTTAAAATGAAGAGGAAATCTTCTCCGACTGTAGGAAATGTTGGATGGTGGCAGCTGTGTTTGTGTCTGGACACCCCCAAATCTCTTTTGAAGCTCTGGGCCAGTGATGTTGGTTGTGTTTACATGCCCCCTGGTCCTCACCTATTGACTTACTTTATTAAATAAACGCCCCTGAAATCCTTCCACCAAAGTGAGTCTTTATAGGATTAGACTTGCACAAACAGCCCTCCATCAGAGGGATCTACTGCTAACTTCACTACCCCCTTCCTCGGTTAGGACAGAGGACTACTAAACATTGGCGTCACCAAACGGTGAGCTAATAGATTCATTTACAGCTGTGACCCACCGGACTTTCCACCAATGACACGCCTCACACATGCTGCCATGGGCCCGTCCATCCTCACCATTTAAAACCTACCAACCAACACACAACCCAACCAAAGAACGCTAAACACCTGTGGAAAAGACTGAATACGGAGACATATCTACTGTTTTATGGATTTGGACTAACAAAAAGAGGATAAAGAGCAAAAAAGGAATAAAAAAGGAATCCATTTGTAAAGATCCTAAAACATCAGACGTTTTGTGCTCAAGAGCTCTGACGACTCAGGTAAAAATTCACTTTTTATGTAACTACTGCTTATGTAATTAATTACTATATTTCATAACTGGACTGCCTCAATTTGTTTTTGTTTTTGGAGATTTTATGTTAGATGGAAAGTGTTTTCAGTGTCTTCCAAATTAAATATATATTACAGGAACAACAAACAAGTCATCACATTTCCAAAATTTCAGAGTTGGAAATATATAGGATTTTGCTCTTCTCAACTTTATAACTTGATCTAAAAACATGTTAAATAAGTGTAAAAAAAAAAAAGTATAAAAGACCTTTACAGTTTTAACAATTTACCCGCTCACTACATATATAAATCAATTTTTTAAACAATATTTTTTAAAGATTATATATATAGTTTTGAGTATATAAATTTATTCAAAAATGTACAGATTTGAATAAATATAAATTTTAGATATATTTTGTTTTGTAATTCAGATGCAAAACCATATATATATTTGTAAATTGTAAAGATCTTAAATATGCACATTTGAAATTCTTTTAAACTAATTTCAAACATTTAGGCAGAAGAAGCAAATTCTGTCATGTGTCCAAATTTCTGTCTGGTGTTAGTATAAATGAAGTTTACTGTATCGTTTAGATCTAAATGATTATTTTTAATGGGTATTTCATACTCAAATCATCTAATTTAATGTATTCTTTAATTGCAGTTTCTTGACTTAATGGTGAAGAACTTCAGCTCTTCAGAGACACAATGAAGCTTCTGCTCGTGTCTCTACTGGGGTTTAATCTGGTCGTGGTTATGGGGTGAGATGTTTCACTACAACTGAACATTAAAAAAATACTAAAAGTGATTTGACATTTTTAAACTGTGCCATTTGTTTGTTTCGTCAGTCGAGCTTTATTTATATTTATATTAGGGTTAGTGATATGAACAAAGCCGTAAGTATTAAACTTAAAAATCATTAATCTCATTTGTCACTGATTATGTTAGGCACTGGTGTGAACATTTGGTGGAGGAGAAGGTGGAGAGGTTGGTCTCCCCCCGTGTTCAGCGTGAGGTGGAATGTTCCGCCGTCTATCAGTTCAACACTCAGGGCTGGAGGCTGGATGTGGAGCGAATGCGGCATGAACACGGAGGAGACGATGGCATTGCGCTTTATTACAAGAGACAGGGACCCAAAGCGTCCTGTTACATATTCAAGTGAGGAAAACATCAGTATTCCACTCATTCTGTCAAATCAGATACATTTCTTCAGCTATAAGTCAAACAACATTCTTTAATATTAGGATTAAACAGACTGTAAAAAGAAAAAAAATTACTTGATGTTGATTTATTTTATATATAAATATATATTTTTTCTAGTTATGTAAATTAATAAAATGTGACCCTGGACTACAAAACCAGTCATAAGGGTACATTTTTTGAAATTGAGATTTATGTATCATCTGAAAGCTGAATAAATAAGCTTTTTATTGATGTATGGTTTGTTAAGAGAGAATATTTGGCCAAGATACAACTAGGAAATTGTTAGGAAATCGCCTTTAAAGTTGTCTAAATGAAGTTCTTAGCAATGCATGTTACTAATCAAAAATTAAGTTTTGATATATTTACGGTAGGGAATTTACTAAATATCTTCCTGGAACATGATCTTTACTTAACATCCTAATGATTTTTGGCTTAAAAAAAAAAATTGGTAACTTTGACCCATGTATTGTTGGCTATTGCTACAAATACACCCGTGCCACTTATGACTGGTTTTATGGTCCAGGGTCACAAATATTTTATTGAGTAGACATTTCTGACAAATTTCACGCTAAATATGTGCATTAATACTTTAAAAACCTCATCCCGTAATCACAAACAAGTGGGAATAGACAGATAGATCTATTAATATGAATATATGTTTATTTAGTTATTATAATTAGCTTCTGGAAATGTACATGTTTGAAAATGTGCAGATTTTTCATCAGAATTACTAGAAATATATTTTTAGTTTATATTTTAGTTTTTGTTGAAGGAATCACACAGTCTTAAAAACATGCCTTGATAATACTGCCTGCCAAAATCCAAAGGAATATTTTTTTAAAGATTCTGCATATAAAATGAAAACTTGTGTGTAATTACAGTGACAGAAATGAACCCCTTATTTACTAAAGCATGTTATGATCACTTCATGTGTATGTGTTTTGGTGATTCCTGGTGTTTTTCCCTCTTAGACCTCCAGACATTGAGACAGATACAGTGAACCGCACAATCAGACAGTGTTGTGAAGGCTGGGCTGGATCTGACTGCACTCAGGGTGAGATCATCTGGATTTTCAGTCTCCATATAACATCAGACAATGAAACTGTTGTTGAATACGCTCATTTTTTCTATATACATAATGCATTTATGATGATATCTTCTGGGTTTTTCTGCAGGGGTTGGTGCCCGGGGTCAGTGTTTCTCTACATGGACGTGTGAGGAGTTTCCCGGGCTTCATAACTCGTCTCTGATGGCGCTGGAGCAGTGCTGTAGTAACCTGTGGGGCTTAAGCTGGAGAAATGCATCTGATCAGACCTGTCTGTCATGCACCTACACACTCCTGCCAGGTTATTTGTGTTCTTCACATCATTTGAAATATATTCAAGCCTGAATTTAAGATTATGCATTTGAAATGCATATAAAATATCAATGCATTTGGATTACACAGCTTAATATAGTGCATATTTGTATTATTTTATGTTTCATTCATGTATGAATTACCAATATGCATTACATTACATGTATTCGTTTGTTGATGTTAAACGGTGAATGGAAAAAATATTTTTTACATGTTTGTTATAGATTTTTATTCAATAAATTGAGTCTTTAAATGAATGGAAATTTTAGGATGATCATATTTGCAAAGAAACATTGTCAATATTGAATAAATCTTAAATCTTAAATCTTTATTTTCAAACATTTAAACATTTACTTACTTCTCAGATATCAGTTTTCTCCTATGGCTCGTGGTGGGCTGTTTCGTGGCGTTCGTGACCCGCAGGCGTCCGGCACTTGTATGAGCTGGGGCGGGACACATTACCGCACGTTTGACCGGAAACACTTCCACTTCCAGGGCAGCTGCACGTACCTGCTGGCCTCATCCACTGATGGGACGTGGGCCGTGTATATAAGCACAGAGTGTGATACTGCAGGACACTGCCGGAAGGTACAAACGCATACTCCCTATAAGATCATATTCACACACACACCTGATATATATCCAAACACCTGTTTTATATGTCTATAATAGTCAACGTGAACTCAAAATGGACCATATTTTCTTTAGTAATATTTGTTTTTGGTCTTATTTTGCATCATTTATTTATTCCGACGACTATTTTAGTCTTAAAACATGTTTGTTTTAATAACATTTCATTAAAAGAATCCATCAAATTAATCCCTGATAGATAAAATCAGGTTTTGTTCTTCATTTTATTTCTTATTGAATATCTAATTTCTGAAATATGTCACATTCTCAGAGTGAAGTCAACATGAAATCAACATATTTGCTTTCCTAATACTTATTTCTGGTCTTATTTTGCATAATTTACTTATTTTAAAGACATACATTTTATTTCTTTTAAATATCTAATTTCAGTCTGAAATATGTCAAATTCTGAGGCAAAATCAGTTGCAAATGTCATTTCAAGCACTTACAACATGTTTACACACATATTTACTTTAATACTTCCTTATCTTGTTGTGCATAATTTATCTAAGGACATTTTTCAACTACACATGAACAGTTTGAAGCTGTTAACACTGAGAAAACAAAGGAAAAGGCAATTCCACACTACTTTATCCACAGTGTTGTACGGTGTTGGGGAAAGTTACTTTTAAAAGCAATGCATTACAATATTGAGTTACTGCCTAAAAAAAGTAACTTACTACATTACTTAGTTACTTTTTATGGAAAGTAAACTAAGTAATGCGTTACTTTACTTTTGCGTTACTTTTTAAATCTGGGCAGGGCTTGCTTGTTTGTTTTTAATATAAAAAGTTTTCTTTTTGGCAATTGTAAAAGCCTTTTCTCACCAAAAGCCTCAGGCTTTGAGAAAAGTAAATTTATGTCTGTACAGGAGACCGCAAAAAAAAGGTAACTCTTCGACAATAAAAAAAAAGGAAAACAAATGTTAGATTATCTTGAGTAATTTTTGCTTATTAGTATGGTTGAATTATGTCATCGAAGGTCGGCGGCAAAGACATAAAATGGTATTAAATGCATAAAGGATATTTGTATTATTTAACATATTTAATTATTGCAGGTTTGTGTCATATTTTGAGTTGAATTTCACTGTTTTTGTTCATTTTGAGAAATACTGAATCAGTTTTTTTGTGTGTTTTTTTGAGTGAGATGAGTTAATGCATGTTTACATTTATTCTAGAAACATCTTACTCCCAATTTGTCTCAACATGGGGACAGGAGAGCTTTTAATCAATAAATGGGGAGAAAAGTAACTGGTGTTACTTATTTGAAAAAAGTATCTCAGATATTTTCTTTCTCGTCATTAAAAAGTAATGCATTATTTTACTAGTTACTTAGGAAAAAAATAATAATCTTACGTAACTCGCGTTACTTGTAATGCATTACCCCCAACACTGGTGTTGTAAGTGTTGCTAAGTCGCACATTCTTGATGAGTATCCAGGTTTACTGTAAAATGCATCACATTTAGGGGTAAATTTGGTTGAATATGTTGCAGAGATTCAGTTTAAAGCTTTAGCTTATATGACTGTCTTTCTTAAAAGAATCAGTTAGTTAAATTAATTTAAACAAAATGAAATTGGCTTAAATTCTTATCACGCTTCGTTTTGCTCCTGGCTTCAATTTTTTCCAGTTCATCATGAGCAGATTATTTTCTAGTGAACAAAACACTCATTTATCAAAAATGGACGTCTGCTTCTGCAGAAACCAATGAAAGCAACAAGCCAGAAACTTGGCAGCTTGTGCTACCAGGCACCATCAGGCACATGCAAATTATGTAACAGGTTTAGTCAATTTGAAATGTGATAGTCAGTCTTTATGTGGAGTATGGTTGTTTTTTTAGTTTGTTTAGCATCCAGGGGTAATTGCAGACAGCCGGTGGTTCTGGCTGATGTTCATGTTGTTTTTTTGTGTCTTAGGGACTGCGGTTGATGTTGGGTCTTGGCTTGGTGTCCCTACATAAAACCAATTTGACTATTAATGGTTTAGCACTACCGCAGGGTGAACCTCTCTTCCAAAACGGTATGAAAAACACAGATCTGCCTTTATACGTGACATTAAATGCTGTTTTGTATTGCAGCTTTGAAATTCATCCTTAACCAATGGCATGAATTTTCATTTTAATAGTTTTTTTTTATTATTACATTTTTAATGTAAGTTTTAGTTATATTAGTTAATTTAATCTATTCTATTTATTTATTTTAAAGTTAATGGTTTTAATGTTTTTTTGGTTTTCGGGAATTTATCCTTAACCAATTGCATGAATTTTCATTTTAATCATTTTTTATTTCATTTATTTATTTTACTTGAGTTTTTAATTTATTTTAATACATTTTTAATGTAAGTTTTATTTATATTAGTCAATTTAATTTATTCTATTTAGTTATTTTAAAGTTATTGTTTTTAATTACATTTTATTTATTTTAGTCTATGTACTTTTTAATTTATTCTTAATTTATTTTAATGCTATTCATTTATTTTTATTATTTGTAAAGTTATCAATTCTTTTTCATTTTTTGTATTTTAAATATAAATGTTTTATAATAGTTTAGTTCTAGTTTTAGTTTTACTCAACAAAACCAACACTGACTTCTGTTTGAACAATGTTTGAAGTTTCTGTTACATTTAATGTTATTTACTAAGCATATGTACATATATACTGTGTATTAAATTTATGAAAGTGTGTTTGTGGTGTGTCAGGAGTCAGCGTTCACTGGCTGGGTGACTTTGTGTTCGTGGAGAGTGGTTTGGGTGTCAGACTGAAGTTTGACATGGAGAACACCGTCTATGTGACCATTACCACTGAACACCTCGCTGCTACCAGAGGGCTTTGCGGTGTTTATAACAATAACCCAGATGGTGAGAACATTAGGCTTGGTATGAAAAGATTGCATAATTGCTAAATCTGATTATACCCAGTTTACTGCATTTTAAGTGTGTATTTTCATGCATTAATAATGCAATATATACATGCAGCATTTTCATGCAGTATGCAATGCAATGTTTTTACTTTGTACAGATGACTTCACTACCAGCAGTGGAAGTGTGTCGCAATACGCTGCTAGCTTTGGAAACTCATGGCGTGTTCAAGATCAGCAAGGCCAGGTGGGAAACATCTTTAGGTTTTTGATACAATTGGAAAATTTGAAAAGAGACAGAAAGGTTTCTAATGAGCATTAGTTATGTTTATATAATCATATATTTTAAAAACATCCATATACCCTGTTTTGGATAGAAGCATTGTTGCTGTGTTCAAAACACACTAAAAACAAATCTAAATAAATTTGAATACAAGTAGTTAAATAAAATAAATACATTAAAATAAATAAAAAATAAAAAGGTTTAAAATAAATAAATTGAATAAAGTAAATACTTAGACTAAAATAATAAATAATATTTTTTAAATAATAAATAATAAAAATTGGAGAAAAATAAACAAGTGAAATTTTAATTAAGAAAAAAACTATGTATTAAAATAAATAAATTAATTAATTAGTTAAAATAATACATAGACTGAAATAAAAATTAAAATTTAACGAAAGTCTCCCATCCAAAGCTGATAATAAGAAAGTATCAGCTTTCAGATTTTATCACAAAATTCAAACAATAAGTGTCACTTCAATAGAAGTTATACCTTGAAATAAATATGAATGAACATCAGAAGATATATATAAAAAATACAGTACAACTTACTGAAATGCATCATGTCTCATGTAATCGGTCAATCAGCGTTTCAGCAAAAGAAAGACGTCAAATAAAACATCTTGTAAACAATATGTCACTTAACGTTGCATTTACCTCATGTACCTCCAGTGTTCACGGTTGGTTGGTTAGTTATAAAAACACTAGAGGGAGCTTATTTACTGTTAATCATGTATGCATATTTAAATAAATCTGTCATGAAGACAAGTTTTTATAAAAATTGCTTCATGTGCAATTTATTCAAACGTGAATAAAAAAAATATTTTTTACATGTTTGTTATAGATTTTTATTCAATAAATTGAGTCTTTATACATATATATGGTTGCCTTTCACATTTTAGGATGATCATATTTGGGGGCATCTAAAGAAACATTGTCCTTATATTGTAATCAAGCTGTACTAATTGCCTATCGTTCAATTTGTTTGTGTTGTCATGTTAAATCGAAACATTGTCTGTGAAGCTGCCCTGAAACGATATTGTGAAATATGCTGTACAAATAAACTTAAACTAAAATGAATTAAAACACTGACCCAAAGCATTCTGGGTAGTGTAGTCTTATTGTTGTGATGTCTAACACACAGGTGTGTAGTGATGCAGCTGAATTGGGTCACAGCTGTGATCTGTCCAGTGACGTCTCTCTCCGGCGGGACGCTGAAACAGCCTGTCATCGTCTCAAAGAGAGTCCATTCTCACACTGCCATCATCAGGTCAGGTTAAACTAAACTTAAACTAGATCACTAAACTAACATACTTCATGACTAACATCCCAATCCTCTTCTCGTTCTGCTCAGGTTGATCCCGGTCCGTATATCGACACGTGTCTGTATCTGTACTGCAGTCTGGATGTGAAGGAAAGAGATACGGCAGTGTGCGACACGTTAGCTGGCTACGTGCGCGAATGTGCACAACAACACGTCATCATCCGCTGGAGGAGCACTGGCTTCTGTGGTACTTCAGCTTAAATGATTTATGTTGGCATAACACATTAGCTTTATTTAGTTATAATCAGTTATATTGTTGCGTTATTTATTAAAAATATTTTTATTGGATGTATCACCCAATTTGTCAAAAATTTGTTACAAATTGACTGAAATAAGTTTAAGTTGAAGCCCTAAAATTAACTGGAAATTTTTTTTAAAAAAAAGCTCAAACTAAACTAAAATTAATTCTAAATAATAATATAAATTAATACAGAAATTACACTAAAAATTAAATATATATTTAATAAATGGTAAGTCAAAATGTTATTAAAAACTGTAATAAATAACACTATTTAACATTAAAAGAACACTGCTATATATAATAGAAAAATAGTATGTTAGCATGTGAAAGTTAGCCATAATTAAGGATATTTTTCTAACTTTAAATGTAATTTTAATTTTGTTTTGTGGCATTTGAAAAATATTTAAAATTCTTATTTCAGTCCTTAAAGTATTTGGGGAAAAAAGTATGCCCTAAAACTTTCTAAATTGCAATATACAGTATATTAATAAAAAATATTTTGTAATAATAATATTTTAAGGTTATATATATATAAGTAATTAAATATACATATTTTAATATATTTATTAAGATTTAAACACCTACTTATGTTTTGGTCCCCAGAGCGTGTTTGTCCGAGCGGTCAAGTGTTCTCAGACTGCGTGTCGTCCTGTCCGCCGACCTGCTCGTCTCCTCGTCCTCCTGCATCTGGTCAGTGTCGGGACGAGTGTGTAGGAGGGTGCGAGTGTCCTCCAGGTCTCTATCTGCACGCGGGTCAGTGTCTGCGACGGGACGACTGTCCCTGCTTCCACAGACGCCAGACTTACAGCGCAGGAGACGCCATTAGACAGCGGTGCAACACCTGGTGAGTCAAACCACATGCATACAGACAGAAACCACTGGATGTGTTTTGGTTGAATGCTGCTGTTACTATGTATTTTTCCACCAGCGTGTGTCGCGCCGGTCAGTGGGAATGTTCTGGAGAGAAATGTGAGGCTCAGTGCGCTGTGATTGGAGGAATGCACATCACCACATTCGATCAGAAGAGATACGGCCTGCAGGCCGGAGACTGCCGTTTTACAGCCGTAGAGGTCAGTGACTGCATCTACGCGATCTACAGCTTCGCTGTGTGTTTGATGTCATCTAAAAGCATCTCTCTGGTGTGTTTGCAGGATTTTGTGGATAAAAAGCTCTCCGTCAGCATCAGTGGAGGACCGTGTGCAGGAGGAGCTGCTGGATGTCTGAGAGAAATGACAGTCACTGTGCTTCATACAACAGTCACTGTCACAGATACAGGTCATCTATCTGTCTGTCCATCCATTTCAAAAGATGAGCACTGTTCTTCCACTTTAAGATATGATTTTGTGGATTTCTTAAAGTTTGTGGCATTTAAAAATGATTTTAAAAATTCTAAAGCAAGTGAAAAAAGGAGTGCCTTAAAACTCTCTAAATTACTTTCATTATATAATTATTAAACCCACCTTAAATAAAATTTAAATTTAACTTAATAAATTAAAAAAAGAAATATAATTTATTTTTAATTTGCTTTTATATATTTTGTTATTTATCATTTGTACATTTGGTTTAATTATTTATTTATTGGAAAAATATGACAGTATGTAGTAGTTTTATGTATGTATTTATTTATTGATTGAAATTTATAGTAGTTTATATTACTTAGTTACTTTTATTGTTTATAATAAAAATATTTGTATTATATTAATTACAATTATTAATAAAAATTGTTTATAAAATGTAAATTATTTTTAACTTTTTTTTTCTTTAAAGAAGTCTCTTCCGCTCAGCAAGGCTGCATTTATTTGATCAAAAATACAGTAAAATCAGTTAAATTGTGAAATATTATTACAATTTGAAATAGCCATTTTATATTCGACTATATTTTAAAATAGAATTTATTTCTGTGATCAAAGTTGAATTTTCAGCATCATTACTCCAGTCTTCAGTGTCACATGATCCTTCAGAAATCATTCTAATATGCTGATTTGCTGCTTAAGAAACATGCTGCCCAATATTTTTGTGGAAACTGTGATAAATTTTATTTTTCAGGATTCACAGTTGAATAGAAAGCTCAAAAGAACAGCATTTATGTGAAACAGAAACCTATTGTAACATTTTTGTCACTTTTGATCAGTTTAATTCTGTGTTGTTCTCATTGAGTGAAATATTATTTTCATGTAGTGTAACACTTTCTCATTGTGTTCTTGTATTGATCTCAGGTTCAGTGATGGTGAACGGTCAGCGGGAGCTGTTGCCGGTGATCACAGGAGATCTGATGGTCAGAAAAGCTTCATCCAGTGTTCTGCTGATCCAGGCGTTTGGAGCTCAGATGTTGTGGCACCTAGACGGGCCTCTGCTCCTCATCACCCTACAGCCAGGATTTGCTCAAAAGGTACCACTATACTCTTTAGATTAATGTAATCTAGAATTATTTGTTTATTTGTAAATGCATTTCAGTTCTGGATTTTTAAAGAACTCTTTGGTAGCTGAAGATGCAGTCATGGTATACTGTTTGTTGTGCTGTCAGGTTCGTGGTTTATGTGGCACTCTGACCTGGAGTCAGCATGATGATTTCACCACCCCTGAAGGTGATGTGGAGAACAGCGTGACCTCTTTTGCTGACAAATTCAGAACAGATTCGTGCCCTCCGCCCTCAGCAGTGACCTCTGACCCCTGCGGGACACACAAGCAGCGCAGGCAGTACGCAGAGAGCGTGTGCTCTGTGATTCACAGCGCTGTGTTTCAGGTCAGTCTTCTTTAGGTCAGTACTTTTAGTAACTGGTCAAGGTTCGTCGTTCCAGTGAATCTGAAGTGTGTCTTGCAGGCGTGTCATGATGTGGTGGACAGAGAGCCATACATGCGGCTGTGTCTCAGTGAAGTGTGTAGCTGCGGGCCGCAGAACTCCTGCCAGTGCACCGTCCTCACCGCCTACGCCCGTCACTGCGCCCAAGAGGGGGCGCCGGTCAGCTGGAGAAATCGGACATTCTGCTGTAAGAAATTGCTTAATTAGATTCATATGTATTAATAATATGTGACCACAAAACCAGTCAATATTGTTATTAGCCAATTTTGTTTTTTTATGCCAAAAATCATTAGGGTATTCAGTAAAGATCATGTTCCATGAAGATATTTTGTAAATTTACTGCCGTAAATATATCAGAACTTAATTTTTGATTAGTAATATGCATTACTAAGAACTTCATTTGGACATCTTCAAAGGTGATTTTCTCAATATTTTGATTTTGTTTTTTAAAATAGTTGTATCTCGGCCAAATATTGTCCTACTATACATCAGTGAAAGCTTATCTATTCAGCTTTCAGATAAACCATTGACTGGTTTTGTGATCCAGAGTCACATATATCAATTAATTATATTAGTTATATATTATTGAATGTATTATAATTGTGTTTTAAAGTGGTGAAATCGTGTATTCTGCTCTAAGAAACGATTTAATTTAAAGATATTAATATTACATGTTAATATTTCATGATATTTGTAATATTTCCATTAAAAATACTTATATTATTTTAAATAATTTATAATATTAATAATGCTATTTATTATTAATACATTGTCAATGTATTAATTATGCAATAATATCTTAAATTATATAATTTAAGATATGATATTATATTTATATTTTTAAATAAAATTATTGATATTATTTATTTAATTATTATTATTGTTATTATTATATAATTCATAATATATCATATTCAGTATGCTAGTGTTAAAGATAAAATCTGTAAAATTGCACATTATTATTATTATTATTATTATTATTATTATTAATATTAATATTGCGTGAGACATTAATATTACATATATTTGTAATATTGCCATATTCATTTATTATATTAATTGATATAAATGCAATTTATAATATTAATATATATTCGTTAAATATATTAATTACATAATGTTTAATATCTAATTAATTAAATATAACATAATATATATTTATATATTATTTAAAATAATATTGGTATTTAATATTATACTTAATGTGAAAATGCAAATTCTGCTGCAAGAAATAGTTTAATCTGAAGTTTATATTTTATGTTTCATTTTAATGTTATCTATAATAATTTTTATATTATTTGACATTGTTGCCTAATGTAATTATTAATGTTTTTTATAATATTTATTTTATATATATTAATTATGCATGTTAAATGTATTCAGTATATCATTGTATAATTTAATATATAACAATATATATTATTTGAAATAGTATTTAACATTATATATGATACTGTTAAAGCTGAAAGTGGTGCAAGACATTACAGCGGTACAAAAACTCATTCCCAGACTGCACTGCGATTTGAGAGAAATGTTGATTATAAATAAACTTTGATTTCATTCAGTATCAAAAGTATTGATAAAAAATAGTTTACTCTAATTAAAGACAGTATATAAATTCTTTTGACTCCCCACAGCGGTGCAGTGCTCTGGAGGGCAGGTGTATCAGGAGTGCGGGCGTCCGTGCGGGACGTCCTGTGCTGATCTGTGGGATGGCTGGAGCTGTGAGGAGCAGGAGGGCAGCAGGACCTGCGTGCCAGGGTGTCAGTGTCCGGACGGACTGGCTCAGGACGATCAGGGTCAGTGTGTGCCGGTGGACATGTGTCCCTGCAGACACGCAGATGCGCTCCATCCCGCCGGGAGCACCATACACAAGAACTGCAACCGCTGGTAAGAAATCAAAGCACCTGTGACCATATTCTCATAACAAAATAGGTGGAGGGGGGTAGTGGTTTAAGCTCAGGGCAGGTAACAAAAAGGGTTGTTGGATCAGATCCCTGCTATAATTAGATGCAGCTCCATTCTTAAAATCATTGTTATACAGGAAATCAGGACAAAAATGTTTAGTTTTTAGTTGTAATTAATTAATGTTCCGTATAGTTTTCATGCTTTGCTTTGAATTCCAGCTTGAATCACATTGGACCACATTTTAACCAAAAAATCAAAATAAAAAATAAGAAAATATATTTTGAATAACATTTTTTTGGAACTGTTTAGATTCTTTACATTTTGACATTTATTTTTATTAAAAAGAAACACATTTTGCAAAAAATATGTTTAACATCATTTGTTTTAAAGTATTTATTCTTTGTGGTAGTGTTTTGCATTTTATTACATATTTTAATATTCAATTAAAGATTTAATAAAATAATTTAATATTATTTAATGTAATATTTGTTTATTATTTAATTAGTTTATTACTTAAATTTAATATAAGTTTATTCTTAGCATTTAGCTCAGTGCATTAACCTTACAATTAGTTTTAAAATAAATAAGTGTAAAATAAATACAATTTTAATTATTTTATTTAATTTTATTTAAATATAATATGATACATTTGAGGTATGTGTATTTCTAGTAGTGTATTTCAGTCATAGTCTGACATTTGAAATATATATATATATATATATATTCCAGCTTGAATCACATTGGACCACATTTTAACCAAAAATAAAAATAAAAAATAAGAAAATATATATTTTGCATAAAATGTTTTGGAACTATTTAGATTCTTTACATTTTGACATTTTATTTTTATTAATAATAAACACATTTTCTTCATTAAATTATAATGCAAAACATATGTTTAACATGTTTTAAAGTATTTATTCTTTGTAGTAGTGTTTTGCATATTAGCTTCATTTACACATTTTATTACATATTTTAATATTCCATTAAAGATTTAATAAAATTCTTTAATATTTTAGAGTAATATTCGTTTATTATTTAATTAGTTTATTATTTAAATTAATGTTTATTGTTAGCTCAGTTCATTAACCTTACAATTATTTTTAAAATAAATAAGCGTAAAATAAATACAATTTTAATGATTTTATTTAAATATAATATATATATATATATATAGTTTTTTAAATGTAAGCATATATAGTTACATTTAAAAAAGTTCCAAAATAATTGTAATATTTATATATTTAAATAATTGTAATATTTATATTTACAATTATTTTTTAAATTAAAAAATACTTTGAGGTTTGTACATTTCTTTATTGTATTTTTTCTATATAAAATAATTATGTATCAATACAGTTTATGTAATATCTTTAATATTAATTTTGGACTCAATATGACCTGGAAATAACTATAAAATAGAGAGATATATAGTGAAATAATGCAATACTAGTGAGATAGACATATCAGCCTGTCTATCTGTAATCTCACTGAAGGCTTTTTATGATCCTGTTGTGAAAATCTTTATGGCTTTTGAGACTGATTTTTATCACTGTGCTCTGATAACAGCAAATATTCAGTACTTTGTACTCAGTCTAATGCATGTATGCAGGCCAAAGAGGAACAAATTCATAAATCAGTGCCTATCAAAAAAACAAAACAAAAAATCCCGCATATGTTATCTATAAAATGTTGCATCAGTCATCTTGTACGCAACATTTACATTACATAGTCTGACATTTGAAATAACATAATTGCATTAAGCAACTAGAATTACTAAGGTGTTCTGAGTGGTTGCTAGGGTGTTCTAAGTGGTTGCTAAGGTAAGGAATCGTGCATCTGAGCACGCCTCGATTTGAAGTTCAGCTTCAGCTGATTAAGCTGATGTAAAACCAGTAACACGGCAGGTGACTGGTCAAGGTTTGCACGCTTCTCCAGTCACGGGCCGTGCGTTTGGTTTTGCACGTGCCGTCCCAAGTCAGCGAGTGTTTGTGAGGTGTGAGGTATCTGATGAAGTCACTCTATGACCCGCAGGCTCGTATCTCGGGATAGGTTGATTTCATTGTGTCTCTTGTGCCTCGATATCTGAGCGTGTTTCTCATCTGCTCCTCATGTTTGGTGTGGTAATGTGGAGTCAGACTGATAATCACCGATAATGAAACACAGACCAGGTCAGACAGATAATGAAACACAGATTGAGATTGCATAAATGGAAACTTTTATGATATACGCGGACAGGATATAACACATGCTGACAGTTAAAAACAACAGACCCAGAGTTCAACAGCTGAACAGTTGTTTGTGAGTTTGTTCATCAGCAATGTTTTTATGGCGTTGCAGTAAAAGTTTAACTTATTTATTTTTTTATTTATCTAGATTATATTATGTATTTATAATAAATTCTATTCATCTAGATTGAATTCATCTAGATAGAATTGATAAAATCCATGTATTTAATTTTATTTTATCTGCGGTTTGTTTATTTATTTATTTATAATAAATTAGATTAGATTCTGTTTAGATTTATTTGTTTATAAAAATATATGTATTTAATTGATTGGTTGATTTGTTAAAAGTATAAATGGTATTTTATCTATTATAGATTATTTTATTTATTTTTAATTCATTTATTGTTTTTTTTTCTCTAGATTATTTACTTATGTACTGATAAATATATGCATTTAATTTTATTTTATAGATATATTTTTTATTTAATTTTATTATATCAAGATTTTAGTGATATATTGATAAAAATATATGTATTTCATTTTATTTTATCTAGATTATTTATTATTTATAATACGTTTTATTTTATCTAGATTTGTTTATAAAAGTATATGTATTTTATTTTATTGTTTGGTTGATCATTTTAAAGGGTATTGTATCTATTCTGGATTATTTTATTTATCTATCATTCATTGTTATTTCTAGATTATTTATTTATTTATTTATAATACATTTTATTTTATCCAGATTTGTTTATAAAAGTATATGTATTTTATCATCTATTCTAGATTATTTTATTTATAATTAATTCATTGTTATTTCTAGATTATTTATTTTTTTATAATACATTTTATTCTTTGTAGATTTATTTGTTTTATAATACATTTTATTCTGTGTAATTTATTTATTTATTAATAAAAATATATTAATTTCATTTTATTTTATATATATATATATATATACTTTTTTAAGTGTATTTATTTTAGAATTCTTTATTCTTTATTCTATTTAGACTAAATGACTGATTGATTTAAAATTTTTTACTTGTGTGCAACAATAGACGTTTATAAGTAAGCATATGCTTTCTGGAGGTTTACAGAGGCTTCAGAGTGTCTTTTTAGTGTTTATTTACTTGTCAAACACTAGGTTATACATTGAACTTTCTTGACTCTCCTTCTTTCTTGAAAGGACCAAACAAAGTGACCTCTTTGTGAACTCCAAACAAAACAATGAAAGAATAGAGCTCAGAAAGAATATTCATGATTTTTGAGTTGTGTTGTAAAACAGATTCACAGTTGGGAGAATGAAAGAGAAAAAAGCATGTTATGTTTTCTTTAGGCCTTTTCTACAGTCAAGTAAAAACTTTAAAGTTAACGGTGATGGCACTATTAGCAACCACCTCACAACACACTAGGCAGCAGGTTTTGCATGGTCAAACTCATGTCAAATAATGTTTGTGAACTTTTAAAGCTCTCTCTTTCTCTCTGTTTGTGTGTTTGTAGTGTTTGTGCACGTGGCGTGTGGAACTGCACGGATCTCTCGTGTCCTGAGGTCAATAAGTGTCCGGGCTCTCTGATCTTCTCTCCTCGATCGTGTCTGAGGACGTGCTCCAGTCCAAACTCTCCTCTGGACGCATGTGCTGAACCCGTCCACGGCTGCGTCTGTCCTGAGGGAACCGTGCTGCTGGTGCGTCTCCTCTTAGTCATAGAAGCACACCATCATACGGCTTGACAAACACAGTCCTATTAAAAAAGAAAACTAGGATGGGACATATTGGGATTAGATTACATGACAATCATTATCCATGATTTGCTGCATGCTTTTGCTATTTAGTCATGTTAGGGGGCGGGACCTTCTCATTCTAGCGTGCATGTGAGCACAATATGACATGCATATTGTAAGAGAAAGAATTAATTTTCATGTTGTTTTTAATTTGATTTTATCTAGATGGTTTTTTTTTTATTTATAATAAATTGTATTCATGTAGATTTATTTATTTATGAGGTATATGTATTCAATTTTATTTTATCTAGATTATTTATTTATTTATAATGTATTTTATTCAAAAATATATTATATCTTGATGTATTTGCTTATAAAATGTATATGTATTTTATTGATTTGGTTGATTATCTATTTTAGATTATTTGATTTATTTATAATTATTTTTTTTTTTTTTAGATTATTCATTTATTTTATTTTAAAGATTATTTATTTATTTATTTACTTATTTCATTAATAAGAAATCTACATTTATTTATTGATTGATTAAAAATAAATGCATTTCATTTTATTTTATAGATTATTTATTTATTTATTTAATATGACGTCATATTATTCACAAGAGAAAGACTGTAAATTTTCATGTTGTTTTCTCTGTTAATTTCTGTATTTTTAGGGTGATCAGTGTGTAAAGCCAGAAGAGTGTCCATGTCATCACAACGGCAGACTTTATTTTACCAATGATACCATTTCGAAAGACTGCAACACCTGGTAAGCACACCTGAAATCAGAAATATAATGTGTAATAATTTTTGTAAATGCATTTTTCGTCATATTTACTACCATATATTAATCTGTTGTTTATGTTGACAGTGTTTGTCGTGAGCAGCGCTGGCACTGCGGTCAGTCGTTGTGTTCAGGCACCTGCGTGGCCACCGGTGACCCTCACTACATCACGTTTGATGGCCGATATTACTCTTTCTTGGGCGACTGTGACTATGTCCTGGCACAGGAGAGCAGCGGGATGTTCAGTGTTCAGGCCGAGAACGTGCCCTGCGGCAGTACAGGAGTGACCTGCACGAAATCTGTGACTCTGACCGTAGGAAACACGGCCATACACCTGCTCAGAGGTAAAACACGCATCAACACACATAAACACACACATGAGAGAGTTATTCATCAATGTGAATATAGCAACTGTTAGATTGTTAGATCACTGAGATTTGAGATTTAACATTTCATACGTGCACTATGCCATTGAATTATAAAAACTAAATTATTTATTAAAGTTACTTATTTATTATCATATATTAAAGTTTTATTTAATTTAATAATTAAAGAAATGCACACCAATACAGTGCAAAAAAAATTAAGTTTATTTTAATACGTAATGTGTTTTATTAACATTTGCATGTTGAAAATTTATTTATATATTTATAATATATGTTTATATTTAATTTATTTTATATTTAATTTATAGATTTATTCATAAAAAATATACTTATTTGATGTGATTTTATCTTGGTTATTTTATGTATTTATAATTAATTCATTGTATTAATCTAGATTTATTTAGTGATTTATTTATATATTTAATTTAATTAATTACTTTTTAAAGTTTATTCAATCTAGTTTATTTATTAAGAAAATTGTATATATATTTAATGATATTTTGTCTACATTATTTTATTTATTTATAATGAATTAACTGTGTTCCTTTAGATATGTTTAGTTTTTGATAAAAGTGAATGTATCAGTTTATTTTACTGTATGTACATTATTAATTTAATTAATAAGTTTTTTACTCTCTAGATTTATTTATTTGATTTATTTTTGCACTATGTTGATGTGACAAAAGCATTTCTAAGTTACATCAGATCTGATCATGCATGTCTTATTCTCTCAGGTAAAGCTGTGACAGTCAATGGTATCCCAGTGACTCTTCCAAAGTCGTATTCGGGCAGTGGTTTGATTCTGGAGCGGGTCGGGTTATTTGTTTCCCTCTCATCTCAACTCGGAGTCACTCTGCTCTGGGATGGAGGTACAGCCGTACTTTCTTAATTCCATGATCAGTTATTAGATTTCTTTAAACACTGCTAGTGTGATAAAATGCTCTGTATCTCTGTTGGTCTGCACAGGTATGCGTGTTTACGTCCGGCTGATGCCTCATTTGCGTGGCCGAGTCGGAGGACTGTGTGGAAATTTTGATGGAGATGCAGAAAACGACTTCACTACGAGACAAGGCATCATGGAATCCACTCCAGAACTGTTTGGAAATTCCTGGAAGATCAGCCCGTCATGTCCTGATGTCTCGGACCAGGATCTCCGTGATCCCTGCGTTGTATGTATTACTGCACTAAAAAGAATTGCAAAAATATTTAATTAAATTCTATATAAATTACAATTTAATTGTGTGTATTGTGTAAATGCTCTCATATCGTTTGGACAAATTCTCTATAAATGAATAGCATGTGCTGATTATGTTGCTTATTTTAGGGATGCATTATTTCTGCATCAAAATTATAGCCAATGCAGATTATTATTTTTCAATATACAATTTTAATAAATAAAAAATACAAATGTACTAAATTTACTATTTTAATAATTGTAGAAAATTTACTATATTGTCTAAAACTATAAAAAATACAAAATAATATTTTACTGAAATTACTATTTTTTAAATATTTTGTCTTAAAAAATAATAATATAAAAAAATACCGTCTTACTAAAATTACCATATTGAGATGTTGTCTAAAAACATAAAGGTATTTTTTTGCTGAAATTATTATTTTAATATACTATTTTGTCTAAAAATATAAGAAAATTAAATACTGTTTTACTGAAATTAACATTTTTAAAATGCTATTTTGTCATAAAAAATAAAAATATAAAAAAATACTGTCTTACTAAAATGATATTATTAATATACTTCTGTCTAAAAACAAAGATTTTTTTTGCTGAAATTATTATTTTAATATACTATTTTATCTAAAAATATAAAAAAATGAAATACTATTTTACAAAAATACATATAATATTCATTTATAATAATAATAATATAAAATACTGTTTTGTCATTACAAAATCTAAAAGTAAAAATAAAATCAGTAGTTTTCAGTTTTATAAGTGAATTTAGGCTTGAAAACAGTAACACAACGTACTGTAAAAAAGAAGGACAATTATTTTTAGATATCAATATTATTAAACATTACCTTGGCAAAGGTCATTTAAATGTAAATCTCAAATTAGGTGAGAAATAAGATTACTAAGTTTCACCTTTCCCTGAAGTGTTTGGCAAAATGGTCTCTACAGACATTATGTAATTCCTGACTGGATATTTCAAATAAGACAAACTATATATATAGCACTTTTTTAAAGGCTCAAATGTTTACAACGTGCTTCACAGCAAACATATAATATCATGCAATAATATAATAATCAAAGTAAAACTAAAAGAATAAGAAAATAAAGAATAAATAATTTAATAGTATCACATGTAAAACATTTGTTAAATGACCTTTCTTGACCTTCAGATCAACCCTCACCGGGTGACGTGGGCCAAAAAGAAGTGTGCGGTGATCAGTCAGGAGATCTTCAGCTCGTGTCATTCAGAAGTGCCGTACCAGCAGTACTACGACTGGTGTGTCTTTGACGCTTGTGGGTAAGAAATCAGCTCGCTATCTGACACTGAAAGTCAATATTTGATTTATCGTATGCATTAGGGTCACTATTGTTTAAAACCTTTTCAAAAACATGTCTGCCGTGTTTTGCAGGTGTGACTCGGGTGGCGACTGTGAGTGTTTGTGTACGGCTGTAGCTGCGTATGCTGAAGAGTGTAACCGCAGAGGAGCGTATGTGCGCTGGAGATCACAGGAACTCTGCCGTGAGTCTGTTTAATGAGCTATTATGCCCATCTTTTTTACGTGTTGTGTATAACATTGTGTGTTGTTGTGTCTCCAGCGTTGCAGTGTGAGAATGGTTTGGTTTATGAGGCTTGCGGTCCTGCCTGTTCTCCAGCGTGTCCCGGGACTCCTTCTGTCTCTGATCCTCTGTGCAGCGCCCTCTCCTGTGTGGAGGGATGTTTCTGTCCTCAAGGCACTGTGAGACACGGTAAGATGAGTGAGTTTATGTGTGTGTGCTTTGTATGTTTATCTGATGCTTTTTCAAGTTTGCAGTCATTACTTGTGCAGTTTTAAGTCTGTTGCACACAGGATGCCTGATATCTGTCTCCCCTCTGCAGGAGACATCTGTGTCCCTCCGTCTCAGTGTCCGTGTGAGTGGGACGGATCTTTATTTCCTGCAGGAGCGACTGTCACTCAACACTGTCAGAACTGGTCAGTTTAGACAGTCTGTTTGTCTTCGTGACGTTTAAGTACTGCACAAATGGTATTGCAAAAAAAAGAAAAAAAGAAAGACATTTTAGGTTTATATAAATTACAACTTAATATGCACACTCATGTTTTGATAAACTCTCAGAGGGAAGTTTATTTAGATTTAATTGTTTTAATTTACTTATTTTAGGAATGCAGAGATGTGCATCATTCTGTGGTGAATAAAACAAACAAACAAACAAATAAATATGATTTTACTTAAAATTACTATTTTAATATATAATTTTGGTCTGAAAATAAAAATAAATAAAATGTACCATTTTATTAAAATTGCTATTTCAGTATGTGTATTTACTAGTTTGTGTAAAAATACATAAATAAATAAATGTATTAATAAAAACTTTTTTACTAAAACTATTTTGTATATTGTTTAGTCTAAAACATAAAAATAAATAAATAAGATTTTACTAAAATTATTATTTTAATGTATAGTTTTTGTTTAAAAACAAATAAAATAATATAAAAATAAATAAATTGTCTCAAAACATAACAAAAATATTTTAAGACATTTTTTTTGTCTGAAAACAAAAATACAAATAAATAAAATGTACTGTTTAATTAAAATTACTATTTCGGTATACTGTTTTGTCTGAAAACAAGAAAAATAAATGTACTATAGAAAATACTAAAATACTAATCGAAATGTACTGAAATTTGTAATTTAATGTACAAGTTTGTGTAAAAACATAAATAAATAAATTTATTTTTTTATTTTTTTATAAATAAAAACTTTTTGTATATTTTGTCTAAAACAAAAATAAATAATACTTTTTTATTTTTACTAAAATTACTATTTTAATGTTCTATTTTGCCTAAAAATATAAAAGTAAGTAATTAATTTTAAGTGCTTCAAGTGAATTTAGGTGAAAACAGTAATATAAAGTAATCTCAAAAAGTGAAAACAGTAATATAATGTACATTATGAAAATGATGGTGCTAGTTTATTTTTGCATATTGTCTGTGTCTTAACTCATTTTTATGTTCTCTTAATCTAAAGTTTTGTCTTCTGTCTTTCAGCTCTTGTTCTGAGGGTTTATGGGATTGTGTTGGATCTCCATGTCCTCCTCCGTCTCCCTGTGAGGACTCAGAGTTCCTCTGCTCCGGTGGCTCTCAGCGCTGTATTCCCTCTGTCTGGCTCTGTGATAATGAGGATGACTGCGGCGACGGTTCGGACGAGGTCTGTCCGTCCACCTGTCCGCCGGATCAATTCCGTTGCTCCGGTGGCGCCTGTTTACCGCTGGAGCTCCGATGTAACGGCCATCCTGACTGCGCCGACCAGTCTGATGAGGACTTCTGTGCCCCCGACCTCACCTGAACCCGGCTGTCCGGCCGGAGAGTTCAGGTGTGCAAACGGACGCTGTCTGCCAGCACATAAAGTCTGCGACGGGAAGCTGGATTGCGGATTTGCTGATGATTCTGATGAACACGGTATGTTTGATGAATTTCTAAGGCTTTAAATGATCAACATAATTACAACTTTTTTTTTTTTTTATAAGATTTTTAATTTTGTCTAAAGGTTCAGTAAACACTTCCATTTCAGAAAATATTATTTCATATGAAAATGTATGTTAATGTTGACTGTTGCAGACTGTGGCGTGTTGTGCAGACAGGACGAGTTCCGCTGTTCGTCGGGTCGTTGCGTGCTGTTTCTCCATCGCTGTGACGGTCATGATGACTGTGGAGACTACAGCGATGAGAGAGGGTGTGTGTGTGCCATCGGAGAGCTGCAGTGTCCCGGAGATCAGTGTGTGCCTGCAGAGAGAGTATGTGATGGCCACAGGGACTGTCCGTCCGGCATTGATGAGCTCATCTGTCCTGTCAAAGGTACCAGTGCAAGACAGGTCTTTCCTCGCTTTTCTAAAATAAAAATGCACTATGAACAAATACCAATGCTCATCAGTTCAAAAAGTACATTTATTGAAAACTGAACTACAAAACCATTTTTTCTCCTATTTTATATATATATATATCTTAAAGTTATCTTGAAATTAAAAGGATGGTATTTTCTTTGAAAATCTACTAGGGATGTAACAGTATTATCAATATTATCTCGATATTATCGTGGTCACATGACGATATGAAACGACAGGTAAGTGTAGTTTTTTAAATATATTTAAACTTCTTATTCTAACATAACATGTTTTTGTTGCTTGTTTAAAAGCAAAGCGCACTTTGTTCAGCCCATCAGCTCATAATCCGGTGTTTTCCGCGCCTCAGAACGGCTCAGTTGACTGTGACTGCAGTGAACTCATTTATTACATGTGCTGTGAGTTTAGCATCCACCAGTTATGCTTTATTTTTGCGCCAGATGATCACAGCATTTCACTAGATTTTTTCACTGAAAAGCCTGTTTTCACTGAAGCTGGAGTTTTATTTTACAATAAAAGTTCTACTGTAGTTTCTGTCAAAATAAAAGCTTAAAAATGCAGTATAAATTGCTGACAACTAGCGGTTTAAAGTTAAAGTTTAAAGTATTGTAATTTTAGTGTAAAGCAAAATAATATACCTATGAAATATTCGTTTTCAATTTATTTTACAGTGCAATTGTTTTATGGCTGTTACTGTCATAGAAATAATAAAAATAATATAAAATTGTTGTTGTTGTTGTTATATTCAAATTTGTTTGACTTCTTAAAACACCAATCTGAATGTAGTTTAGACTGAGACAGTATACCACAAATAAAAAGAGGGTTAAATCCCCTTTAAAGTTTAGGTACAAGTCAATTCACTGACTATTTTCTGACTTAAATTTGCTTAGTTAAGAACAAGGGTTGGAGCTCTTAATTTTGAACTCTCAAAGTGCATTAGAAGAATTTTAACTTTAAAAAAATATACCAAATTGTAATTTTTTTCCAAGTCTTCATTTGTCTTTTTTTTAATATCACAATAATATTGTATTGTGGATTTCATATTGTGATATTATCGTATCATGAGATTTTGTTGTTTCATCCCTAAAATCTACCTTTATTAAAGGATTAAAAAAACTTTAAATAACAGAATTATATTTAATACAATTACCCACTTGTGAATTTAAATTGTGGAATTTACTTTTGTTTTAAATTGGCTATTGTAAGTCTGTACAAAGAAAAAAAATATTCTCAAGCTTCTGTTGTAGCCAAAAAAAAAAGTGTTTTTTGGCAAAAAAAAGTGACTCTTTAAAAATAGATTCTTTTCATATTAAGTTTTCAGTGGTTTTATTACTATTCCTTGCAATAAAATAAAAAAAAAACCCTGATAGTAACATCTGGTTCAGTCATTAAAGGAAAGCCTTTTTATTATCAAACTAACTGATGGTTTGATTTCAGGATGCAGTCAGTTTGAGTTCGGCTGCACTAGTGGTCAGTGTGTGCCGTTAGCGTGGCGATGTGACGGTGAGACGGACTGTCTGGACGGGAGCGATGAGAAACGCTGCTCCCGCACATGTCAGTCTGACCAGTTCCTCTGCCAGACCGGGGACCAGTGCATCCAACACCAGCAGCTGTGTGACGGGACGCCCCACTGCAGAGACGCCTCAGACGAGAGTGTGGACAACTGCGGTAAACAGAGAACACAAACTAGCATTCCTGAAAGAGATTAAACCTCTCATTTCCCACAATCACTGAGTGCATCTGTTCACTGGACATGCTGAAGCCACTTTTTTGGTTTTGTTTTGTATTGTTTTCACATGTAGTATTTTTTTCTCGCCAGGTTCCACACGGATTCCTCCTTGTCCGGGAAGTTTCTCGTGTGATAATCGTACATGTGTTAACATTTCACGCGTGTGTAATGGGATTCCTGATTGCCCTAAAGGAGAGGATGAGATTCTCTGTGGTTAGTTTCAGCTAAAACAAAACGTCTAAGTTTATTCATATTAATTTCTAATGAATTCTGATCACTAGAGCTGTTTATTCTTTACGCATATTATTTAAAATAATAATAATATATGCATTTATTAATATATTTATTTTCATATTTTATAATGTATATAATAACATATAAAGTGTACAATTCTTATTCTCTCTCCAGATAAAGCGGTTCCCACCACAGCGCCACCTAGTGAGGGAAACACCAGTCGCGTCTGTCCAGAGTTCACCTGTGCTGATGGATCCTGTGTGCCTTTCAATGCGGTACAGACACTGATCTGTGTTTAATACGAGTTTAATAGTGTTTATGCATGTGTTTACAGAATCAGGCTCACTTTATAATGCAAAACAATGTGTTTATAATGACATTTAAGAATAAACATGAAGCGCAATGTAGAAGAACATTCAATAGTAAAGCGCTGCCAAAATTACTGCCTTTTTTTTTTTTTTGGACATGCACCATGTAAATACCATGGTATACAGTACTAGTAAAAAATTTAGAAACATTACAGTCTCATCTGCTCATCAAGGCTGCATTTATGTGCTGAAAAAAGGCAGTAAAAACAGTAATATTGTGAAATATTATTGCAATTTCAAATGACTGTTTTCTATGAGTATATATTGTAAAGATGTATTTATTTGTGATGCAAAGCTGAATTTTTTTAGCATCATTACTCCAGTCTTCAGTGTCACATGATCCTTCAGAAATTATTCTAATATGCTGATTTGCTGCTCAAGAAATATTTTGAATTATTATCAATGTTGAAAACAGTTGTGCTGTTAATAAAAATAATTGTGCAGCAAATCAGGGTATTAGAATGATTTCTGAAGGATCATGTGACACTGAAGACTGGAGTAATGATGCTGAAAATTCAGCTTTGATCACAGAAATAAATTACATTTTAACAGATATTCACATAGAAACAGCTATTTTAAATTGTAATAATATTTCACAATATTTTTACTGTTTTGCTCTGTTTTTCATCAAATAAATGCAGCCTTGGTAAGCAGAGGAGACTTCTTTAAAAACATCATAAAATAAAAACGTTTCTTTTGACAAATTTTGACAATAATTATGTGACCCCGGACCACAAAACCAGGCATAAGGGTCAATTTTTATTTATTTATTTATATTTTTTTTTATACCGTACATCACCTGAAAGCTGAAATGAGCTTTCCATTGATGTATGGTTTGTTAGGATATGAGTCGAGATACGACTGTTTGAAAGTCTTGAATCTGAGGGTGCAAAAAAATCAAAATATTGAGAAAATTAAAGTTGTCCAAGTAAAGTTCAATGCATATTACTAATCAAAACAAAAGTTTGGATATGTTTATAGTAGGAAATGTACAAAATATCTTCATGAAACATGATATTTACTTAATATCCTAATGATATCTGGCATAAAAGAAAAATCGATAATTTTGAGCCATACAATGTATTGTTGGCTATTGCTACAAATATACCTGTGCTACTTATGACTGGTTTTATGGTCCAGCGTCACATTTGGTAGTCATTCATTTTACCATCACAATGCATTTTTGTAAGACAACAAATATGAAAGTTTCTCTTTGATGGTGAACTCATGATGTGCTTAAGACAGTGTTGTCTGTTCTTGTGTTGTTTTAGTTGTGTAACGGTGCAGCAGACTGTCCCACAGACACCTCAGATGAGACAGGTTGTGGTGTTTGGGGTCCCTGGAGCTCCTGGAGCCCCTGCAGCCAAAGCTGTGGATCGGGAACCATGATCCGACAGAGACGCTGCAGCCTGGAGGATTCAGACGGATACTGCAGAGGAGAGAAAACACAACGACAGCAGTGCTACTCCACCGCCTGCCCCGGTAAAATATATTCTACCACATAAATAAATACCTGATGTATTTATGTTTAAGAGGAATGTTCTGGTGTCATGTGTTGAGTTTTTGGTTCTGTGCAACAGTCGATGGCTACTGGCTGCCGTGGGCCACATGGTCGAACTGCAGTAAAGGTTGTGGTGGAGTTGAAGTTCGTCAGAGAGAGTGTTTCCCACCAAAGAACGGAGGCAGAACCTGTGCAGAACTACCTGGAGAAACCAACCTGACTACAGATATCAGTAAGAGCCGAAACAAACAACCTAGAGCAGATAAACTGCTACAACTAGTCACTAGTTTAAAGCTTTACTGGTTACCAGTTTACCAGGTCGAGCTGGTCTAACTTCAGGTATAATCATCTTAGCTTAGCTTTTTTTGCCCATCTAAAATCCTTTGGAGCTGGTCCAAGGTGGTCTAAGTGGTTTCTGTTTCAACAGGGCATGTTTGAGTAATTCTATATATATTTTAGATTTTTATTTGTATTATGTTTTCATATAAAAATTCTTAAATTCAAAAGTTTATCACTGAAGAACTATTTTGCACCCTTGGTTGTTTCGGAAACCATTTATTTATTTATTTATTTATTTATTGATTGTTTGTATATTATTATGAAAAAATATATTATCACAATTTGAAAAAATATATTTTATTTAAATGGTTAACTATTTATATATGAGGTAAATTGTTAAAAAATAATTAATAATAATATTATAATAATATCATGTTTTATTATTATTTAAAATTATTTATGATTATGATGATAAATATTATTTTATTATTTTATTTTATTATATTATTTTTATTTGTTTCAATTTATTTTATTAAATTAAGTAAAAAAGGAGCACTATTATAAAATAGTAAAAAAGCATTAATATTTTAGTTTAAATAAATCTATAATTCTATAATACACACACACACGCACACACACACACACACACACACATATATATATATATATATATATTAATCTATTACTATACATTTATTTAAACTAAAAAAAATTATTTACTTTTTATTATAATTTTCCTTTTTTATTCTTTTATTATTTCTTGATGTAATAAAATAACAGACTAAAGGAAATAAAAAACATATTCCATAACAATATTGACATATTAAAATACTAATTAAAAATAACAACACAAAAATTACCAAAACATTAACTAAAATTAAATGATAACAGAAAATAAAAATATAAAAATTAATTCAGAATATTAATAAAATAACATCAAACCACAAAAACAGTTGTCAATCATTCAGGTAACGAAAAATAAGAATCAATTATTTACCAAACAATATTTTCTTTGTTAATTTCGTTTCACCAGTAACAGACTAATAGTGCTGAACTAAAACCTCTGTGGTTTCTGTATCAGCAGTGCATGTTTAAGCTCAATTTGTAGTGACGTATAGAGCAGTGCAGGTCTGTTTATCTGCTCTTTCATTGTTAAATGAACTCCATGACGAAGCACTCAATGTTTCCCAGCTGAACACAGATGTGTTTTCCAGGGCCGTGTCCTCAGGACGGCTGCGCTAACGCCTCCTGTCCCACGGGGCTCATCAGACACAGCTGTGCTCCGTGTCCTTTGACCTGCGCTCACGTATCCGGGGCAACAACATGTGACCCCAACTCAAAGTGTTTCACAGGTGAGCTGTTAACTACGTTTTACTTCTCTGAATACGTCACAACTTCTTTAATGTCACTGAGGGCCATGGTAACTGAAGTGTCAACTAAAATGCCAATCCTGTGGTAATATAAAAACAAAACATTTACACAGTATTGTTTTACTGTATTGTATATTCACTCATTTGTTCTGTTGTTTTGTGTTAGGCTGCTGGTGTCCTGATGGAAAGGTCATGAATCACGAGCAGCAGTGTGTTCAGCCAGAGGAATGTGTGTGTGAGGTGTCTGGCGTTCGATACTGGCCCGGTCAGCAGGTCAAAGTGGGCTGTGACGTCTGTGTGTGTGAGCGAGGACGAGCACAACGCTGTCACACCAACCCAGAGTGCTCAGGTGAATACACACATACACACACACACAGGTTTATTTTGGGAACTGTAGGGACTTTCCATAGACCTCTATTGTTTTTATACTGTATAAATCATATTTTCTATCACCCTACATCGAGCCAACACCTTAACCTAGCCCTCACAGGAAACTGTGCACATTTTTTCTTTCTCAAAAAAACTTATTCTGTATGATTTATAAGTCTTTTTAGTTATGGGGACTCCCAGAATGTCCTCATAATTCACCTTCTCCTTGTAAACAAATTTGTCCTGCTGTGTCACAAAAACACGCACACACACACATACGTTTGGTTTAAAGGCACATGAAATGGTTTAATGCTGGGGATTTGAGATTTTAAGGTAATATTTAAATAATTTAACAACACATTTACATGTTCATGATTCTCTGATGTCAGTTAATGATCACATGTCATGCAAGTATACCAATAAAATATTTTTATATTTTTTAATTAGATTAGTTTAATATATATTGATTAAAAGCGTTTTATTCTGTTTTATTTTGTTTTAAAATAATTGATTTTTATGTTACATTTTTATGATTTATATAATTGTTAGCTTTTCATCAACCCATAAACCACTGGTTAAAAATCTCTTTTTTACTGAACTTTTACTGACTGTAATATTTGTATGTATACATATGCATATTAATGTAATAATACTTGTTAAATTGTTTTTGACTGATGCTGATTTGGATTGTTTTTAATTTGTTCTGACTTAAGTTTAAAAATAGTTTTAAAGTATCTTTTACAGTAAAACATGCTTAATTTTTAAAGTTATGTCAATGAAAGAAGCATAAAATATTCATTTTATTAATGATTCAGGAATGATCAGGAAATTAATATTTAAATCATTTAAATTCACATGTCGGTTAATGTTCAAATTACATGCAAGTAAACAAATAAAATATTATATGTATTTTAGTTACTGTTTTATTTAGATTCCTTGTGTACCCCAGTTGAGAAAACCCTTATTTACCAAGTGCAGTTTTCATTTATGTGTTGATGTGTTTCCTGTAGAAACAGGACGTTGGGGTGAGACAGATTGCAGGCTTTTTATTTTTAAAACTTTAGGTTACATCAAAAACCAGTATAGCCATGATTTGCTAGTGCTTAAATGTTGTCATTTTCAGTATGTGTTTCTTTTTAAACCGTATCCTGCAAGGTTTTTAATGACTGTGCATGTGTGTTTTCATCAGTTCACTGTGGCTGGTCGTCCTGGTCTCACTGGGGCGAGTGTTTAGGCCCGTGTGGAGTTCAGAGCGTCCAGTGGTCTTTCCGGAGCCCAAATAACCCCTCAAAACACGGCAACGGCCGACAGTGCCGTGGAATTTATCGCAAAGCCAGGCGGTTAGTTTTAATATGTTGCAATATGTGCTAAAGTTCTGGGAAATGTAAAACACACATCTGTCATTTTGCTTCAGCAGATGTTTTTTTTCCAAAACTGCTCACACTGCATGAATGGCTTATACATCCAAATACATCACAAACATCCGATAAAGCATTTCACTAGAACTGCCAGAGTGGGTTTGATTTCCAGAGAAAACATGAATTAATTTGATTAATTCATGCTTTCTCTGGAAATCAAACCCACTCTGGCAGTTCTAGTGAAATGCTTTATCGGATGTTCATAATGTATTTGGATGTGTTTGTGTGTTTCAGTTGCCAGACAGAGCCGTGCAGTGAGTGTGAATATCATGGACACACACATGCGGTGAGCGAGCGCTGGAAAGGCGGTCAGTGTCAGATGTGCCAGTGTTTGCCCAACCTCACTGTGCAGTGTGTCCCGTACTGTCCTTACGCTGCTACTGGATGCCCACAGGTGTGTGTGTGTGTGTGTGTTTAAAGACACTAAATATACAGTAATAATATTGATTTAACTGAACTTACCCTATCAGATGAGAATTAAACAAAAATCTCTTGAATCTGCAGGAAGTTTGTGAGTGGATGAAAAGCTAATAATTAAATAGTAGAAATGTAAAATCAAATAAATAAATAAATGCATTTAAAACAAAATCATTCTAAATAAAGCACTTACTAAAAATAAAACATATTTTATTTGTTTACCTGCATATCATTTGAGAAATTTAACTGTCAGAGAAAATTTGTTGTTAAATTATTTAAATATTCATTTCTTGATCATGTAATTATTGCCTGATTCTTGAAATTGTCTTTTTCATAATGACTACATTTTTCAATGTTTATGTTATTTTTTATGTATTACTTTTTCATTTGTTGCTTCAAAACAGTCTGTTTAAAAAAATGAATGTGATAAAATTACACCACAAAATCAAATTTTGTTAGTTTGTCTGGTAACACTTTCGATAAGGTTTGTTAACTTAATTCATCGATTAACAGTGAAAAATACTTCTAAAACATTCATTAATCTTGATTAACGGGCCTTATTAAAAATTGTTACTGATATTGCATGTACATGTTTAACTGGGTAAATTTTGGATTTTTTTTTTTCATTTCAGGGTCATATTCTGATTCCAGGGGAAGGAGACAAGTGTTGCTATTGCAAAGAAAAAGGTTTAGCATATTTATCATAGTAATTTTATACTTGTTGTTTTTGTATTTATAATTTAACACTAGATTATTCATGCATTTAGAATGTTACTGTTTCAGCAGAAGTCTGTTTTGTTGTGTTGTTTTGTCAGGTAATGGCAGCACTATTATGACTACTACACCAACGATCCTACCAATAACGCTTGGACCCTCTGTACCACCAGAGGGCCCTCCGACCGTCCCAACGTACCCTCTGCCACCCGCAGGTCAGTTTCATTTAAACATCCATTTGTACCGTTATTAAACAGACCAACATACTGTGAGAATAAAGCTATAATTTTGTAGAATCATTTTAATCATGTATAATGTAAAATATATAAAAATGTTTTTATTTTATTTATTGATTTAGTCTTTGATGCTTTTTGTTTTCACATATTCTGTCTGTTGTTTTATAGATGAGTGTTGGTCTGCTCTGGGTGTTCACTCGCTCCCCGCCAGCAGCTTCAGCGCCTCGTCCCATCAACCCGGTCACCCTCCGTCAGCGGGACATCTGCACGCTCGAGACCTCCACAGCGACCTGCAGGGCTGGAGCCCGGAGCCGGAGGAGTACAGAGAGCTCCCAGCCGGGACCCCTGAGGAGCACAGACACTCCTCACACGGGCCGTACCTTCAGATAGACCTGCTCAGACACTACAACATCACAGGTCACAAACAACAACACATTTAAGAGTGTACAGTCAAAGAGTCAGCTTTTTTAATAGAATTATGAAAATGATGTAGTTCAGATAGTCTTCCTCTCTTTTAATTTTAGTGTCCTTTAGTGGCATAACAATGCTGTATATTTAAATATCCAATGCATATACAAGTCACAGTTTGCAAAAACTGTACAAAATGAGTAATAATAGCTAATGCATTTTCAAAAACGAAATGTGAGTAGTGTTTGCTGTTTGCAACAATCAGCGCTGATGTTTTCTGCTCCATTATGGAAGAAGAATAAACATGCCAGCTAATAGTAATAGTGATGCAGAATAAAATGTAATGTGTTGACATTGTGTTGTTTTTGATGTTGCAGGCGTGTTGACGCAGGGTGGCGGTGTGTTTGACACGTTTGTCTCCAGCTTCTATCTGCAGTTCAGCAGCGACGGCCGTCAGTGGTACACGTACAAAGAGCTGATCACAGACGCCAGACCCAAAGCTAAGGTGACGCACACTCACTCAGCAACAACAAAACAAAATCTTACTTAGCGCTTACTAAGTCCTACTAAATCAAAAAAAATGTCGCTGCTGCCCTCTCAAAGATGGAAACAGTATTTTGTGTAATTTTGTATTAATTATAGGTGCTGTATGTTATTTTTCGACAGTGCTGAAGCATAAAAATACTGTGATATGCTTGCAGATAATTAGGAAACATGCTAAGATCACATACGTGTTGCTCCGACAAACAATGCTACAGCCAGTTTTCCTATTCTGAAATGTGTTTTCCATGCTGGAATGTCTGTTTTGGTCTGTGTGACTCCGAGCCCAATTCCTGCTTGTCCAATAGTATTTTGACACCTTGGGTTGCCAGTTGGCAGAAAACACAACGTATTGCAGCAAACAAACTGGGTCAGAGATCGGAGATTCTACTCGACCTTAAAGCCTCGGCACCCATCTAAAAAGCTCTGATCATCTTATAGTTTAAGGCTCGAATAACCCGGGTTGCCAGTTGGTGGAAACCGCAACATATTGCAGCAAACAAACTGGGCCAGATTCTACCTGTCCCAAAGTTTCGGCACCCATCTAAAAAGCTCTAGTCATCTTATAGTATGAGGCTCGAATACCCCAGGTTGCCAGTTGGTGGAAAAACACAGCGTATTGCAGCAAACAAACTAGGTCAGATTCTACCTGACCTAAAAGCCTCGGCACCCATCTAAAAAGCTCTAATCATCTTATGGTATAAGGCTTGAATACCCCGGGTTGCCAGTTGGTGAAAAATCACCATATATTGCAGCTAACCACCTGAGTCAGATTTTACTCGACCTAAGAGCCTCTGCACCCATCTAAAAAGCTCTAATCATCTTATAGTATAAAAAAGGCTCGTCACCTTCCATTGTCCTCGGCGCTTGTTCCTGTTGCGTTTCCTCAATCTGGCAACCAGTGTGCATGTCGAGTCTGAGGAGGATGGGGTGGGAGAAACATTTATCTTTGACATTTTAAATTTGGACTGCAATACTCATTTCAACCACTAGCTGTCAATATTACGTACTGCACCTTTAAAAATTAGATATTTATACTTCTGGGTATTTCTTCCAGGTGTTTCAGGGAAACAGTGACGACCGTGGTGTAGCTTTGGCTCGGCTGGACCGGATGGTGTCAGCTCGTTTCGTGCGGATTCTGCCTCATGACTTTCAGAATGGAATCTATCTGAGAGTTGAACTCATGGGCTGCGCTGATGGTATCTTTAGTTTGTCCCTCCATGACATTTTAGGTGTCAGAAAAGCAGTGAACTGTCCTAATGCTTATTTAAAAATAATATCATTTCTGATCTTTTCCATCAGAGCATGAGTGGTCGACTCCCGTCCCGCCGGTGTCTGCTGTCTCTCCGCTTCGTCCCTGCAGAGAGAGGGAGTTCCTCTGCGGTAACGGCCGGTGTGTTCCTGCTGGTCCACAGGGGGCGCTGTGTGACGGGATCAACGACTGCGGTGATGGCACTGATGAGCTCAACTGTGGTTTGTACCAATGCTGTTGTCACTGATGTGACGTTCTTGATTTTATATTATTTATATTTTAAATTGTGTTCATTATTATTCATATTTTATATTTCTCTATAATTTTTTTTCATGTCTTACACTTTTACATTTCTTTTATATTCAGGAACTCGTCCCACTCCTACCAGAAGGCCCGCGGTCTGTCCGTCGGGCCAGTTCTCCTGTCCTCCTCCAGGAGGCTGTATTGAGGCACATCGCCGCTGTGATGGAGTTCGTCACTGTCCTGATGGAGCGGATGAGAGAGACTGTACACACACAAATATTACCCACGTCACACCCACCGCCGCCCCTCTCAGGACGCCCAGCAAAAAGCCTGTGACCCCACCGAGTGCCCAAATCACTACTGTGAGACTTAACATATTATCCTGTTAACTAGAATCACATTTAAAGCAAATCTGACAATGATACACATAACTATACATCCTAAATAAATATAGATATTATTAACATTTATAAAGTTAAACAAATATAAAAAATAAACTATATACAGTATATGGGTAGATATTATATTATATTATATTATTTTAGTTAATCATTGAGTTTATGAATGGATACATAATACTTGTAATTACTGTATCCTGGATTAAATTAAAAATTGTATTTAATTTTTTTCTTTGCATTTCCTAGGAAAGAGGACCTGATCAGAAAGGTAGGAACTTTTATATATTGTTATATTTTTTCTTAATATTTTGGATTAGAATTTAATTTAGTATTTTCTGTTTTCAGTTTAATTTTAGTTAAGTTTTAGCAATTGTGTTGTGTGTATTTGGCATTTTTTTAAACAATATGTCTGTATATTTTTTATTCATTTTTATTTTAGTTTTAGTTGTTTGAGTACATCGTTAAAACGAAATGAAAATGAGAAATGTTGCCTTGAAATTTAATTTAATTTAATTTTATTTTATTTTATTTTATTGAATTTTATTGAATTTTACTGAATTTAATTTAATTAATTTTGTTTTGTTTTATTTTGTTTTTAATTTCATTTAATTTCATTTCACTTAATGTTATTTTAAGTAAACATTTATCGTTTATGGTTTTAGTATAATAAAGCTGACTCCTGTCTGTGACCAATCAGGTGACTGTTCTTCTGCTCTGGGATTGGAGGATGGGCGTGTCCATTATGGTCAGCTGACTTCATCCTCATACAGAGAGAATAATCCTGCTGATGCAGGCCGGCTCAATGTCGTACCCAATGTGTGAGCATTTTTGATTAATTAACGTTATAAACATAGAATTGCACAAATGAAGAAAATATGACCACCTCATCTTGCAAATTGAATAAACAAAAAGATCAACCACAACACTGTCCATGTGCCCTGATGCCTTTGATGACATTTGTTTATTTTGGTGCTTCTCAGTATGGTGATGGAGCCAGGATGGAGTCCATTACCTGGAGACCCTCATCCGTACTTCCAGGTGGATTTTCTGGAGCCCACTTGGATTTCGGGTGTTGTGACGCAGGGCAGCGAACGCATGTGGGGATACTTGACCAAATACAGACTTGCTTTTGCTTTGGTGGAGAACCACTTTATCAATTTCACAGAGACTGGAGACAGAGGCTCTCTTCCGAAGGTAATCAAACCCATGCATTTGCCATTAGGTTTGAGCTGTGTTGGTTAAATTAAAAGCTGATTTAGGAATGAAATGGATGTGTAAATGAAGTGTATTGTTGTGTCCGTGTCAGATATTTGAGGTGAGGATGGCTGGCCGAACGCCCGTCACACGCTGGTTGGACAGACTGGTCCGAGCTCGATTTCTCCGGATCATTCCTGTAGAGTTTCGCCACACTTTCTACCTCCGTGTGGAGGTGCTGGGATGTAGAGGAGGTACAACTAGTGCCTGCTGCTTATTCTTCTTGGTTTTCTTTAATACATTTTAGATGACCAGTATTTTTAATTGGTAAAACATTTATTTAATTATTTTTATTTCATTTTAATTTTAGTTACAGTTTTAGGTTTCAGTTTTTTTTATTTTGTTGTAATATTTACTATTTTTTAAATATCCCTCTCTCAGTTTGTTTATTATTTTAGTATTTCAAGTTAAACTAAACAAAAATGAGAAATGTTGCAATGGCAACAAGGTGAAAATTAAATAACAAAAAAATATATTTTTTGGTTATTTTATTTAACATACAAATATAATTATATTATTTAAAATAAACAAATTCCCATGACTTTAATGTAATAATTATATTTTTTTAAATAATATAATTATTTTTGTAGATGTTAAAAAAACATTAAATAAACAAACAATAGTAATATTATGAATTTTATTTATTTATTTATTTATTTTTTTATGGTTTTAGGTTTATTTACCAATAATAACACTGTCATAAATAAATAAATTAATTAATTAATAAAATTCCTATGACCTTATTTGTAATTTTTTATGATTATTTATATTTACTATGATGTGTGTATGAATTATAATAATACATTTTAAATAATGTTAATGGCTCTAGAAAATAGTCTTTTTTAAGCAATAACTTTAAGCATGTGTAAATGTATAATATTTAATGTCATCTATAATATCAACCTCAGAGGAAAAACTTGTTTGTCACTAATAGAGTCATTATTTGTCTTTGTTCTGTTCAGATGAGTTGGTCACACCTAGTAGTGAGGTGACCACAGCGCCACCTGGTGTCCCAGGATTACAGAACCACACTGGACCAACAGGACGTCCTGGTGACTATAACTACACTACTGGACGTCCTGGACTTCACACCAAGAGTCCACAGGATGGCAGCCCTGGAGTGGCTCCACCGACCATCACAACAGCGCCACCTGTTGTCGGTCCGACGGGAGAACCGGGCGTTTATATTCTGACACCTACACCTACACCCTATTCCAACACGACAGGTGTGTGTTTATGGGTTTGACACGTCAGGTGCTGGTGTATAGCAATAGAACATGCTTTCAAACTATGTTTATCAATTTTTTATAGGACTATGGGATACATCTACACCCCATGATGATGGTTTACCCAAAATTGTGTGTGTGAAAGGACAGTTTGCCTGCAGGACGTTCGGTTGTGTGGAAGCTGCACTTGTGTGTGATGGACGTGAAGACTGTCCTGACGGATCAGATGAAGATCGCTGTGGTAATAACGAAACATACATTTATTTTGCTAGTTACATGCCGTCAGTGCTGCGCAGAAACAACAAATCATTATTTAAGTAGTTAACTTATACTGAAATTGCTTTGTATCTTTTTTAAATAATAAACTGTCAGAACTGTGATGTTATTTATTTTTGCTTGCATAATATTATTTATCTTGCACAAAAAAAAGGATGTCAATTAATGTTACAACATTAAATTTAAACAGATGCGTTCATCCATAATATAAACAAATAAAACTAGAAAACATCCTGATTTACACCTACAAAATCAAACAACAGTAAAAAGCAGTAATTAACAAAATATACAAATATGAACTCTTATTTTAGTATTATTTATATACTGTTATAGTATTTATTAATATTTTAAATTTGCTTTTTTTATATTTTCAGTTTTTAGACTTTTTAAAAGTCTTATGTTTTAAGTGCTTTTGTATTTTTTTTCCTTAATTTTTAATATTTTAATTTTTTTTTTGTTTGAAATTGTATAACTTTTTTTATTTCAGATTTTTATTTTAGTTATAACAACATTATTATTATTTTATAGCATTTTTTATTTCATTTACTGAATTACTGAAAGTAGTTATTAATGACTACAGGCTTTTTTTAAATTATGAATTATTTTTACATTTGAATATATTGTCATTTCACCCAAAAGATTCTATTATTTTATTTTATTTTATTTTATTTTTTTTATTATTATTATTATTATTATTATTATTATTATTTTATATATTATTATTAAATTAACCAGTAAAGTCCAAGCTGACAATATGTGTGCAAAATGAATACATGTTTTTTTTTTATGTGTTAATTCTCCTAACACACAATAAAACTGTTCAGTGAGTGTTTATGATCTTATTTGTCTCAATTACACAAACATGAATAACACTAATCTTTCTCCTCAGGGTCTGTTGCACCCCGTCCTGAGCCCGTTACACCCACTCAGCGCCCCCTGGTGCCCAAACTCTGCTCCACCAAGCAGTTCAGCTGCTGGAGCGGCGAGTGTGTGAGTTTGGATAAAAGATGTGACCTCCAAAGAGACTGTGCCGATGGTTCGGACGAGAACGACTGCTGTGAGTCTAGAAACCCTGTCTCAGATGTTTGAGCTAATCTCAGGTCAGGTGCATTGTGGGATTGAAAGAGGTCTGTTTGTTTTATCTAGTTGACTGTATTCTGTCTCCCTGGACGTCCTGGAGTCAGTGCAGCGTGTCGTGTGGTCTGGGGTCGCTTTTTCGTCAGAGGAACATCCTGAGAGACGCCCGGCCGGGCGGGTCCTGTGGTGGTGCCCAGTTTGACAGCCGCGCATGTTTTCTGCAAGCCTGTCCTGGTATGATCAAATGATGATTCTATATTAACATTCACAATGCAGTCAATATCTGCATATTGTCATTTACCCCTTTGCTATTAATAAAAAAAGTTCTTTGAAATTTTATATTACACATGAACTATAAAATTATGTTTGAATATATTATTATATGAAGTTTACTATGACAAATAATCTGAGAATGAACAGAAATGACTCCATTGAAATGAATTAAATCTTTGTAAAACAATGTTATTTTTAACAAATCAAAGGTTTTTAAAATAGCAAAACAATTTTTTTTTAAATTATATTAAGTAACTTCAAACAAAATATATTAATTTGACTTTGACATGAAAAAAAATCTTTTTATGCTGGATCATTAATATGCAGAGTGAAATATAAACTTATTTTTATGTAGAATTTATTTATGTTATTTGCATTTGGCACATACATTTTTGTTATCAACAAAATTCATTTGTAAAAGTGTGTTAGAATACAGAAAAGAGGCTAAATACATTTTAAAAATATGTTTTTGACATAAATCTTGCTCATAAATGTTAAAACAAAACAAAACAAAAATGTTAAAAAAATCTACATAAAATTATGTATAAATCCTCAGATGGCCCCTAATGAGTGGAACATTTTTAAATTTATTTATTTATTTATAACCTTATTAAAAAATGTGTATTTTGACATTTTTGTTCCCATACCAAAATGTATGCTTTTCTTTTTCATTTATATGTACCTTTTCCGGGTACTTAATAACAATAATTAATTAGATTAATAGTAAAAATAATAAATATACATTTTACATTATAGTAATTTGAAAATCAAAAATTATTGTTAAGAATTGGTACTATTTATAATAAAAAAAAATATTTGTTTATTAAATTATTTGAATGTTGAATTGAATTATTAAATGTTAGTAAATACTATTATTTAATAATATTTAATATTAATTAGTGTTATTATTAAATATAAACCTTAAAATTACTTTAAAAACGTTAAACTTAAAAAAAAAAAAAAAAAAAAAAAAAAAAAAGGACACTCTTAACCTATTTTTGTTCCCATACAAAAATTCTGCTTTTTTTAAAACTTTGGCGTGTCCCTAAAAACATCCTATAATTGCCGTAAAATCACTGCAGAGCACAGATTCAAGGCTAATTGTTTTTTTTTTTATGAAATTGTCTGTTTTCAGTGGATGGTCAGTGGTCAGAGTGGACGCAGTGGTCCGGTTGTGACGTCCCGTGTGGTGGAGGACTGATGGTGAGGAACAGAACCTGCTCGAACCCTCCGCCCAAAAATGGTGGGAGAGACTGTAACGGGATGAGCAGACAAACACTCACGTGTAACACGCAGTCCTGCGGCCCAAACACAGACACACACAGTGGTGAGCGCTGCTACTGTTCTCATATTCACACACTGCATGGTGGTTTAAAAGCATGCATGATTGTTGTATATTTTGCTATAGTGCAACAGTCATTATTCTGAAATTTGGATTGATTTTGCAGACTAGTATTTGTAGTTCACTGTATATGAACTTGAGATGTTGTTTGCTGCAGGCTGCACCGGAGGAACGATACTGGTGCAGGAGTCGGATTGTTTGGCTGGTAAATTCGACCCGTGTCCCGTGACCTGCTCTGACCTCCATTCGGAGAGGAACTGCTCCTTAAACTGCACTACAGGTACATCCTCAACTCCATTTTGAGGCTGTTAATAGATATCTCAAATGATTTATGTATTATTTTAATTTATCAATACATGCAAGATATGTGCAGATATAGTATTTTTATAAAGTAAGTAAACATTTTTTTATGAAAGGAAAAGTAAATACATAGATCTAAACAGAATAATAAAAAAACGTAATATGAAAATGAATTATTAAAATAGTTTATGCTATTTATTATTTGAATTTTTAATGTATTATTTTTTAAATGTATTATTTTAATGATAATAAGTAAATAAGATATACATTTTAGTAATAATAATAAAATTATAGTCAATGATATCGTTTATTTTTTAATAACAATTAATACAATTAATAAATTAAATTATTGAATGTATAATTTTATTAATAATTACAAATTTTAAAAATCTATTATAATGATAATAATAATACATTTATATTATTTATACTACTACTGCTAATAATATTAATAATAATAACAGTAATAAATATAGTAATTTGAAAAGGAAATTATTAATACTAATTATTACTATATATTACTTATTACTATTATATTATTACTAAATAATATAAGAATGAATTAATAAATAAATATTATTTAAAAGGAATTAATTAACAATCAATTAATAATTTTTTGTTATTTTAATATTATTTAAACATATTGTTTTAACAATGATTATACTATTTCTTGTTTTAATTATAGTGAATATTTTTTTAATGTAGTATTTTAATAATTATTATTAATAAATAAATTAATTAATTATTGAGGGATAGACCTAAAGAGAAATGTACTAATTTCTGTATGTATTAAATGTGTCGCTTGTTCTTTTGTTGGTTAGGATGTCATTGTCCTCCTGGGCTCTTCCTGCAAGATAGTCGTTGTGTCAATGCCAGTGAATGTGAGTGTTTATGGGAGGGTTCGGTCATCCAGCCTGGACAGGAAGTCAGTAACGGCAGCTGCAGCACATGGTCAGTAGATTCATTTGATTACTGAGTGCTTCTTCTAATGATTTCACAGTGATTAATGCTGTAAATGCATGTCATGATGTTTCATTCAATCACACAGTGTGTGTAAAGATGGGCGTGTCAGCTGTGATGAATCCAGCTGTGTCCCTCGCTGTGATTGGTCGGCCTGGTCTTCATGGACGTCATGTGACAGCAGTTGTGGGACAGGAATACAGCACCGTTACAGGTGCACTCATTTACAGTTTATTAGTTATATTCTGTGGTATTTTGTATGCATGTAAAGCAAATTTTGAATTACCTATGCTATATCTCCATAGATCTCCTCTGAGCCCAATGGGAGTGGTGAATGTGGAGCCGTGTGAAGGCGACTCTACTGAAGCCCGTCGGTGCTACACATCCTGCTCGGAGGGTAAAATCCAAATACAGTGTTAGTACATAATACTAGTGTTAGTACAGATAATGAATGTGGTGCGTTCAGGTCCTGAGGGAGAGCCGTGGAGCGAGTGGACGTTATGGTCCGAGTGCAGTAAGACGTGTTTTCATCATGTGGATGCTGTGGGACTGAGGCGGCGCTTCAGGAGCTGTAATCACACACACGTCGGCGCCTCCTGTGTGGGAGATGCAGAAGAACATGAGCCGTGCAACACCATCCACTGCCCAGGTACCAACAACATCTCAAAACACATTTAACATTTGTAATTTGCGTTGAAGCACTAAAATTAAAACTGGAAATAAAATGAACAAAACTAAAACTCAACCAAAACTAGACTTTAAAATGTAAATAACTTAATTAATAACTAATAAAAATCACAAAAGTACATAACAAAATTACTAAAAATGTTACTAAAATTAAAACGAAACTAAATTAAAACTGAAATAAAAATAAATTAAATGTAAATAATCATATAAAAAAGTAATAAAAAATCACATAAAACTGTACTTAAAATGTAAACAAAATTAAAATGAAAACTGAACTTAAAGTACTGATTGTTGAAAGTTGATGTTTCACCATATGACAATTTTTCTTTCAAATTTAATTAAAAGTAACACTTAATAAACAAAAAATAACTAAATATGTTAATAAAAGTACATTTTTAGATTTTAGAGTAAAGACGAATTTTACCTAAGCATAATTTTAATTTGTAACTGAAAACCTAAAGATAAAATAAAATGTTAATAATATATAATTTATTATTTACTTATTATTTATTATATATTGTATAATAACTGTTAGTTGTCAAAGCAACATTTCTCATTTTTGTTGAAGCACTAAAATTAAAATTGTAAATAAAATGAATGAAACTAAAACTGAAAAGATCTTAAAATTAAAATTAAACCTAAGTAATAATATTAAAATGACTAATCAAAATAACAGTAGCACAACAAAACTAAAAACAATACTATTAAATTAAAACTAAAACTAAACTAAAACTAAAACTGAAATAAAAATAAATCTAAAAATGACCAACACATAATGAAATTGCTAAAAATAAAACAAAAATTAAAATAGTATATTTTAAAAAAATAAATCAATAAAAAGCTAATTCACATAGAAAATCATTTAATTCTTTATTACAGTGGAAACAAAAATGAAATTCATCTTTAAAAAAGAAAGAAAGAAAGAAAGAAACTATTTTTGTCCATTAAAAAAACAAAAAAGCAAAAAAAAAAACGAACATAAAATCCTCTCTACTTATTCAAGCCTATGTTTTTGTGCTGCGGTATCTCTCATAGTTTCTCTCTTGTGTGTGTCTGTAGTGAACGGCGGCTGGTCGTCCTGGTCCAGCTGGTCTGTTTGTTCATCCGAGTGTGACTCTGGTGTTCAGACGAGGGAGCGTTTCTGCAGTTCTCCTCCTCCATTATACGGAGGCCTCAGCTGTCCCGGACCGCACATACAGACACGAGACTGCAACGTCCAGCCCTGCACAGGTAAATAACACCGTTAAACTGGCTGAAACCTCTCTGTAAGTTCTTGCATTTTTGACTTGTATATGTATTACAGGTGTGTGTCCGGACGGCATGAGCTTCCTGTCTAAGGCTCAGTGCGAGGCCCAGGGCGGTGCGTGTCCACGCGTGTGTCTGGATGCCATGGCGGATGTGGAGTGTGCAACCGAGTGCTATGATGGCTGTTATTGTTCTCCTGGTTTCTATCTGTTAAATAACTCTTGTGTGCCTCTCCACCGCTGCCCATGTTACCATAAGGGGGTGCTGTACATGCAGGGAGACAGCGTGCCCAATGACAGCTGTAACAACTGGTAACTTATTTTAAATTAATAAATTTATTCAGCAAGTATGCATTAAAATTGATTAAAAGTGACATTAAAGACATTGTTACAATGTGACAAAAGATTTCTATTTCAAATAAATTCTGTCCTTTTGAACTTTCTATTCATCAAAGAAGCCCAAAAAAAGAATAAAATATATCAGTTTCCACAAACATATTGTGCAGCAGAACTGTTTTCAACATTAATAATAATCAGAAATGTTTCTTGAGCAGCAAATCAGCATATTAAAATGATTTCTGAAGGATCATGTGAAACTAAAGACTGGAGTAATGATGCTAAAAATTCAAATGAATAAATTACATTTTAACATATATTCACCTAAAATTCACTTATTTTAAATTGTAATAATTTTTCTGAATTTTTACTGTATTTTTTATCAAATAAATGCAACCTTGTTGAGTAAAAGCTTACTTTTTTAACCTCAATCAACCTCAAACCCAATTTTTTATTTTTCCAATTTGTTTTTGAATGCATAAACATTCACTAAAATATTCAAAATGACCAAGTAATTCATATGTTTATATTTAGAAAACACATTTTTAAATTGTTTTGAATGAATTATAGTGTGGTACTGCAGGAAACCGTGTAAAATTCCAGTAACATGTCACATGATGATTAACATGATAAATGGTTTATGGCTTTTTGTATTAAATTTATGTATATAGAGCTTCCCTATTGGTTTCCTCTGACAGTTTGTTGTGTTTCTTCACAGCACGTGTGTTAATGGAGAGATGCAGTGTGGAACAGCGCCCTGCCCTGGTGAGAATCACACATTACACCCTCTGCACCAGTGCTGAGAATATATTCTGTTTTTTATCTACCTGGTCTGGGAAGTGTTTTCACATCAGCTTTTACTCGCTCTTATATCTGCAGTGGATTGTGGGTGGAGTGAGTGGACGGCCTGGAGCGCGTGCAGTCGCACATGTGACGTGGGCATCAGACGCCGCTATCGTTCAGCAACCAATCCAGCGCCGGCGTTTGGTGGCCGTGCCTGTGAGGGCGAGCGCATCGGACTGGACACGTGCAGCATTACACCTTGTTTCGGTACAGTGATCACATGACAACGACTAAAGAGGCCTATAAAACAAAAAACCATTAACCTCCATCCAGGAGGTCTGACCCTGTAAAGTGACTGTACTTGTAATATTTCTGGTCTCTGTGTTTAGGAGTGAAGGGCCCGTGGAGCCCGTGGTCTGAGTGTTCGGTTCCCTGCGGCGGCGGATACAGGAGCAGAACCAGAGGACCGGTTAGGACTCACGGGACGCCACAGCAGTTTAGCGCCTGTAATCTGCAGCCCTGCGGTCAGTGACGGATAACACAGGTGTGTGTGTGTGTTTGTGTGAGCTGAATCCCGTAACCTCATTATTTCTGTCTGTCTGTGAAATCAGGTAATGGAAGCGCTTGTACAAATGGTCAGGAGTGGGTCACGTGTGTGAAAGAGGAACTGTTGTGTTCGGATTTGGGGACGGAGGTCCAGAGAAACACCAGCTGTCTATCTGGGTGCCAGTGTCCTGACGGTTCGGCCCTACAGGTGTGTGTGTGTTTCTGTATGTCTGATTATGTCTCTGATATGTTTGTGAGTGTATATCTCTCATTTGCTGTGTGTGTGTGTGTGTGTTTTAGGATGGTGAGTGTGTGGCCCTGTCACTCTGTCGCTGTGATGTTGATGGAGAGCAGTACAAACCCGGAGCCACTGTCACCAAAGACTGCAACAACTGGTAATAACATGGCACAAAATTATAGATTCATTGAAATTAATTGTAATAAACCTTAAAAATCACTGAAAGCATAACCAATGCTTTCATTTTAAATATATATATATTTTTTAACGTGCCTTTGACAATACTGTATTTATGAATATAATATAATATAAATATAAACATATAAAAAAAACTGTGTATATATATATAAATAATAAAAAAATTAAAAAATAACAATATTAAAAATAAAATTATATAAATATAAATAAAATGTGAATTTATTTTATAGCTAGATAGAAAAAACATTGAAAATATAAGCATTATAATTTATTCCATATATTTTTATGATATGTAATATGTAAATATATGTATAAAATATAATATAAAATATATCAATATAATAACTTTATAATTAAGTTTAGAAAACATTGAAAACATGAGTAATAAAATGTAATAATTTATTGAGTACTAATTTGTTTATTTATCAATTTTTATTAATTTATTAATTGTATTAATAAAATAATGAAATAAAAAATGTTTTTATCATTATAATTATTAATAATTATTATATTAATCTGTTTTTAATTGTTTAATTACACATTAACAATACTACATAGAATACTACATAAAATACAAATTTTCTATTGTCTACTACTGTATTTTTTATGTATAATCTTTGTTTGCCATGAAATGAAGCTGTGAAACCTCTGAAACTGATGTGGCAATAAACTTAAATCAAGTCAAGTAACAATACTACACAGAATATGAACATATAATTATACAACATATAATGTTATTTATTCATAATGTATTTTCTTCCTGCAGCACATGTGAATCAGGAAAACTGGTGAACTGTACAAGTGTGGAGTGTGACGGTAAGTCATTTAGAAACGCACTCGTGTCTGCAACACACTGTCTAATGTGTGTGTGTAAGAGTCTCCGTGTGTGTGTGTTTTAGTGGACGGCAGCTGGTCGTCCTGGACTCCGTGGAGTGTGTGCTCTGTGTCGTGTGGCGCTGGTCTGCAGTCACGCTATCGCTTCTGCTCGGACCCGGAGCGAGTTGGAAATGGGCTTCCCTGTGTGGGACCAGATCGAGAGGACAGAGTGTGTGCTGCAATACCCTGCAGCCGTGAGTGATATATGTGTAACTCATACAGTGCATATACTTTATCGTTTTAAGATACAGCCATGTTTTTAAAAACAACAACAACACTGATTTGCAAGAGCATGAACGACACCTTCAATTGTCAGATTGGTTTGTGCTGTTGTGTCTGAAGGAGACGGAGGCTGGAGTGACTGGACGTCCTGGACAGACTGCAGTAAGTCGTGTGGTGGAGGTGTGCGGAGCCGCAGACGAGATTGCAATCGGCCAATCAGAGGAGGAGATGGAGACTATTGTGAAGGACTGGGAACGGAAATTATCCTGTGTAACACACACCACTGTCCAGGTGTGTTTGTGTGTGTGTGTATGTGGGTGTTCACATGTATAATAGATGTTAACTCTGATTTCTCTACAGTGTCGTCGTGTTCACACGTGCCAGGAAGTGTGTTCAGTGCCTGCGGACCCTCGTGTCCACGATCATGTGACGACCTCACTGTGAGTAAAACAACTAAACATCATGTGAAGTAAAAAATCTGTGTATTTTATAGTGTATTTGTACTATGAAAGTAAATGGGAAGGGATGGATAGATTATAATACATATGTGAATATATAAGGAAATATATATATATATATATATTTTTTTTTAATTGATAGATGATAAGTACATTTTTAATAGATTAAGAATAATATGAAAACATAAAAACTAAATTTATTTTACAGATTGAGAATAAAATAATTGAAAGCTTGAAATATTTTTCATTTTTTGATACATGCTGTTTTTTTAATCATGCATTTAAGAGTAACAGATAAATTATGATATATAATTAGATATAAAATTAATTCAATTTATAGCAAGAGAGAGTGAGAATAAAATAATTGAAATTAAATGTACAGTATATTTTATTCTCTTAACAGTTAATAATTATTATTTTTAATATGAATTTAAGAATAATACATATAATACATATAATTTAAATATATAAGTACATATAAAATGTTAACATATTTTATAGATCATTTTATTATGCATTTAAGAATAATATGAATATTCATTTATAGATATAAAATCATTGACAAATGTAAATATTCTTGTATTTTGATAACTATTTACTAATAACTATTTTATTATGCATTTATTAATAATGCATATAATATGAATATATAAATACATATAAAATGTGAATATATAGATAGATAGATAGATAGATTTTAATATGTTAAGAATAATATGGATATACTGTAAATACATACACAACTGATAATATATTTTATAGACAGAATAAAATAAATTAATATTTTACTATTTTAAAAAAAAATTTGTTATGCATTTAAGAATATGTCTAATATGAATATACAGTATAAGTAAATATAAAATATGTTAGCATATTTTAAACATAACAAGAATACAAATATATAAATATATCTAAAACATGTTAATGCATTTTATAGATAGAATAAAATCACTGAAAACAAAATGTGTTATTCTTTTTTTGATAATCACTATTTTTATGCATGCATTTCAGAATAATACATAAATGATGTTATCAATAAGAATACATTTAATTAAACATATAGAGAGAGAATAAAATAATGGAAGCTGAATATACAGTATATTTTATTCTCTTTTAACAATTAATAATTCTTTTTAATATGCATTTAAGAATAATATATATAATATGACTATATAAGTACATAGAAAATGTTAAAATATTTTATAGATTTTTCATTATGCATTTAGGAATAATTAATATAATATAATATTAATATAATTAATTAGTATATTAATTTATAGATATAATACAAATATATACGTTTATAAATGGAAAGAATAAAATCATTGAAAAATATTTAAATATTATATTAAATATTCTTGCATTTTGATAATTATTTACTAATAACTAATTTTATTATGCATTTATTGATGCATGTAATTTGAATATATAAATACATAAAATATGTGAATATATTGGATAGATAGATAGATAGATAGACAGACAGACAGACAGACAGATAGATAAATAGATTTTTATTAGAATAATATGGATATATACTGTAGATGCATAATATATACATTAATAATTGGAAAGAATAAAATTGAAAAATGTAAATATTTAAATTGCAATAAATAATTACTAAAAACTTTTTTTTATTATGCATTTAAAAATAATGCTTATAATATGAATATAAAAATGCATGTAAAATATGTAAATTATTTTATAGATAAATAGTGATAGAAAGTGATGATGATGCCAGTGGTGTGTGCGTGTGTGTGTGTGTGTGTTCAGTACTGCGAGTGGCGCTGTGAGCCGGGCTGTTACTGCACGGATGGTAAAGTTCTGAATTCAAATGGGACGGAGTGTGTAGAGAGGGACACATGTCCCTGTCTGGACCTGCACACAGGACAACGTGTCCCACCCGGAGAGACCGTCCCGACTCCAGACGCCTGCAACAACTGGTGAGAATCACAGAAACACTAGAGATTACACGTTTGCTTTCATTTAGATCATGCAATTCATACATGTTTGATTATATTTCAGCACCTGTGAGGGAGGGAAACTCACCTGTGGTGAACATCCATGTCCAGGTTTGTCCCTTCAGCCCATACTAATCTCAAACATCTGTAAAGGGTTAAACTGACTTGTGTTTCTGTGTGTGTCAGTGGACGGAGGCTGGTGTCAGTGGTCCGACTGGACGCCCTGCTCAAAGACCTGCGGGATGGAGTGGGTGTCCCGCTACAGGAGCTGCGCCTGTCCTGAACCCAGATCAGGAGGAGTGCCGTGTCCAGACCAGCAGGAGGAACACGCCGGACTGGGAGTACAGATCCAGAGACAGCCGTGTCCATCTGTCTCCTTCTGCCCTGGTAAGACATTCATCAAACCAGATGATGGATAATTAGATTCGTGGGTCACCCTTGTCTTGGGTCACACATCCTTGAAACCCTTTTTTCCAGGAAAATCAATCTGATATATTTTTGATTCAGTAATATAATTTTTATTATTACTTAAAATTTTGGGGGATTTTATGATATTATGCAATATTTATACAATTTTTATTAGCTATTTTTTCTATTTTTCCATATTTTAGTAATTTAGTAATTTTGGTAATTTAGTGATTGCATTTTTATTTGCCTATATTGCTATTATTTTTTGCTTTATTATTGATTTTCCATATTTTACAGAAGCTCTACCAACAGTCCATGTTGTTTAAGACATATTTCAATATGTTTTCATTAGCATGATGTTTTGCATGAATTAAATGTACACTACCATTCAAAAGTTTGTGGTTGGTAAGATTTTTAATGTTTTTGAAAGTCTCTTTTGCTCACCAAGGCTGCATTTATTTGAACAGAAATATAGTAAAAAACAGTAATATTGTGAAATATAATTACACTTTGAAAATTCTTCCTTTCTATTTCAATACATTTTAAAATGTTTAAGTATTATTTTATTAATGTACTTCTTTTGGGTTTTTTTTAGTTTGACATTTTTAGTTTATTTTAGTTTAAGTTTGTCATTTTGTTGTAGTTTTAGTTGTAGTAATTGTAGTAAACCAAACAAAAATAATAAAGTTTGCATTTACAAGTAACTGAAACTGATTATTTAAATTAATATTTTTAAAATCTTGTTTTAAATTAATTTTCAATTATTAATTTATTTTTTGGTATTTTTTAATTTGAGTTGAAGTTTATAGTTAATTTTAATTAAAGTTTTAACTGCTATGTGGTGTGTTTTAATTGTTTTTATTAGTTTTTGTTTATTATGTATATTTATTTTTTTTATTAATTTTATTTCACTTTTAGTTTTTTTTCAATGTGTTTTCGTTAACATGATTCAAAAGATGATTTTATTTTTAAAAAAAATTTTAAATGTAATTTATTTCTGTGATGCAAAGCTGAATTTTCAGTAATTTTTCAGGTGTCAATTTTGATGAAGCATTATGTTTTAATATGAAGAATATTCATTTTAATCCAAATTTCAGCAAATTTGAGGTCATGTTAACAGCAAAAAAATAACTAAATAAATAATAATAATAATAATAATAATAATAAAAAATAAAATAATAAATAAATACATTTTAAAAAATCATGATTATTTTAATTAATTTACAGTCTTCATAATTTAGTCAGTCCTTGAGTAAATTAACCATCCCTGATCTGTGTGTGTTTAGTTCATGGCTCATGGGGCTCCTGGAGCTCGTGGTCGGACTGTGACGCGTGTGCCGGTGTGTCTGTCAGGCAGAGGGAGTGTAACAGTCCTCCGGCGCGCTTCGGTGGTCTGCCTTGCCTCGGAGAGAGTCGGCAGAGCCGTGGCTGCCATGATAACGTCACCGTCTGCTCTGGTCAGTTTATACTACAATAATATTAACATCTGAAACTATTATAGACCCCTGTTGTGACCATATTTCCATCCTCATCTGCAGACTGTGAAGGAGGACAGGAGCAGTGGCCCTGCGGGAAGCCCTGTCCACGCTCCTGCTCCGATCTGCACGGAGACACGGAGTGTGTGGATTTGCCGGGATGCAGCCCGACCTGCGGGTGTCCTGGAGACATGCTGATGCAGGACGGCCTGTGTGTGGACAGAGAGCTGTGCCGCTGTAAATATCACAACATCAGCGCAGGTGAGGACACGTACACTCACTCACATGTACACTGTTATTTTAGTAGTATTACTATACTTTGTATTATTTTTTAATATTTTAAATTTTTTAGTTTGAAGTATTTTTCATGTTGTTAGTTGTGGTAATTTTAGTACTTTAACCAAACAAAAATTATAAAGTTTGCCTTTGCAAGTAACTCAAACTAAACTAAACTTGTATTTTTTTTGGTGTTTTTAATTTGAGTTGAAGTTTATAGTTAATTTTAGTTAGTGTTTTAGTGACTTTGTGGTGTCTTAATTGTTTTTATTAGTTTTTTTTTTAATATGTACTTTTTTTGTAATTAATTTTGTTTCACTTTTAGTTTTAGTAATTTTAGTACTTTAAACAAAAATGAGAAATTTTGCCTTTAAGTTTTTAAAACCTTTAAACTTTTAATTTAATTAATATACTTTTTTTTTCAGTTTTTACTTAATTTTAGTACTTTAATGTAAACCAAACAAAAATGATAAAGTTTGCCTTTGCTAAGTAACTGAAACTGATTATTTCAATTAATATTTTTAAAATCTCGTTGAAAATTCATTTTTAATTATTAATTTGTTTTTTGATATTTTTAATTTGAGTTGTTGTTTATAGCTGATTTTAGTTAGTGGTTTAATTACTGAGAAATTTTTCTTTTATTATTTTTTTTATTAACATTTAATTTATTTTAATGAATGTACTTGTTGAAGCATTTTTAGTTTTGAAGTTTTTAGTTAATTTTACATTTTTTTTGTGTGAGATTGTTAAATATTAAAAAAAATGTAATACCTATTTTAGTACTTAAACTAATCTTGCTTTTACAAATTAACTGCAATAAAATACATTCCTTTTTTTATATTCTCTTTTATTTTTGTTAATGTTGCGTTTATTTCCGTTAATGTAAATGTGTTTTTTGTTTTTGAGTATTTTTTTGTTGTAGTTGACATTAACAACACTGGTTTAAATTACTTTGAAACTACTTTAAAACAAAGCCATAAATAAATATACAACTCTACAGAAGTTATACATGTGGTATTTACATGTAAAACTCTGTATGTGGCAGCAGGAATAGACACAGGCAATGTTTCCTGGTCATGGCCGGATGCGTCAGACTGGCATCATGTGGCACCAGGAGAATCCATCAGCACTGACTGTCAGAACTGGTACAGTGGGCTTTTTCTCCTTTCTTGCATGATTGTTTATTGTCAAAGTGAGCTTATCAAAAGACATCTTTTTAAATTTTTTTCTTTTTAACTTTTTTTTAAGGAAAGGCAGCTCACTAGGCACAGCTGTGATTGCTTCTTTATATCTGTTTTCAATCCTTTTTTCCAGTACCTGTGAAGCAGGTGTCCTGGAATGTGACTCAGTGCCTGGTTGCCATGTCGATGGCAGCTGGGGCCAATGGGCTCCCTGGTCAGAATGCTCCGCCCCGTGTGGAGGCGGGGTTAAGGTCCGAACACGTGAGTGTGATAACCCCGCCCCTCAGAGCGGCGGCAGAGAGTGCACAGGATCCGGCCGACAGCAGAAAGCCTGCAACACTCAAGACTGCACAGGTACGTCGGTGTGACGGACGTCACCTTTCACGTAATGTATGTTGAGTGCATAGTCTCTGTATTTGCTCTCTGTATGATGGCTCCCGTAGACTCTGGTCCGTGGTACGACTGGTCAGCGTGGTCAGCCTGCACCGTCAGCTGTGGCGGAGGGTCTCAGAGCCGTAGCCGATCCTGCCGGACGCCGCCCTGCTCGGGCATGAGACGCCAGAGCAAGACCTGTAACACACAAGTGTGTCTGGGTACGACAAACACTCATTCAGCTCTTCAATAATTTTAAATAAATAAATAATGCAAAATAAAAAAATAAATAATAATAATAATGCAAAATAAAGAAACCAAAGCCTGTTTTTAGGACCATTAAGATGGTCAGTGTGATTGGGGTTTAATGCAAAAATTACAAAAAACTAATTTTAAATAAATAAGTAAACAATTCAAAATAAATTATGCAAAATCAGTAAATAATTTTAAATAAATAATGCAAATGAACAAAATTAATCCAAAATACATAATGCAAAATAAACAGGGAAAAAACTATTTTAGGACCGTTTAGACGGTCAGTGATTAGGGCTTAATGCAAAAATAAATAAATAATTAATGTAAAATAAATAAATAATGCAAAATAAACACTTCAAATAAATTATGCAGAATAATAAATAATGCAAAATAAAGAAAAAACATTTTTAGTCAGTGAAATTAGGACTTGATGCAAAAGAAAGAAAGAAATTTAAAATTAAATAAAAGTGCAAAATTAAGAAAACAAAAACAAAGACTATTTTTATGGCCATTAAGATGGTTAGTTTGATTGGGACTAAATGCAAAAATAAACAAATAAATAAATAAATATTTTTGTAATAAATAAATAATGTAAAATAGAACAAATAAATACATTTAAAATAAATAACAAAGCATTTTTACTCTCTGCGATTAGGAGCTGATGCAAAATAAATATATAAATGAATAAATACTACAAAATAATTAAATTATACAAAATGAAGGAAACAAAGCATATTTTAGGACTATTAGGATGGCTAGTGTGATTGGGGCTTAATGCAAAAAGTAAACAAATAAATAAATAATTTTAAATAAATAAATAATGCAAAATTAAAAAATATGTCAAAATACATAATGCAAATAAAGAAATAATGCAAAATAAAGAAAACAAACCCTTTTTATATACCATTAAGATGGTCATTATGATGGTCAAATGAATTTAAAATACATGACAAAGCATTTTTAGTCTGTGATTAGGACTTGCAGAACAAATAATTCATAAATACATAAATAAACAAATACTGCAAAAGTATTAAATAATGCAAAATTAAGTAAACAAAGCATATGTTATGACCATTCAGATGGTTAGTGTCATTGGGGCCTAATGCAAAAACAAAAACAAATAAAAAAGTCACTAAATAAAAAAATAAATCTCATTTTTATTTCTTGGTGGAAATATAAAAGTTGGAAAAAAAAAACATTAAACAAACTTCTAGTTTTAACCAGCCCAGATGCTATTTTTTTTCCAGCCTATTACTGAACTTCCTGCACACAGGAAGTGGGATATCACAGGCACAAAAGTGCCTTCAAAAACCAACCAGATGGAAAAATAACAGGATATTTAAATCAGATATGCTTTAATGGGTTCCTGCCTCTGCATAACAGCACAATTCTAATGTTACAGACACAGACCAGGATTTCAAAGCTTCTTAAAATCCTCATTAAAAAATGGGTTTGTTTTCTTCTCACAAAGCATTTCACTTTATTTCTTTAAAATGTTCTTTGTTTTAAAAAGACAATGTGATGGCTTTGGGAATATTTAATTACCTTAGATGTACCCTGCGATTACATGAGGAGCCTGAACCGTGATCATTTGACAGTAGGAAGTGCTCTCAAACAGGTAGTTTTGTGGACCCATCTAATATTCATTCAGCGTGAAGGTCTCAGAGCTCCAGTCAAGGTTAACGCGGCGAAACGCCGGATAAAACACTGGCCTCATTTAAAAGTGAAATGTCCCAGCATCCCCTGTGATCTTCTCTCCAAATCCCCTGCAAATTCAAATCAGCCATTTTTAGAGATCTGTTATGAGAAAAGTGTCTGTCCTTGAGCCCTGTTCTGTATGCATTTGCATATTTCAATATTTTAGCTAGTGTTTAAATTGTATAATGAGTTTCAGGGAGTTTTGCTTTATGTCTGTAGGAAATTTTTGGCGCTCATTATCATCAGATAGTCTTTTTAAACCAAGCTCTGACTGTTATATTTGTGATATATGTGTTTTGATCAGAGGTGGGCTGTCCTCCCGGCCGTCTGTATAGGGAGTGTGAGCGCGGCGACGGCTGTCCGTTCAGCTGTTCTCAGGTCAGCGGTCATGAGGGCTGTTATTCTGAAGGATGTGAGGAGGGCTGCCACTGTCCGCCCAACACCTACCAGCACAACGGATCCTGTGTTTATGTGAGCTCACAGTCATGCCATGCAGATTAAATTGCATACTGAAAATACATAGTTCAGTGGTGATTATGATAAAGCACATACCTCACAGTATTTAATAAGACTAATACATCATAAAACTGCATCCTGATACCATGGTCCAGTTTATTGTTAGCATTTAGATCAATTCATTCAATTTAACCTTACAATTAGTTGTTTATTTTTTATTTTTTAATGACTCAACTAGTCATTCATTCGTTTAGTTGTGTTTGTTTATTTATTTTATTAATAACAGCTATTATTTATTTATGTGTTCCATTGTGTTATTATTATTATTATTAATTTACAGTTTAATAAAGTAATAATAACAACAAACAATAATAATAATTTATTACATTGTTGTTGTTATTATATATTATAATTATATTTTAATAATAATAATATTAATGTGGTATAATGAAGTATAAAAAAATAATAATGTAGTATATTTAATATAATTGTATGATTTGTTTTTTATTACTAATTATTACTTTATTACATAATTTTTTAAATAGTATATGTATAATATATATATATATATATATAATTTTCAATTTAATTTTAATAAGAACTTTTTTAAAAAAATAATGTTGAGGTTTATATATTTATATATACATTTATGTATATAAATAAATATGTATAAAGTTTATAGAATATTTTGAATATTATTATTACACTAATAATATTAATATTAATAATTTTTATTATTAAAATTTTTGTTTATTTAATAATCCAGAGACCTTTTAACATACTAATTTCCAACAGTATATTTATAGTTTTATTTTTAAAAAATAAAGATTATATTGTAAGTATTATAAAAGATCAAATTATGTATTATATATAGAGAGATTTCTTTTACTTAAAATCATAAAAGCATAAAATAACTATACTATAAGCACTATAACTATAAGCATAAAATACTATACACACATTTTTTTAAATATAGAAATTTATATATTTTTATTTTCAGTATAATTTCAGTATTTTTGAGGTGTGTGTATATATATGTGTGTGTGTGTATAAAATGCAGTTTCTATCATTTTATAAATTAATATTTATATTATAATACTATATAATATATTATTATATTATTATAATAATTATAAATCTGCTTTGTTATATTTTAACATACCTATTAACGTACAAATTGAGATGCATAAAATATACAAGACGTATAAGGGTGGATACAGTTTGTACAGTTTGACCTTGTTTGCATTACAATGCTAATAAATTATTTGAGTAAGTGGAACCGTTTTACAAAGCTGTTATTCTGATTCACTGTTGTGTGTTTGTAGGAGTGTCCATGTCTGGTGGACACGGACTTCTTGACCTCTTTACAAAGTGTGTCGTTGACCCCTGAACTGACCCCTGACCTCCAGAACATCACACTGGGGTCAGAGCTGATGTCTGGAGAGGAGCTGATGCATGAATGCAGTTCCTGGTAAAATAAAATTACATCGACTTCTAGTTTTAATTAATCATTTTCTACATTCTATTTTGTCAGTAATATATTTGTGTCTCTTTTGAAGCTCGTGTGAACACGGACTGTGGAACTGCTCTCTGGTTCCGTGTCCCCGTGATGGCGGTCTGTCTCCTTGGGGCCCCTGGGGCCCATGTTCACTCAGCTGTGGGGGTCTTGGTCAGAAGAGTCGCAGCAGAAGCTGTAACCAGCCCAGTCCTGCTCACGGGGGCCGCGACTGTGACGGGCCCCTGCTGGACACGGCCTACTGCCAGACACCCGACTGCCCACGTACATGCTTGAAATACTGAAATTTGTTATTGCTAGAAACATGCATGATTATTTTGATTATATACAATTAGAATGCTGTTCTTTATTACTCATAGTAATTTAGATGTTCTTTACTGTCCTTACAGTGGTAACAGTTCCAACAGAGGAACCTTCTTTACCAGGTAATGATTGGTTGAGTGTAAATTCATTAGTTAGTTGTTTATTTGTATTATTTATTTATTTATTTTATTTTTAACAACTATAATTTTTGTATTCTATTGCGTTGTTGTTGTTATTATTATTATTATTATTATTATTATTATTATTATTATTATTTTATTTACAATTTAATAAAGTAATAATAATGACAAACAATAATAATTTATTTTAGTACATTATTGTTATTATCATAATTAACATTATTTATTTCTGATTTTGTAATAATAGTAATAATAATAATGTAGTATAATAAAGTATAAAATAATAATAATGCAGTATATTTTATAATGTAATTGTATGGTTTGTTTGTTTCTTTTTTATTATTACTTATTACTTTAGTACGTTGTTACAACAATATTAATGAACATTCATTTATTTTATTACATTATTAATAATAACATTAACAATATTAATGCTAATATCTCTGTATATTTGATTAATTTATTAATAATATACATTTTTTATGATTGTGTTTATTTGCTTATTTATTTGTTTACATATAATAATGACAAAAATAAAGAAATATATATTTTCATCATCAATAGCAATGCAAATTGTATTTGTTGTTATTATTATTATTATTAATACATTATATTTTTATTAATTTAATAATAATACAAATTATTATTATTATTGTATGTCTATTTTATTTTTGTTATTAATAATAATAATAAAAACAATGTAATTTTATTAATTTAACAACAATAATAATAACTCTTCTTCTTATTATTATTATTATATTTCTAATTATAATTTGATAAAGTAATAATAATGACAAACAATAATAATAATAATTTATTTTATTGCATTATTGTTATTATTATTATAATTATTATTAACATTATTTATTTCGGATTTTTAATAATAATAATAATAATAATAATAATTTACTATAATAAAGTATAAAATAATAATATGATTTATAATAAAATTATTTGTATGTTTGTTTTTTATTATTACTCTAATGTATTATTACATTATTACAACTATAATAATGAAACATTTATTTATTTATTTATTTACTTTGTTACATTATTATTAATAATATTAACAATATGAATGCTAATATCTATCCGTTTATTTGAGTAATTTATTAATCATATTAAAAGTTTTATGATTTTGTTTATTTGCTTATTTATTATTGTTTACATATAATAATGACAAAAATAATGGAATAATAATAATAATATTTTTTATTGTCATCAATAATAATGAAAATTGTATTTCGTTTTTAATAATAATAATAATAATAATAATAAAATAAATTTATTTTATTACTTTATTATTAATAATAATAGTAATAATTATTAATATTATTATAATTATCAATATTATCGGAGTAGTATTAGTGGTAGTAGTAGTAGGCTGTTTGTTTGTTTGTTTGTTTAAAAATGTAATATATCCTGTAATATATCTCTGCTTTCTCATCAGATGAAGACGCTGGTTTCTCCCAGTGGACAGCGTGGACTCCGTGCTCCAGAACCTGCAGTGATCCGGTTTCTCCTGCTCTGAAGGTCCGTACGAGGGAGTGCGTTCGTGAACGCTGCTCTGGAGAGACCCGACAGGAGCGAGTCTGTAACCTGCCGCAGTGTCCCGGTACAGCTCACCTCAATCTACTCATCCTTGTGATGATATTAACCTGAATATTTACACCATCTCGTAAAGAAGTGAATCTCATTATACTATCTATTTATACTCTATTTATAGTATATAACATGAAGGTGTTTTGTGTGTCAGATGGTGGCGTGTGTCAGGGCCCTGAATGCGCTGACAGGAACTGCTCCTGGATGAAGTGGGGCGAGTGGAGCTCCTGCTCTCGCTCCTGCGGCGTGGGACAACAGCAGCGCGTGCGGACCTTCCTCGCCCCGGGCGTCAATGGGACCTGGTGTCAGGACATCCTGGGCGGCAATGTGGAAACCCGCTTCTGTAATATTCGGGCCTGTCGTGGTGAGTTCAAGAAAGAAGAAACACTGTTGTGGATTTAAAAATGTTAAGATTTCAACACCTAAATAAGTTTGTGTAGTCAGAGGTTGCAACTTATATACATACTGTACTATACTATACTTACTATACATACTTTGCTGAAAAATCTAAGCAATGGCAATCACTGAGCATATTAAATTGTATTAAAGAAATATACATTATTGTTGTTATTAATTATTAATTATTATTTTTATAATTATTGCACACAAGGTTTTCACAAATGCAATATTAAAGAAATATATAAACATTTATTATTATTCTTTTATTTATTAATTATTATTTTATGATTATTGTAAGTATATCAAATCTTATTAAACAAATAATTAATATTATTTTACTAATATGTACAGTGTGTTGTATAGTTAGATTTACATTGCAAAAAGTGTACACAAATTAAATATTTTTAAATAATTAAGACATACAAATAATAATATATAAATAAATAATAAATAATAATAATATTGTTTTATGAAGTATATTTTTTAAGGTCAAATAATATTAAATATAATAACAAAAATGTATGATTGTTATCCTTATTACTATTGTTAATAATTACTTTATAATTCTTTTTATAATTTTGTTAAATGTATTGGTAAATCTCAATTCTTGTTATATCATTAAATAATTAATAATATTTTTACAGTGTATAATTACTTTTACATTGCAAAAGTTTGCAGAAATTAAATATATAAATATTTATTTTTATTATTATTATTATTATTATTATTATTTCTTTTCTAATTATTCTAGTATTTTACGTATATCAAATCCTAAGCAATAAAAAATAATTGTAATTATTATACTATTATGTAGTGTGCTGTATAGTTAGTGTGCACAAATTAAACTTTTAAATAATTTAAATATATTAATAATAATAATAATAATAATAATTATCATTATTATTATTATTTATTTTATTTGGTTTATTTTTTAAATGTCAAATATGATTAAAAACCTAAATTATTAATTTAATTACTTTTTTGTTGTTTACAGTTAGTTTAGCATTGCAAAATTATTCTGTATCATTATTTTTGTCTTGTTTTCCAGTAAAATATATGTAAAAATCCTTAAAACAGAAGGTACGTTTATCTGAGAAGCAAAATAGCGTAAGATATATAACACAAGTAATTAGACAGTAATGTGTTATGAGGCCTTTGTTGAGTGTTGTTTTGTGTTCAGTGGACGGAGGCTGGTCTCGCTGGAGCTCTTGGTCCCGCTGTGATAAAGCCTGCGGCGGTGGACGGTCCATCAGAACCCGCTCATGTTCTAGTCCTCCACCCAAAAACGGAGGCCGCAAATGCACAGGAGAAAAGAACCAAGTCAGACCCTGTAACACCAAACCATGCGGTACGACATCACAGTCAGCAAGACACTAAAATAATTTAGACCAGGAACACGCTTAATTGCATTTAATGCAACATGCGTAAATAGAGTCAATGTTTAATTTAAAGTGATTTGTTTGAGACACTTTATATATATATATATAGATTTTTTTTTTAGTGGGACAGTTTATTGAACATTTAGGTTTAATCTTAATGTATGACCTGTTTGTGTGCTTTACAGATGATGACCGATGTCCGGCGGGGCAGGAGTTTGTGTCGTGTGCTAATGAATGTCCTCAGCGTTGCTCAGACCTGCAGCAAGGCATCGAGTGCCAGAGAAACACTGAATGTCAGCCGGGCTGCCGCTGCCCACGAGGTAAGAGAAAGAAACTTCAACTAAATATTCATAAAATCAGATCACTCTGGCATAGGAAAACAAATGGATTATTAACTTTCACATCTTGCTAAAGTCACACCAGAGTTATGTTAGTTTTATTTATGTACTAATAAAGTAATTATTGATGTTTTGAATTAGGTTTTATTTTTGTGTTTTTTGCTTAAATTTTAGCAATTTTTAATGTGCTTTTTCTAATTTTTGTTTACATTTTTTAAGCTTAAGTTATTTATCTAATATTTGTTTTATTTTATTTCAAACTTATGTTATTTTTACTTATTTAAATTTTGTTTAAAAATGTATTTAAAATTTAAATGACCAAAAACTATTTTTAATAGTTTAAGTCCTAGTTAACAACACTAAATCACAAAATAACACTTCTGGGGCAAATGTATTTATTTGCAAAGTAATTATTTGACATTACTTGACATTTATGTCTATTTTTTATGTTATTTCTATAGAGTTGGAAAGAAGCTTACGTACTCTGATATTTCAAACTTAATAAATCTGAGACTGTTTTTAAAACTGTAGTAAAAATGCAACTAAAGTCGTTAGGGGTCAAACTGTTACCTATTGTTTTTACAGAATTAATCAACAAAAGGAACAAAAATTATTCCAATATTTTTAGTTTTCTGAGCTGTTTTGTTGTTATTGTCTCAACAATATATTATATTAAAATGACTATATTATGTTTAAAACATGCTTTTACAATAAAATTTAATACAGTATCTTTTACAGTATTATTATTTTTATAATTTATTTTCAAGTTCAATGTGTGAATTGTTGTTTGTGAATTAAAAACTTACTTGATTAACTCAAAAATGGAAACTTTAGTACATATATTTTAAAAAGTATTTAGAATATGCTTTGATAGCAATATTTAGCACAGCATTTAAATACTTAATGCTTAAATTTCTTGATTTATATTGTTATATTATTTTTTTAAATACATTTGTGTGTTGAATTGTGTTGTGAATTCAAAACATTCACTTGCTTTGTTTAAAAAAAAGTGGTGAAATTGTGGAACCCTAAATGCCCTAAATTTTTTTTTTTTTTTTTTTTTTTTTTTCTATTTGTTTCCACAAATTTTATCCAAATGCAATTTTCGCTTAATTTTTTTTTTATGCTCAAGTATTGGCTTGTTAAAGGGTGAAATGGAAAAATAAATATAAATGCTTGGGTCTGCTCTTATTATACTGACAGTATGCAGTACCGATTTTGAGATTTGATGCATAAAAATGCTGCATGAAACAGCTTGTATTGTTTGCGTGTGTAGGTCAGCTGCAGCAGGACGGAGTGTGTGTTCAGACGTGGCAGTGTGACTGTTTGGATGCGTTGGGTCAGAGCTGGGCCGCAGGCAGCACACATCAGGTGGACTGCAACAACTGCAGCTGCGCAGACGGGCGCCTCACCTGCACCAATCACACCTGCGGAGGAGAGCACAGCTGCACCTGGAGCTCCTGGTCCACCTGGGCATCCTGCAGCTCCACCTGCGGCCCTGGACGGAGGACTCGATTCAGGTGGGTTCACCATCAGCATTCGATCTACGTTCAACTCCATGCATGCAGGATTTTGTTAATATATTTGTCTGTTTCTCAGATCTCTGGTTCCTGAGGGTGATGGTGCAAACTGCCAGTTTGAGGAAGTCCAGCACAAACCATGTGACCTCGGCACGTGTCCCCCGCTGTGTGTCCATGACGGGCATGAACTGTCTGTCGGAGACACATGGTTAGATGGGGAATGTAAACAATGGTGAGACACACTGAGAACTATTTCTTTTTAGGGGCTTCAGAGTGAAAATGTTTATTTAAAATTATACACTTTTCTATGTGTTTTCAGCACCTGCATCCCTGAAGGAGACTATTGCCAAGACATAGATTGTCGAGGTGTGTACCTGTTTCTGTTTATTTCACTTATAAAGCACACATTAATACAACTTCTGCTGCACAAGGTGCTGTACAAAGAAAAGTAAAATAACTAAAAACATTAACATACAGAAGTAAAGAAGTGTACAGAAGTGCATGGCCTGCCTGTAATTTTACAGACATTTACAGTTCAAATACTTTAAATTAAATGTATAGTTTTTTTCAGTTATTTATATTTTATGCATAATTTATAATTTACAATAATTTATTATATGGAGTATTATGTGTGTGATAATCTATATTTATTTTATATTAAGAATTAATTAAGAATTAAGTATGTATTTATTAATTTATTTTAAGTGATTAAATTCATTTAGAAATTGTCCTCAGTGTTATTTTAGTATTATTTATGTATTATTATTTTGAATCTGCTTTTATATATATATATATATATATATATATATATATATTCAGTTTTAATTAAATGTTCAGTTTGTTTTGGTAATTTTGTTAAGTGCTTTTTGTCATTTTGTTATTTTTATTGATTTATTTATTTTTTACATTTCTATTTATCTTTTATTTGTTTTGTTTTTGTTTTAGCGTTTTTAGTACTCAAAGTCTTTTTATTTTTAGTTATTTTTAATGTAATTTTTTAAATTGTTTGTCTAATATTTGTTTTATTTTATTTCTGCCTACTGAAAATGACTTTTAAAAGTTTTAGTCAATAATAACATAAATCTAATATACATTTAATATAAATAATAATGTAAATTAACATAAATTAAATTTAAATATAAATACTTTAAAAATGTAAAAATACGAATAGATTTGAAATTTATTATTATATTATTTTCAGGTCTAGAAAGGTAAGAAATTAACACTTAAATTTTCAAGTCATGGAAATGTATTATGTTTAATAGCTATAAATGACTTTTTATTAGTACAGTCTGTTATATTTTTTTAAAGCACTGTGTTTATAAACAACAGGAAAAGTCACAGAGATCAAATGAGTTTGTAAAAGCCAAGAATATTTATTTATTTTTAACATGTTGTGAATGAATTGTTTCTGATTTTATGTTGTATTAGTGGACGGTGGATGGACCCCGTGGTCTTTGTGGTCGGACTGTCCCGTGACGTGTGGGAAAGGTAAACAGATCCGCACCCGCGCCTGTATCAACCCTCCACCTCGAAACAACGGCACCGACTGCACCGGACCTGAGAGAGACACCCGGGACTGTCACGCTGCTCCTTGTCTTGGTACTGGAACAGACCTTTTCCTGTGTTTAATACAAAACAATCAACACAATTCTATTTGTCTATCTAATTTGTAACTTAACTACAACTCCCTAGATGTATTTTTAATTATTTGTATCATGTTAATGTGTAGTCCTGTTATGTAATAAAGAAAAACACATGATCTGTTGTGAATGCAGGTTACTAATGTTTCTCGATTGACCTTTGCTTCCTGCAGATGACCTTTGCCCCTGGTCCCCGTGGTCGTCCTGTTCGCGCAGCTGCGGCGCAGGTGTGATCTCCAGACGCCGTCAGTGTGTGTGTGAGGAAACGGGAGATCACGCCTGTCCTCCAGACATCCAGAGAGACGCAGAGGAGATGCAACTGTGTTATAAGAGACCCTGTCCAGGTAAACCAAAATAAAGTTTCACACACTGGTCAGTTTTGAGATATAACCTCAAAAAGACACATGCAGTTGTTTATTTTATTACGCTTTTTCCATTTGTGATGTTTCAAATACAATCCATCTCAGTCCAAATAATAAAAACCAAAAAAATAAATAACACACACTAAACTTTACAGTTTTATTCCTATCTATATTCAGAAGGTTTTTAGAGAGGGGTTTGTTCATATATAATTTTTCACCTAGAACATTGTATTCATAAAAACATTTTAAAAATGTACTTGTCCTGTGTGTTGACGGTATTTTCTGATAAGCAGATCATTAAAAAGAGAAATCCAAAAAAACCCTGTTATGTAACAAAATCAAACAGGAATTTTAAACGGCTTTATCCAGTGATTAATGTTCTGGAAATTTAAGCAGATTTATGCATTTTTAATTAAATAATGCCTTATTTGCGTATCTAAACATTTCAGAAAATGTTAATACAAATTGTAATGTCTTAATGTACTGTGATTAAGTAATCAGGGAAGTATGATGACATAAATGACCTGTTTCCCCATTTTTAGCCTGTCCCATGTCTGAATGGAGCACGTGGAGCGAATGTTCCTGTGTGTCTCAGTATCAGCAACGGTTTCGTGCGCCACTTATTTCGGCCAGTGGTGGGCAGCACTGCACTGATTTGGAGAAACAGAACCGGCCCTGCAAACCTGACAACTGCACAGGTGTGTAATAGAGGATGCATACCCGACCTGAGCCCGACGGTACCCGACGGGCCGGGCCGGGTTCGGACAGATATTTAGAAAGGATGCTCGGGTTCGGGTCGGGCTCGGTCACATCAGCGCGATAAGGCATTGACCATTTAAAATTTAAAACTGCTTAGTAGGTAGCCAATTGGGCTGTTTCACTTGATGCAAAGGTTCGTTTTTGTGATTAAAATAAATGTAAAATATTACCCCAAATCCGTCTTCCTGTATGCGGAAATATGTCAAACTAGCCAGGACAACGAACGACGTGCGTAACTGCGTATTAAGCATGTGTCATTAGTATGAGAAAAAAATTAGATTTTAACTGTGTCGGGCTGGGATCGGGCTCGGACATAAATATCTTAATGCCTGTCGGACGCGGGCCGGGCTCGGACAGAAAAATGCGGCCCGATCCGCACTCTAGTGTGTAAAAAGTGTAATACCACAGTACTTTGACACATAGTGTGGTACTGCATTCAAGTGACTTTTTAACACCACAAACACTGCAAGAACACCATGCACATAATATTTGCAAGAATCATTCAACAGAGGTTTTCATGTATGTTTTGTGTATTTTTATGGTAATAGCATATACTTTTTGCAAGCTTAATAAGAGATTCTTTACATACATTGAGTATTTCAGTGGTTGTGGTGTTTGTTTGTTCATTTTGGACTTGAATTCGCTCTTATATTGATCTGTGTGTCTGTCAGATTGTGAGAAACCATTCCTGTTTTCTGAATGTGGATCTCCATGTGAGAAACACTGTGATCTGTTGGGTCAAATGGACACGTGTACGTCTCGTCAGAACTGCACATCTGGCTGCTTCTGTCCAGAGGTTTGTTTGCTTATGTTAAACATTTCTCATTTGTTTATTTTATTTTATTTTATTTAAATATATTTATAAATATATTTAATATAAATATTTTATATTTATTTATATTTTATATGTAAATTTAAATATAAATTATATAAATGATTATAATTGAGTAACACATAATAGAAATTAAAGATGTATATTTAACATTATATTTTACCAGCTTATTGTTTATATAATTTTAATAACATATTTTATAGTTTTTTTTTTTGTTTTGTTTTTACTTTAAATTTTAATTATGTGATTAAGATGGAGTTTCAGAGCTGTTGTGTCATTTTGTTTCAGGGTCTCCTTCAGCAGAACGGATCATGCGTCCGTCCAGATCAGTGCGGGTGTGTCCATGTCCTCCATCAGGGCTCAGACAAACCTGTGGCCGTCACTGTCCCGCAGGGGGCACTGCTGACCATGGGCTGCAGAACTTGGTGAGACACTGATGCTCTTCACACTGAGAGTGAGATCACAGTATTATCATGATGCGCCTTTGATAACTAAAGCGAACTTCGAACATCACAGCAGCTTGGATTTACTCCGATTAGTGGTGTTTACTAAGTCAAGTATCTCTACAACTAGTGCTCCTAGTGATGTTATAAAACCTCTAGCACTGTTTTAAAGTTCAGTGTATGTTTTTGTGCTTCAGACATGAAAATATAGTGAAAATACATATTACAGCTTTATATATTTATTTATTCATAATTTATTTATTTATCAAATAATTATATTATATATATTATTTTATTTTTGAAAAGATTTCTGGAAATATATATATATATATAAATTTAATTATGCTGTAATTATTTATACAATTATTTTTCATTTAAATTTATAAATGTATGTTTTTAATTCATATAATGCAATATAAAATTAATAAATATATTCAGAAATACGTTTCTAAAAATAATTTTATATAAAAAAATTAAATATTTAGAGTATTATCAATTATTTGTAAAAAAATTATTCATAAAATGTTATATATATAAATATATATATATATATACTCCTATATATGTATTTCCCATATATTTATTGTTTTATATACGCTTTTATTATGACTTCTCATATTCTTTTATTTGTGTATTGTAAATATTTATACAATTATTAATTTTAATTTATACATTTGTTTTTAATTCATATAATACAATATAAAAGTAATAAATGTATTCAGAAATTTATTTTTAAAAATAAATGTGTAGAAAAAATAATATTTAAACAATTGTCAATTATTTATAAAACATTATTCATAAAATTATATATTTTTAAAAATCTCCTATTATGTATTTTATATGTTTTATATTTCTAGATAATTTAATAATTACATAATACTGAATTAACTGTTAAGGACCACAACCTAATACATATTCTTTATATATCTTGTAATACAATATAAAATGAATAATTATAATGTGAAATATTTATTTCTAAAAGTAATTCATTGTAAATAATTAATTGTAAGTAATTGTAAATTAATTATAAAATTATAAAATATTAATCTCCTATATATGTATCTCCCGTTATACATTTCTTATCTTAAGTACGCTTTTATGATGACTTCTCATAATCTTTTATTTGTGTGTGTGTGTGTGTGTGTTTCAGTCTTTGTCATGACGGCTCTCTGCAGTGTGATTTACGGGAATGTGAAGGTATAACTCTTCTATTTTTACTCGTATAACCGTATTTAGCCATGAGTGTCTATTATCCCTAAATTTAGATGCAGATCAGATCAGCTGAAATCTAATAATACATTTCTGCCTGTTCATAAATAAATCCCCATCTGTCTCCCAGTGATGGTGAGCGAGTGGTCAGAATGGACATCCTGCTCTCCATGTGTCCCAGCGTCCTCCATCGGGAACGCTTCGGGTCTGGTGTCGGTCCAACGGCGGTTCCGGGCCTGTCTGGATGTGGACTCTGGTCTGCCGGTCAGCGGGAGAGAGGGAGAGTGTGATGAAGAGCTGGAGGAAGAGCGAATCTGCCCACAGTCTGACATCTGCACCGGTGGGTCACCTGGAGTTACCATAGTAACAAGTCACCATCAAACACTTCCTGTATGGGACTCTTAAACATCTGACTGTCATCAAAGCAGCAGCCAAAGGGCAGCGGGTCCGGGTGGCCGGGATTGAACCGGGTGACCCGCAATGATATTACAACACTATCAACAAAACTGCTCAAGTACTGTGTAGATATACGGGATAGCAAGGCGTCTTATCTTTGACTTAACTCGACTCATGAATATTAATTAGTTGAAGTGAAACATTTTTGCTATTATTAACTTAAATGAAAACAATTAAAATCTTTTTTTTCAGCTAATTGAAATTAAGCTAAAAAAAAAAAAAAAAAATTGGCAACTAACTAAAAAAGTTTGTTGAAGTATAAAAATTAATAAGTGGAAATCAAAAATAAAAAAATTAAACCCTAAAACTGAATTAAAACTAAAACTAAATTAATGAATAGTAATATTTTTAACAAAAAAATAAAATAGTAATAATAGTCAGAAAAATGACAAAAGCACATAAAAGTACTAATTACTAAAAATAACAAAAAATTTTGGTTATTGTTCATATTAAGCTGAAAAAAAGTAAACAAATTAGAAAATTAGCGTCCATTTTCAAATTAACTTGGAAATGAAAAGTGGAAATTTAAAAAAAAAACTTAAACTAAATTAAAACTAAAACTGAAATAAAGTTAAGTTAATGAATAGTAATATTTAAAAAACAAAAAATTCAAATGAACTAAAAAAAAGTTTGTTAAAGCATAAAAATTAATTAACTGGAAATTAAAAAAAAAAAAACCCTAAAAAAAACCCCAAAACTAAACTAAAAAAAAAAACAAATTAAACAAATATTTAAAAAAATAATGAAAATGACGAAAGCACATAAAAGAACATAACAGAATATGTTATATGAAATTAAAATAAATTAAACCTGAGTATCAGTTTTTTAAAAAATTATAATAAAAATGACAAAAGCACATAACAGAATTACTTAAATAAATAAATAAATAAATAAACTAAAACTGAACTTAAACTGAAATTAAAAAAAAAAAAATTAAAGTTTTTTTTAAGAAAATAAATAAATAAATAAGAAAAGACCATAACAAAATATTAATAAAAATGTGCAGTAGTATAAAAATGCAACTAAAATAGGACGGGCTCAAATGGCTGGCCAAGGAAATGTACATTGCAGTGTCATCATGAGATTGTCATGAGCGGATTGTCATGCTGTCTGTGTGTTTCTGCTTAGATGTGTGTCACTGGAGCTCATGGAGCACCTGGAGTGTGTGTAAACATCCTTGCAGTGGAGGATACCGGCACAGAGAGCGCCGACCTTTGACCTCTGACCCCGGACCACACTGCAAGAACTTACAGATGCAATCTCAGAGCTGTAACACTGGCCTCTGTCCTGGTACACACATATACACCTCATTTAAATATGATATGTATTAATATAATTTAAAATTGTAAACAGATTCAATGTGCACCTGCCTCTAGTTCATTTAGGATTTATATATTAGCTGTGTTTAACATGTACGTCCAATCACAGGTGAGCATTGTGAGGACCGAGGGCGGGTCTATGACGACTCCTGCGCCAATCAGTGTCCCCGCAGCTGCGCTGACCTGTGGGATCACGTCCAGTGTCTGCAGGGCACCTGTCATCCAGGTATCAGTGTTTCTCTGACCTCTGCCACAAATGCACACATGAAACGGGGGAATATGAGCGTGTTTCTGTGCCGCAGGCTGCCGCTGTCCAGACGGCCGGCTGTTGCAGGACGGAGGGTGTGTGCGGGTGGACGAATGTCGCTGTGGGGTTCCGGTGGAGAACGGGACGCTGGAGATACGTCCTGGAGAGAACGTCACCGTCAGCTGCAACACCTGGTGAGAGGAACTGATTTATTTATGGATCCATTTTACCTTAAAGGACGTCCCAGATGGGAGGTTTTGTCAGATTCTATTAATGTCTGGGGAAATATTGTCCTGAAGGTTAAAGATGCGTTAAACATCAACAGAACTGCACAAAATGCACACAAAATTTTAAAACCCAATATACAGCAAAAAACGTAAAATTCTGAAATATTTTTACTATTTAAAATAACTGTTTTCTTTTTGAATATATTTTCAAATGTAATTTATTCCTGTAATTTCAAATATGAATTTTTTTGCATCATTACTCCAGTCACATGATCCTTCAGAAATCATTCTAATATTCTGATTTTCTGCCCAAAAACGTTTATTATTATTATGATGTTGAAAACAGCTGATTAGAATTTTTTCAGGTTTCTTTGATGAATAGAAAGTTCAGAAAAACAGCATTTATCTGTAATATAAATCTTTTGTAACATTATAAATGTCTTTATCATCGCTTTTGATCAATTTAAAGCATCCTTGCTAAATAAAAGTATTAATTTCTATAATTTCTTTCCCAAAAAATCTTTGATCTTTCTATTTACCAAAGAATCTTGAAAAAATGTACTCGTCTGTTTTAAATATTGATAAAATATTGAATAAATATTGATTTCTGAAGGCTCATGTGACACTGAAGACTGGAGTAATGATACTGAAAATGTAACTTTGATCACAGGAATAAATTACGCTTTTCAGTATATTCGAAATGAAAACAGTTATTTTAAATAATAAAAATATTTCAGTTTTACTGCTTTTGCTGTATTTTGGATCAAATAAATGCAGGCTTGGTAAACAATAGAGATTTCTATTAAAAGCATTTTTGGACTGGTAGTGTGTATATGTGTGTGTGTGTGTGTATGTACATATAATGGTTCGAAAAGTAATTATAATTACATAATTATAATAATTTGTATTATTTTTGAAATATTGTCCTGATGCATTAAACATCAACAACATTATTATTGATGTTATTATTTTCTTTTTTTTAGTTTGTTAGAATGGTTTTAATTTAAGGTAGTTAACACTAATAACCCTGGTATAGATCTCTAAATGTTCTCACAATTCAGATTTTACTTTTACTTGTTACTCTGTAACAAGTACTTGCATATCTACATAAATGCACATACGCAAAAACATCTCTGTGAATGTGTTTCTCTGCAGTATGTGTGTAAACGGCTCTCTAGTTTGTACGGATCACGTCTGTCCGGTCTACGGTCCGTGGGGATCTTGGAGTGAGTGTTCGGTGACATGTGGGACGGGACAGAGGACACGCAGGCGCTCCTGCAAACACACGACCGGAGGACCGACCTGCACCAACACCATCCAGAGTGAAAGCTGCTCACTATTGCCCTGTCCAGGTCAGCAAATGTTGCCATACTACAGAATAGAGCAGTGTTATTCTACATGTTTTTAATCAAAATGCATGCAAAATTAATTTGCATTAAAACATTTTTAGAACATACATAAATTGTAACATTTTATTATTTGTTTATTTCAATTTTGAAATTTGAATTTGTGAAATTTTTGAATTTTTAGAACTTCTGTCTCATAAAGTGTAGATTATAGGTATTTTTTTGTCAATCTGTTAGCCGGATGCGTGGTGAGCGAATGGTCATCCTGGACTGACTGCAGCGCTTCCTGTGGTGGAGGAGTGTCACTACGCAGGAAGACGGTCCTACAGGAGCCAGAGCCTGGGGGTCTGAGCTGCCCCAGACCCCTAGAACAACACAGCGCGTGCAACACCAACAGCTGCCTGCCCGGTACAGCAAACAGATCTGTACACACACAAAACCAGCTGAAGTACAAACCTGACAGATAAACACAAACTCAAACACACTTCAGTGAAGGAGAAACACTTGTGATGTGTCATAGTGCACCTATAAAACCCTTCAAACACTCATACAGTACCTGTAAAGCATCTGTCGTTACAATTTATGTTGTCATAAAACATGACAGCGTGTGTTCATAACTCAGGCTGTCTGTATGTTTGGCTGTGAAGAAATATCAAACAGTAATAATTGATAATCAACTTTCGTGTCACATTTATGGTTTAATGATGTTTTACCGAATGTAAACAGATGTGCATGTTTCCTAACACATGCACAGACACGCTTCGCCAAAAATATATTTACCTTCCATTTAGCTACATTAGAGCTTCAGCAATTTACTGGTTCTCTTGTGTGCAATTTTATGCTAATTTTAGTCCAATACAAGCATACACAAAATATTAAAATTGGCACTGATTTGCATTAAAGCATCTGAGAGTGTGGAGAGGAATCTGTTTGGAGTAAAAACTGAATCACACAGCGTGTGACGACCATGCGGACTGTTCATTAATTGTGTTTTAGTTGATAAGACAGAATAGAGTTGAGTTGATAGACTTATTTAAAACAGTGCGATAAGCCTTCGGGAGGAATGAAGTGTGTCTTAAACAGATTCCCCTCAAGAATCGTTTAAGCAGCTTGACTCATTTGATTACTACTGTTAATGAACTTCAGCAGCTCATCACTTAAAGGGCCTGCAGCCGTCGACACTCCAGCAGCAACAAATCATGTGTGTTTAGATTACTGTAGTTCAGCACACATAATAATGTCAATGCTATGCTAATCGGGAAGCATGAACCTGCGTGTAATGGTGTGGTTTGGATTTGTGTGTGATTGTCAGATTGTCCTGCTGGTCAGGTGTTCAGCTCATGTGCAGGATCCTGTCCGTACAGCTGTGAGGACCTGTGGCCTGAAAATCAATGTGTGCCGCTGACCTGCAGTCCTGGGTGCAGCTGCCCGCCTGGAACCGTGAGTGAATCTGTTTGTGATACCACACACAACACCCTAGAAACCATGTAGCAACACCTTAGAAACCACATAATGGCACACAAAAAACTTTCGTAACACCCTAGCAACATCCTAACAGCTTCCTAGAACACCCCAGAAACACTGTAGCATCACCCTAGCAACCCCATAGAAACACCCTGACAACCCCATAACAGTGTCATAGAAGCTTCCTACAACTCCCTGGAAACACCAGAGCATCACCCTAGCAACCCCTTAACAATGGCGTAGAACCTTTCTAAAACACCCTAGAAACACTATAGCATCACCCTAGCAACCTCATAGAAACACCCTAGCAACCCCATAACAATGTCATAGAAGCTTCCTACAACTCCCTGGAAACACCATAGCATCACCCTAGCAACCCCTTAGCAATGCCGTAGAACCTTCCTAAAACACCCTAGAAACACTATAGCATCACCCTAGCAACCCCATAACAATGTCATAGAAGCTTCCTAGAACACCCTAGAAACATTATAGCATCACCCTAGCAACCCCATAACAATGTCATAGAAGTGTCCTAAAACACCCTAGAAACACTATAGCATCACCCTAGCAACCCTATAGAAACACCCTAGCAACTCCATAACAATGTCATAGAAGCTTCCTAGAAGACCCTAGAAACACTATAGCTTCACCCTAGCAACTGCATAAAAAACCCTAGCAACCCCTTAACAATGTCGCAGAACCTTTCTTAAACACCCTAGAAACACTATAGCATCACCCTAGCAACCACATAGAAACACACTAGCAACCCCTTAACAATGTCATAGAAGCGTCCTAAAACACCCTAGAAACACTATAGCATCACCTTAGCAACCCCATAGAGACACCCTAGCAACCCCTTAACATCACAGAAGCCTCCTAGAGCACCCTAGAAACACTATAGCATCACCCTAGCAACCCCATAGAAACACCCTGACAACCCCATAACAGTGTCATAGAAGCTTCCTACAACTCCCTGGAAACACCAGAGCATCACCCTAGCAACCCCTTAACAATGGCGTAGAACCTTTCTAAAACACCCTAGAAACACTATAGCATCACTCTAGCAACCCCATAGAAACACCCTAGCAACCCCATAACAGTGTCATAGAAGCTTCCTACAACTCCCTGGAAACACCATAGCATCACCCTAGCAACCCCTTAGCAATGCCGTAGAACCTTCCTAAAACACCCTAGAAACACTATAGCATCACCCTAGCAACCCCATAACAATGTCATAGAAGCTTCCTAGAACACCCTAGAAACATTATAGCATCACCCTAGCAACCCCATAACAATGTCATAGAAGTGTCCTAAAACACCCTAGAAACACTATAGCATCACCCTAGCAACCCTATAGAAACACCCTAGCAACTCCATAACAATGTCATAGAAGCTTCCTAGAAGACCCTAGAAACACTATAGCTTCACCCTAGCAACTGCATAAAAAACCCTAGCAACCCCTTAACAATGTCGCAGAACCTTTCTTAAACACCCTAGAAACACTATAGCATCACCCTAGCAACCACATAAAAACACCCTAGCAACCCCTTAACAATGTCATAGAAGCATCCTAAAACACCCTAGAAACACTATAGCATCACCCTAGCAACCTCATAGAAACACCCTAGCAACCCCATAACAATGTCATAGAAGCTTCCTAAAACACCCTAGAAACACTATAGCATCACCCTAGCAACCCCATAACAATGTCATAGAAGCTTCCTAGAACACCCTAGAAACATTATAGCATCACCCTAGCAACCCCATAACAATGTCATAGAAGTGTCCTTAAAACACCCTAGAAACACTATAGCATCACCCTAGCAACCCTATAGAAACACCCTAGCAACTCCATAACAATGTCATAGAAGCTTCCTAGAAGACCCTAGAAACACTATAGCTTCACCCTAGCAACTGCATAAAAAACCCTAGCAACCCCTTAACAATGTCGCAGAACCTTTCTTAAACACCCTAGAAACACTATAGCATCACCTTAGCAACCACATAGAAACACCCTAGCAACCCCTTAACAATGTCATAGAAGCGTCCTAAAACACCCTAGAAACACTATAGCATCACCTTAGCAACCCCATAGAGACACCCTAGCAACCCCTTAACATCACAGAAGCCTCCTAGAACACCCTAGAAACACTATAGCATCACCCTAGCAACCCTATAACAATGTCATAGAAGAAGCATCCTAGAACATCCTAGAAACACAATAGCTTCACCCTAGCAACCCCATAGAAACACCCTAGCAACCTCTTAACAACATAGAAGCTTCCTAGAGCACCCTAAAACACTATAGCATCACCCTGGCAACCCCATAGAAACACCCTAGCAACCCCTCAACAATTTCATAGAAGCTTCCTAGAACATCCTAGAAACACTATAACATCACCTTAGCAACCCCATAGACATACAATAGCGATCCCATAACAACGTCTTAGATCCCATAACAATGTCCTAGAGCACCCTAGAAACACTAAAATATCATTCTAGCAACCACATAGAAACATCCTAGCAACCCCATAACAATGCCCTAGCCTAGACCTCCATAGCAAGACCCTTAAAACTTCCTAAGACACCCTAGCAACCCCATAGCAATGTCCTAGAAGATTCACAGAAGACCCTAGCAACCCCATAGCAACATTCTAGCCTAAACCTCCATAGAAACACCCTTGAAACCTACTAAGACACCCTAGCAACCTCGTATTAACATCCTAGCAGGTTTCCCTAGCACCCTAGCAACTCTTCAGCAAAACCCTGGCAGCTTCATAGAACACCCTAGAAATTCCATAGCAACATTTTAACAAATTCCCAGAAGACTGTAACAACCCCATAGCCGCGTCCTAGCCTAGACCTCCATAGCAACACCCTGGCAACCACCCACAACACCCTAGCATCATAGTGGCATCTGCACGGGCAAACACAGCCCACTGTCTTCTGAAAACATACATCTATATATATATTTTTTTATCCATACTGCAGTAAACTGTGATTTGAAGAGTGCACCACATTCACATCTGCTCCTGATGGTTCTGTATTTTTGGAAGTGTTTAATATTTGGACACAGATGGCTGTACGAGTCCCTCGAGCTGCGCTCACATGAATATGAGGACATTATTAATTGTATAATCCATCTGCAGGTGATGCTCAACGGAAGCTGTGTTCCTCCGTCCCAGTGTCCTTGTTCTGTTGTCTCGCTCCTGCTGGCGTCCCACAACCTCACCCTGGACCTCCAGGAGCAGGAAGTTCCTGCTGGAACAGTCATACCAGACTCCTGCAACTCATGGTATTTATTAAACGTCCTCTCAGAGGGTTTGTGTTTCAGGTGTAAATGGATCTGTGACAAAGAGCTGCTGTGGTTATTGGATTGATATTCAGTGACACATACAGTTCAATCAGGCTTTTCTTAGTGCGTCTCAGTGTGGTGAAGTGAAATCCACATCCTCTCTTTGGACATAAAATATCGGCAAGATGTTCAGAAAGTCACTCTGACATTGTTGAAGGAATCTGATGCTCTGGGTGGAATAGCTGACAAAATTACAGACATGACAATGACAATCCAGAATTAGATATTTTGAATGAAAGTACATGAATTTTATGAAAACATGCTCAGATCATGTTAAACTTTAAATCCCAAACCAAGAATAAATCTGAGATAGTTGATAGTTGAAAATTTCAGAAAATAAAGTCAAAATACAATGAGAATAGTCAAAATAGTTCTATTATAAAGTCGAAATTACGAGAATAATGTCAGAATACTATGAGAATAAAGTCAAAATATTACGAGAATAAAGTCGAAATACAGCAAGAATAAAGTCGAAATACTACGAGAATAAAGTCGAAATATTTCAAGTGTAAAGTCAAAATACTACAAGAGTAAAGTCGAAAATTTCTATGAATGAAATCGAAAATTTCAGAGAATAAAGTCAAAATACAATGAGAATAGTCCAAATATTTCTAGTATGAAGTAGAAATTACAAGAATAATGTCAGAATACTACGAGAATAAAGTCAAAATATTTAGAGTATAAAGTCGAAATACTACGAGAATGAAGTCGAAATATTACGAAAATTCAGTCAAAATATTGCAAAAATTAATTCAAAATATTACGAAAATTAAGTAGAAATATTAGGAGAATAAAGTCGAAATACTACGGGAATAAAGACGAAATATTATAAGAAAAAGCCATAATACTATGAGAAATATTCTCACAATTTCGACTTTATTCCCGAAATACTTCAACTTTATTCTCGTAGTATTTAAACTTTATTCTTGTAATGTTTCAACCTTATTCTCATAATTTTTGGAATTTATTCACGAAATATTAACACTTTAATCTCATAATCTTAAATTTTTTTTAACGTGGCACTAAAACACCATCGTACTAATAAGACCTAATAGAGATTTTAAAAAATAAAATATTTTTTACAAATTTTGATTAATTGGTTTATGCTAAATATTTTCATATGCTTTTGCCTTGAAAACTGTAACGTCAATCATGGAAAGGCAAATAAGTATGTATTTTTACCTCTGATTTTTGTCTTGTATGTGTTTAATTACAGCGTCTGTGAAGATGGACTCTTTACCTGCACTAACGAGTCATGTGATGGTGAGTCATGTGATCTCACACACTCACAGCAGAGACACAAAATTTCAGAAGCATCTGACACAAACTTCAAAGTTTTCCTCAACTAATTCCTGCAACTTCTGAGCAATAAATAGTTTCCTGTGGGTATGAATGGAGTGTAAAGTGAATGTAATACGATTGTCTTGTCTTTCATTCAGTGGACTGTGAGTGGAGCAGCTGGTCAGCGTGGAGCTCTTGTTCAGCTTCCTGCGGCTCTGGACAGCAGTTCTCCAGCCGGACGATACGGCGCCAGCGTCAGTATGGAGGACGGGAGTGTGAGGGGCCGTCACACACTTCACGAGTCTGCAGGGGCCCTGAATGTGGTAAGAAACACAGTGAAGAGGGTTTGTGGGGATTATTTTTTTTTTTTTATATATACAAAAAAAAAACACTAATAATTTTTACATTTTTACATTTTTTAGAGTTGGTCTTAATAATATTTATTAATTTGGTTTAAGTTTAATAATAATAATAATTTTATTTATTTAATAAAATTATTAAATAATTTTAATAATATTTTAATAATGTTTACTTATTTGTTTTAACAATAATGATTGATGTGTTTATTTGGTTGCGTAATAATAATAATTAATTATGTATTTAATGAATTAATTGTTTTTATTAATTATTTGGTTTATTTGGTTTTAATAATATTTATTTATATATCTGTTTGTTTATTTATTTATTTATTTGACTACTGTTTATAAAAAAGAGAGTGTGTAATAAATAAATAAATAAATACATGCATGAAAATAAATAAATAAATAAGGCATCTACTCTACTCTAATGTCCATTGGTCATTAATTAATGCACTTACAGAGTGTCCAGAGGGTGAGCATTGGCTCTGGAGTGAGTCTGGATCAGGGCAAGTGTGTGAAAGGGGGTGTTTGGACCTGTACGACCCTGAACCGCTCAACTGCACGGGCCCCGGGGCCACAGAGGGCTGCTTGTGTGAGGAGGGCCGGTATCGGAGCCTGGAGGGCCAGTGTGTGATTCCAGCACTGTGTCAGTGTGAAGAGGAAGACGGGACGCTTCGAGAGGTACACAAACACACAGCCGTCAACGGAGCGTGACTCGCCAACACTGCTTTCCTGTAGCCTGTAATTACTGTGTTGGTTTCTTTGTTTATTTATTCTAATAAGGAACATTATTAATGAATCTGATGGATTAGCACTCAGGGCATTTCTAGAAAAAAGATAATTGCCATCATCAATAATGAAGAAAAGCGCTGAAAGCCTTACAAGGTTGTCTAATTGAGCTACAGTGGTGCCCGTTTAATTTTTTTATGAAGAGTATTCGGTTGAATGAGATGGATGATGTAGCCTTCCTGTGGAAAAATGCCATCAGCACAATATGAATGGATGGTACACAGTGCATAAACAATAAAATATTAACAGCAGATTAATAATTACAAGCTCTTCATTCAAAAGAACCTGTTGTATTATTTGACTCTTATAACTTAAATTCACCTGTTTACTTTATTAATTCATGTTCCTGGTTTTATTATGAACAATTGATCAATGTTGTTCTAAAAAAAAACTAACTAAAAATTCTAAAATAATGCTAAAAATTCTAAATTCTGAAAAAGAACTAAAAATATAATTAACTAATAATAACTAAAAATTGTTTTAAATAAATAAATGTATGTTTTTCTCGTAAGTTGCACTTACATTTATTTAATAAAAAAAGTAAAATATTTTTGCAATTTAAAATATTGGTTTTTCTTGTGAATATATTGCAAAATGTAATTTCTTGCTGTGATCAAATCTGAATTTTTCACACGATTCTTTAGAAATCATTCTAATATGCTGATTTGCTGCTAAAGAAACATTTCTGATTAATTCAGAAATTGTTGAAAACAATTGTGCTGACCAATATTTTTGTGGAAAACATTTTTCAGGATTCACAGATGAATAGAAAGCATTTATGTGAAATAGAAATCTTTTTTAACATTATAAATGTTTTACTGTCACTTTTGATTGATTGAATGTGTCCATGCTTAATAAAAATGGTAATATCTGTTAAATAAAAAAATACATATTATATAAATATATAAAAAATATATATTTGATTTTAATATATATTTTTGTATTTTTACTAATAATAACAAAAAATTGTTTTAAAAACGAATATTTTTTTCCTTAAGTTGCACTTGCGTTTATTTAATAAAAAATGTATATAAAAAAGTAAAATATTTTTTGCAATTTAAAATAACTGTTTTCTATGTGAATATGTTGTGAAATGTGATCAAAAGCAGAATTTTCAATTGAATGTGTCCATGCTGAATAAAAATGGTAATATCTGTTAAATTAAAACATTATACATATTATATAAGTATATAAAGTAATATATATTTGATTTCAAAAATATTTTTGTATTTTTTATATATATTTTTTTTATTTTTTTGTATGTACACTATTGTGAATATAATATACTCTTATGAATGGCATACTGGCTATGACTAAATGCAAAACAGAGGCACAAAATATTATCTAGAACTTATATTATTAGGAAGTGTCTGTCCGAGCACATTAATGTAAATGTTAATGAATTGTACGTTGTGTTTTTATTTCACAGCCGGGGTCCGAGTGGGTGGACGGCTGTCAATCATGTCGCTGTATCAATGGCCAGAAACTCTGTCAATCAAACTGTCCTCCACTTCACTGCTCTGAGGTAAGAAATGTGTTGTTTGTCTTTCATGTTCACTTTTCTTTATCTCACACACAAAAAGATTCAACATTTCTACAGTATATTCTTCGTTAGACGTCCGCTGCTGTTTGGTTTCACATGCGCCGGCCAAATAACCAGTGAATAGCCTCGCATCAGTAATGAGTCCAGTAAGAGAACAGGACGCCGTTAGAGGACCAGATGCTGGAAATAGACTGACCCGTTGTCCAGGCAACAGCTCCGGTCAGGGATAATGTCCCAGATGGCTCTGGAGTGACGCCTGGACGTCTCAGAAGCTCAGCAGCCCTTAAGGAAGCTTCTGCAGCATCTCAGAGGAACCCAACGTCTCCTCTGGGCTCCTGCAGATCGCTAGGAGGAGATCTGCTCAAAGAAAAGCTAAAAATACTCCCTCTGCTTTCTAGACGATTTGTTCTTCTTCATTCAGTCCAAATCAAATTACCCGATTTGCATTTCTGCCGCCGGCACAAGTAAATGTCACACCTCACCGAAGGATTGTTCCTCTTAACTCCAAACTAATAATCACGGACAGAAATAAACACAGGCTGGACTGACTTTCATAGTGTTTCATTTCTGTGCCTTTGGCACAGCATGAAACTGAATTGCAGAAATATAATAAAAAGAGTTTTCAGAGTTGCAAACAGTCAGGTAGTTCAGATAAATTGTGAAATATAAAAATGCTGACGTGTTTAAACTGAAAACTCTCAAATTGTGCAGTGCACTACAGTTAAATGCAGGAGTGAATCTTCTAAATTAGTCGGAGAATGCAAAAAACAGCAATTAATAATAATTACAATAATAAAATACTAACTAGTTAGAGTAATATGTTTCCCAACTTGTTGATATCAGTGGCCATGTGTCAATTAAAACAAAATAAAACATGTTAAATAAAACGTTTTAATGATAATTTACAGACCTAATGTGACGATGTAAATCCCAATTTTTTTTGTAACTTTTTGAATTGCTGGTAGAAAAAAAACCCATAATGCTATACAGAAGATTCTACCAATCAAACTGCACCAAAAGAAGGTTGCAAATGTGTGTGTGTGTGTGTGTGTGTATATATATATATATATTTAGCAACAAATTTTTCAAAATTTGAAATCAATAGTTCTATATTTCTCCATCACTTTTAATTTAAATTTAAATTTAATTTAATTTTAATTTAAAATGCTTTTTTAAATCAAATTAAAGTTTAGAAACGTTATTTTAGTGTCTTTGATATTTTTTTTTAATAATTTTTTGTGTTTTCTATTTTCATTTTAATTTTAAAGTTTTAATCATTTTTTTGTGTGCTTTTGTCAGTTTTTAATGTTATATTTAGTTTTTTTTTTTTCATTTTTATTCCAGTTTTAGTTTTAGTTATTTTAGCACATCAGGTTAACCTAAATAGAAATGGGAAATGTTGCCTTGACACACTAGCTAAAATAAAATAAGTTATTTATTTATTTATTCATTCATTCATAATTTATTCATTTAGCTATTTATTTAATTTTTGTTTCAGTTAAAGTTTATTTCAATGAAAAATGTTTTAGTTTTAGTTAATTATAATAATCCTGCCTTGTAGCTGTGCATATTTTTGTACATTTTGTACATTTTTACATTTTTATTTTAATTTTTTAAAGTCTGTGGTTCATTTTTGGTTATTTTGGTGAAAATAAAATAAATGATGAAAAAATAAAATTGCTACATAAAATGGCTGAAATAAAATAAGTAGCTTTTTAACATTTTTATTTTTATTTATTTTTTTATTTATTGCTAATATCCCTACCTCATAGCTGGTTGGTATAGTTTATCTCTTAAACAAACTTTTTAAAAGTCCCAATTGGAAAAATTAATGGAAATAAACTTGCTCGCTGCTGAACTAGTTGACGGGCACTTTTGCATGATGCGTAAATGTACAGTTTGATACACTGTAGGTTACACTGAATAATCATTTCAATGTAAATGTCATATGCATTGTGTGTATATATTTGAATAACAAGTCAAGCAAACCAAAACATGTCATACATTACCTGTCGATTCTCAGTTTTACTCCATATTTTCACTGTAAATGTCTGCAAGCTCCTGTGGCCCGGCGGCGTTGTGCTGCGCAGCGGGAGTCGTATGGAGGCTGTCAGAGCCTGATGCTCGTCCGTACTGTCAGCATCCGTCCATCTCGCAGGAGATGAGTCACGTACGGTGAGCTATTCTCAGCCACCTGGCACCTCTCATATCATTTCTCTCTCCTGCTCTGTTTTCCAGGGCGAAGTGAAGGTGCTGGAAGCGGAGAGCTGCTGTCCCGTGTGCCGCAGAGAGTATCCAGGTAAGAATCACACGGTATCCCACTAATAGGGAAGAGTGAGCCTGCAGTCGGTCGCTGATGTTTGTCAGCAGTTCTCGCGGCCTCTTGTGCCACACACGATTGATGTAGTACACATCATTAACCATACTGGGGCTTTAGCTCTGGCAGGACGAGTTTGAGTCAAACTACAGCCCGACTCCAGATCCAGCCGTGTAACAACATTCAAGAGATTGCAGCACGGTGTAAGTTCTTCTGTGTTGGAAAGGATCCGTTTGGGTAATTTGTGCGATGTAAAAATGCTGACACCTTCAGACTGTGAAAACTCTCAAATCGCGCAGTGCACGGCAAAGTTTTATGAGTGACAACCACATTCAAATGCAGGAGGGAATGTCAGAAATCAACGCTGAATGCATGTAATAAAATACTAGTAGCCACATAATCATGCATAGTTAAAATGGAAACAAGATTATCATTTTAAAATGCAGGAAGAAATGCATTCCAACTTGTTGATATAAGTATATAAATTAAAAGTTGCATCTGACAGTATTATTTATTAGCTAATGTGCACCAATAATGAATAGTTATATTTTTGTTATTTAACATTTGCAAAGATGAATACATGCTGTAATGAATGTATGAACAGTAATTGATGGTTCATTTTAATTAAATGCATTAACTAATGGGGCCTTATTGTAAAATGTTACCATTAAAAAGTAATAATAACAATGTTGTTTATGCATTTACAAAATTACAGTTTTTCCTTTTCAAACTATACGAGTCATTTTGCATGTTTGGGTTGGTCATTTTAATACATTTGGATGTTTGTTTTATTATTATAAACATTTTACTTCTGTAATATGTATTTCTGAGAGAAACTGGATATTTATTGAGGAAGAAAATGTATGATGAGATTTAATTTTTAAGTTTTAGGAGTGACAACCACATTCAAATGCAGGAGGGAATGTCATAAATCAATTCCTAATGCATATAATAAAATACTAGTAGCCACAGAATCATGCATAGTTAGTTAAAATGGAAACGTAAATAAGATTATCAATTTTAAAATGCATAAAGAAATGCATTCCAACTTGTTGATATAAAAATAAAATGTGTTAAATACATGGCTAATAACAGCAAATTGGTAACACTTTGCAATAGTTTTGTTTGTTAACTTAAACCACTTTAGATTCGTTAACATGAACTGACATCACTGCTAAAACACTTATTAATTTTGTTAATTTCATTATTAAAAATAACCCAATACATTATTAAAATCAAAAGTTGTATCTGTTAATATTGTTTATAATAATAATTAATAATAATAATGACTTTTAATGGATGCATCTGTCAGTATTATTTATTAGCTAACATGCACCAATAATGGATAGTTATATTTTTGTTAATTACCTTTAGCAAAGATTAATACATGCTGAAACAAACGTGTTGCTAATTGAAGGTTCATTTTAGTTAAGCATTAACTAATGGGGCTTTATTGTAAAGTGTTATCAAAAATTAATAATAACGATGCTGTTTATGCATTTACAAAATTATCATTTTTCCTATTCAAACTATGTGAGTCATTTTGCATGTTTGGGTTTTTAATTTTAATACATTTGGATATTTGTTTTCATTTTTTTTGTATAATAAGTGTAAATTAAAGTCAACATGAAATTCTTCTTAACTTGTTTTACTTCTGTAATATGTATTTCGGAAGGAAACACAATATTTAGTGAGGGAGAAAATGTAGGATGAGATTTGATTTTATCCATCGGGAGTCAGTCAGACGGTGAAAAGTGATGAAAATGACAGGTGGTTAAAAAAAATAGGATGTAAGTGGTTTCTGAGATGAAGCAAGTTATTGTATTTTAATGAAACATAACAAAAACAAAGATTATTCTCTCGATTGTTACGAGTTTCTCAGAGATCCTTCAATAAATCAAATTTGATCCTTCTTCTGTTAATCCTTCTCTCTCTCTTTCTCTCTCTCTCGTCTTGTCCTATTTTCTCCTGTGAACATCACTTTCTCGTCTCCAGAGGATCCGGTTGCCGAGTGCCGTCGTTACACTGAGGTCAGGAACATCACCAAGGGCGACTGTCGCCTGGACAACGTGGAGGTCAGCTTCTGCAGAGGGCGCTGTTTGTCCCGGATCGATGTCATTCTGGAGGTGCGTGTCGTTCACCGTGAGCTCTGATCTCTGATCTGTGAAGTGCTGCATGAACTTTCACAGGTTGCTAAAGTACAGTCATCTCATGCATCAGTCTGAACTTTTATCTATTTACAAATTATTCAGATTATAGATCATGGATCTATTATGTATTATAAATGCACCAATGTGGAAAGTTTGACTAACATTGGTATCCTGTAACATCTGGTCAATAGCTATATATATTTCAAAGTAATAAATCTATCCATACCAATAAAATACCAATAAATAAATAAATACAGTACCAGTCAAAAGTTTTTGAACAGGAAGATTTGTAATGTGTTTTTTTTTTTTTTAAGAAATTTTATTCTGCTCAATGAGCCTGCATTTTTTTGATCCAAAATACAGCAAAAGCAGTACAATTTTGAAATATTTTTACTATTTAAAATAACCTTTTAGTATTTAAATATATTTACAAATTTCATTTATTCCAGTGATTTCACAGCTGAATTTTTAGCATCATTATTCCAGACACATAATTCTTTAGAAATCATTCTAATATTCTGATTTGCTGCTGAAAACACATTTATTATTATTATTATTATTATTATTACGTTGAAAACAGCTGAGTAGAATCTTTTCAGGTTTCTTTGATGAATCGAAAGTTCAGAAGAACAACATTTATCTGAAAAAGAAATTATTTATAACATAATAAATGTCTTTATCATCACTTTTGATCAATTTAAAGCATCCTTGCGAAATAAAATTAATTTCTATAATTTCTTTTCCCCAAAAAATAAATAAATAATAAAATATATACTGACTCCAAGCTTTTGAATGGTATAGTGTTGCTTTTTATTTCAGATAAATGCTGATCATTGGATCTTTCTATTCATCAAGAAATCTTGAAAAATAATGCACTCAACTGTTTAAAATATTGATAAAATAATAATAAAAAAAGTTTATTGAACAGGAAATCAGCATATTAGAGTGATTTCTGAAGGATCATATGACACTGAAGACGGGAGTAATGATGCTGAAAATTCAGCTTTGAAATCACAGGAATAAATTACATTTTAAAATATATTTAATTAGTAAACAGTTATTTTAAATAATAAAAATATTTTTGCTCTACTTTGGATCCAATAAATGCAGGCTTGGTGAGCAGAAGAGACTTCTTTAAAAAACATTAAAAATCTTACTGTTCAAAACCTTTGACTGGTAGTGTACATAAATATTTTGGATAGATAGATAGATATGAAAACTGATTAAAATTATATACTATAATATTTAACATATTCAATTTTACATGCTGGACGAGATGAACTGAGGCATCACAATTATTTATTATGTATTTGTTGTTATTTTAGTAGAAACGATGGATGACTGTATATTACTTTTTTTTTTAATGCAATATAATATTCCCTATTATAATTTATTAAACCATTAATGATCTAAGATAAATGTTAATATTAGTCAAGATGGATATATTATGCACGCATAATATGTTTTATGGTAAACAGTGTTGATCTTACAACGTATTACAGTAAATAATATAATAGTTCATCCAGTTCATTTATGATTGTGGTAAAGATTTTAAAGAACATTATTGCTCTTTTGTTGGTTTTGATACATATTTATGTTGTATGTAATAGTCAATCATCAATTTATTGACCTCACAGCACTAAAGCGCCAAATTCAGCCTTGTGTTCTTTGTTCTGGATTTAAATGTTTCATCAGTGCGAGTGTTTGCTGCAACTATTTTAAAATGTGTTTGAAATGGAAACTTCTGTCAGGTTGCCATGGAAACCAGTCTGCCTGGTCGCCACGCTCCAGCTTTAACACCAAACTCGCACCTCTTTTTTCCCTCTTTTGTCTTCACATCTGCCCTCTCTATCTGCGTCTCCTAATGGGCTCAGAGAGACCGAACGCGGCCCTAGCCGCTCTAAATGATCCCGCGATTCCGCTCCATCAAAGAGAGCAGGCCATTGGCATTTAAGCAAATGTAGCGTGAAGACAATTTGGATTGTTATCCATGGGTTTCGCTCTTTTCCTGTTAGCCCGGCTCGTCCGTTTTGGCCTCTGATAACGTGTCTCTCTGTCTCTGTCTCTGTCTCAGGAGCCCTACCTGCAGGCGTTTTGCGACTGCTGCAGTTACAGGCTGGACCCGCAGAACCCCGTGCGCTTCCTCAGCTTGCAGTGCGCCAGCGGAGACGTCGAGCCTGTCGTTCTGCCCGTCATTCACAGCTGCGAGTGTACCAGCTGCCAGGGTGGGTAATGCCAGAGGAAACAGCCTCAAACAACGGCTGCGTCCCCCATTCTGTGTCTGACATCAGGGGATGAATCTCCTCTCTGCTTTGTTTGGAAAGATTGGCACGGTGTTAACACACAGCAGTTTATGAGAACAAACGGCCCAAGAGAAGTGTTTGCTTTTGACAGAGCTAAAACAAATGATATTAGGCAGAATGTCCGAGCCTTTGTTTTCTATACAAGGAAAGTGGATGGTGATTTATACTGTCAAGCACCAAAAAGGACCAAAAGCTCCTTTAAAGCACCATACAAATGTGTTTGTAGATTTTTAGATTAATTTTACTAAACTGTTATATTAAGAAAAAAACATCAGCAAAATATATAGACTATTTACCATGCAAAATATTTTTTCCTTCCAAAAATAAACATACATTGAACTACTGTAGATTAAAGCAAATAAATGGATAAAATTCACTTCAGTTGAATAGATGCACTTATTATTTATTTATGCTTACAAATAAAAGTTATATAATGCTTAAATCACTTATTTAATAAATCAGTGGGAGCAAGATTATTGGGCATTAAATTAAATTATAAATCTGCAAAATGTAGTTTTTTTTTTATTATTATTATTAATTTACTTGATCTTTAAAAAAGCTCAATAAATTAGCCTTTTTTTAAACCCATATAGCTTTCCTAAAGTTTTGACCTTTTTCCTAACAAGTAGTAATGTTTCAGTGTATACATACACAAAATATATACACATAAATAATTCACTTCAATTAAGCAGATGCACATTGATTTCTTAATTATGCATTTATGCTTACAAATAAAAGTTATATAATGCTTAAATCATTTTTTCAATAAATCAGTGGGGACAAAATTATTGGGCATTATTACATTTAATTATAAATCAGCAAAACTGAGTTTTTTTTAATTAATATACTTGATTTTAAAAAAAGCTTAATATATTTGCTTTTTTAAAACCCATATAGCTTTCCTACATGTTTGACATTTTTCCTAACAAACAGTAATGTTTTAGTATATACATATACAAAATATACACAAATAAAGTTATGTGCATATATTCTTAGACTATTTACCATAAAAACAAACAAACTAAATTGATCAAATTCATTGCAATTAAGTAGATGTGCATTAATTTCTTAAACATTATGCATTTATGCTTACAAATAAAAGTTATATGGTGAATAAACAATTTATTTATAAAATAAATATCAAAATTATTGGACATTATTAAATTAAATTATTAAATTATAAAAAAAAATGAAGATTAATTAACTTAATAAAAACTTAATTTTATTTATTTACTTTTTCATTTATTCATAACCATATAAAAAGCATAAATGCATGTTTCTTAAACATGTTTCTTATGCATTTATGCTTAAAAAGAAAAGTTATATAGTGAATAAACTATTTATTTATTAAATCAGTGGGGGTAAAATAATTGGAAATTATTAAGTAAAATTATTAAATGGGCAAAATGTAATTATTTATTTTTTTGAAGATTCATTTACTTATCTTCAAAACAAAACTACATAATTCTGATCATTTCTTTTAAAATGTTGCTTCTTTACCTATATGACTGTCTTTAATTGCATTATTTCTAACAATCTTTCAAATATAGTTTATATATACTTTTATATTTAGAAACTCAAGTAAAACCTTTTTGTTAAAAAAGCTTTGTGTGAGAAACAGTTGGAAATTTAAGCTGTTTTTCACTGATATTGCAGGAGCACAATTAAATTCGAGACTATTCATAACATAAAGCTATCGTATGACTTCAGAAGACTTGGAATATAAGTTGTGCAAACAGCTTTTGTTGTGCCTTTTTGTCCTAACGCAGAAAACAGAAGCTGAGACATTCAGCCGAACGTCTTCTTTTGTATTCTGGAGGAGAAAGAAAATGATTTAAGGTTCAAAACAACTTGAGGGTGTGTAAATGATGAGACAATGTATTTTTGGGTGAACTAGTTAATATCAGCAAACCCTTATCATTAACTTACATGACAAACATGAATTATTCATAATGTTTAATGGTCATCTCTGAAGGGAGTGCTGTATTTCCATTATTATGTCAAAGATGAATTCATAACCAAAACATGATGTTCTCATTCTATAACGGGCAGGCTGTAATGAGGCGATGCCACCCTCGTTGTAATGTACGCTGCGTTTCCAACATGCCTAATTTCATCAGGCTGGTTCTCGTCAGTGTTTAGTCATTCATCACTGCGATTGATCTCATTAGCTAATTGAATCTCTGGGACTTCACTTAGAGGGGTCGCATTTTTTATCGTACGGCATCATGGAGCCATTTCATGCAGATTGATATTTACTGATACGCTTGTGGGCTTTGTAAACAATGCTGCGAAATTTGTTTTAAAAACAAATAATGTTTGAATAACAGTTTTTGTGGGCACTGAAGAGATCTGACTTACGCAGCTTTCATGTCATGACATTATGATGGGATTTACGAGACGAGCTCAAATGAACGCCAGCAGTGTGGAGGCTGTGCCAATTAAAGAGTCTGATATATTGATCGTAATTAAACTGCCATTGTGAATGTTGCTCAATGTAGTTTGAATGCATTGTGTATTGTTGATGAAAAACAGCCATAAAGCTTCCTAGAACACTCATTTAGCCGCTTCATGAGGCGACGGGCCTTCGCGACCACGCTATTTCCCATAATTCCCCGTGGCACCACAAGAATGATAAAATACACACAAAGCATCAATTACACACATAATGCACTTCCTTTGCTCTTTATTGTTTTGCACTAGCCCTAAAAGCTTCCTGTCTGTGTTGAGAAGTGAAAGAGAGTGAAATATGAAATGCTCAAGATGTCCATTTTATTCCAATTAAAATCAGCTTCAAATCATCATAATTACAGTTTCCAAATCTGTTAACAAGAGCTTCCCAGAATGAAGGAAAAGTTGTTTCAACTGTTTGTCATTACTTTTTCGGTTGTGTATGAAGATGCATTGCAAAAAGTGTTTTTAGTCTTTTTATCAGTACAAATATCTAAACGTTCTTAAATCAGCATAAAGTCTTGTTTTATGAAATTAGTTTATCGAGCTTGAGCTTGAAAATGTCCTCACCCTCAGTCCATCCAAGAAGCAGATGAATTTGTTTCTTCATCGTATTTGGAGAAATGCTCATTTGCCCTCCAATTGATCCTCTGCAGTGAATGGGTGCCAAACAGCTGATAAAAACATCACAATAATCCACAAGTAATCCACATCACTCCAGTCCATCAGTTAGCATCTTGAGAAGCCAAAAGCTGTATGTAAGAAACAAATCCATTTGTTTTTTTAACGTAAAACTGCTGCTTCCAGCTAAAATCTTAGTCCATAATCCATAATAATGCACCCTACAGTGAAAAAGTCATCTTGTCTGAATCAGGAGAGAAATCTGCTCAGGTTAAGCACAGTCCAAAACAGCTCTAAACAAATGTGTGTGTGGATTTTGATGCGAGAGACAACAGGACGTGGACTTTTTCACTGTAAGAAGGAATATTAATACATTATAGAAGTGACAGTTTTATGTTAAAAACGTCTTAATGATGGATTCGTTTCTTGCAAACAAGTAGCTTTTGGCTTCACGAGATGTTAAATGATGGACTGGAGTGGTGTGGATTACTTGTGGATTATTGTGATGTTTTTTTGTCAGCTGTTTGGACTCTCATTCTGACGGCACCCATTCACTGCATAGGATCCATTTTTCCCAATCTGATGAAGCAGCAAACTCATCTACATGTTGGATGACATTTTCAGCAAATTTTCATTTTTTTGGCTGAACTATACCTCTTAATTTTGATGAATTGTTCCATAACCTAAGATCTTAATTTAAAAATATTTAGAAAACAAGTTGACTTTTTGCAGTCTTTTAGGACTAAATGTTAACATGGTGTGCGTCACGATGCGCTCTGACTCTGATCCAGGCCACTGAATGCATATTCAATGAATTTTTCATGTGTAGCTTATGCTTAGGGCGTACAGCGAACTTTCAGAAAGGTATGAATCAAGATTCCAGGTTAAAATACATCCAGAGCTGCCAAATTCCTCCCATGTTCATGTACTTTTCCACTTTCCCCAGGCGGAGACCTGTCGAGACGCTGAATGGCCACTGATGAATGGACAGATGCTGCGTCCTCGTATTCGTCCAGTGTTCTTTATGTAGCTTGTCATTATATGACTGAATCTTTTCTATTTAATATTTCCTAAAGCTCTACGAGATCTACATTCTGTACAGCCTTTAAATTATGTTTTTTTTTTAGATTTATTACTTTTTAATAGTTTGTATTTTAATGAAATGCTCTTTATTATACTAGCTCTCTTGATTATATAAAAATATTATAATTATTGCCAAAGACAGTCTTCTTTCACTTTTCATAAGAAATGATTTCTTTAATAAATGTTTGTAGCACATTTTTGTATTATAAAAAATGTTATGAACAGCTGTTTTTACTTCATTTTATGAATTTATGTAGCCTTAAACACACTGGTTTATTATATAAAACAATTTTATACACTACCAGATTTTTATTAGTTTTATTAGTTTTTTTAAAAAGAAGTCTCTTCTGCTCACCAAAGCCTATTTATGTGATCCAAAGTACAGCAAAAACAGTAAAATTTGTAAATATTTTAACTATTTAAAGTAACTTTTTTATTTGAATATATTTTAAAAATGTAATTTATTCCAGTGATTTCAAAGCTGATTTTTTAGCATCATTACTCCAGTCACATGATCCTTCAAAATTCATTGTAATATTCTGATTTGCTGCTCAAAAAACATTTTTTTATATTGAAAAGACCGAAGTAGAATTTTTTTCAGATTTCTTTGATGAATAGAAAGTTCAGAACAGCATTTATCTGAAATAGAAATCTTTTGTAACATTATGTCTTTATCATCCTTGCTAAATAAAAGTATTAATTTCTATAATTTCTTTTTCCTCCAAAAAACTCTGAATCTTTCTATTCATCAAAGAATCCTGAAAAAAAATGTACTCAACTGTTTTAAATATTGATATTAATAATAATAAAAAATATTTTTGAACAACAAATCAGCATATTAGAATGATTTCTGAAGGATCATGTGACACTGAAGACTGAAGTAATGATGTTGAAAAATTAGCTTTGACCACAGGAATAAATTAAATTTTACAATATATTCAAATAGAAAGCAATTATTTTAAATAGTAAAAATATTTCACAATATTAGTGCTTTTGCTGTATTTTGGAAATAAATGCAGGCTTGGTGAGCATAAGAGAATTCTTTAAAAAAAAAAAAAATAAAATTATATATATATATATATATTTTGTTGTTTATTATTTCACTCGTTTTTTAATTTCGAGTTTAAACAATTCATTATGCAATTCAAATGATTAAGAAATCATTTTAAATTTTAATGCAAATTACATCTTTAATACAATTAACCTTTAAAGTATTAGTGTGATTATTTACCTACTGTGAAGCAAACAAGGTTGACAACTAGTTAAAACATACTGAAGGAAAAAAAAACATGCATCATCTAATTTATTGCATTTCCACTTCGTGAAAGTGTGTCATGTGCATTTGCCATATGATCATTTTGCTGATAGTGAATGAAATAAGATGGATGGGGAAGAGGCTGGAAGATCTCACTGCTGGGATGCTTCAAAGACAGTCTGCCTAAATATGGGTAAAACGCGCCGCGCCCCCTTGTGAAGCTCATTTCGCACACCCAAACAAATCTTATGAAGAGAGATTCCGCTTAAAATGTAAAACTCCTCTGTTTTGGCTTCCCGTGCTCTTTAGAAAGAACTTGCAAAATCGATGTTATTGCACTAAAAACCTCCGCGCAAACGCATAGTATTGCCATTATGTCTAAGAGGAGCGCCTTTTGTCTGCACACGCGTAACGGCGCAGGGAAACCCCACGTCCGCCACGCGTGCATCGACGGTGACGTATCATGTACAGTCTGACAGCGCGACTCCGCCGAAGGTGGAAAACAAAGCGCAAAAGCCCCCGCGTGAAACTGTCAGGTGAGTTGCGCGTGGAGTCCGCGTCGCTTTCGGCGATGCTCGTCGAGAAGTATCCCAGTTTACCTTTCTTCTGCGACCCGTGATTTCTGCTCATTTCCACAAAAGCCCAAGGCATGACGACATCAAGGGTTCGACACCTGCGAAAGGAGCCGAATGGCACGGAATGAAATGAACTATATGCCTGTTTATGCTTTCTACAATCGTTATTTACCTGTACTTTTGCGCTTTTTAAATACCGCTATTTTTCACAATTGCGTATGTCACTGTTGTCCTAATCAGAGCAGCAATTATTTAAGTTTAAAGGCTTTTTTAACTAAATAGACGCTGACATCGCGCTTCGCGAACTCGTTGTTGTCGGTCACCATCGAAACGGAGCGATACGCCTCAATTGAATCGCATCTCTTTTCTTCGAAGCGCCTTTTTCGCCGAATGAAAACTGAGAAGAGCGCTTTAATTGGACAAAGGGATACCCGAGGACTCAACTATGGTAAAATTAGGGTACGTTACCTCACGTTCCAGTCACACAGAGTTCAGCGTCCCACAAATTAGTCTGGCGTCACTTTACCGGACCCCGGATCATTTTTGAGGGATTACGCGACGTAAACAATCCCCCATACTCGCGTTTGGAAACCGGAAACTGCTGTTTGGATAAGTTTATCGCTGGTGAGCGTTGCTGATGTGAACCTATCGCTGTGCGGAACCGTGCGTGCCCAGGGCGCACGGAGCGTGGCGGTAAGGTCAGCTTGAGCCCGCAAGGATGCCGGTACGACGGGGCCACGTCGCGCCGCAAAACACTTTCCTCGACACGATCATCAGGAAATTCGAAAGTCAAAGTAAGTCAAAGTGTTTATTTACTTATTTTCCTCACAGAATACTGTTTTTGGGGGGCTTGTGGACGGTTGTGGCGCGTTTTTCGGGTAACGGTTATTCCTGTCAGAAATATTATGAGCGAATTCACTGGAGTGTATTAGCTTACTCTAACGAAAGTCATTTTAAAAGTCAGATAGAGTGGAAAATCACACTTTAAGGTGGCAACTACATGTTCCAACTCTTAACAGTGTGGTATTCTTGCAAATACCTCGGAGAATACCGTGGTAAATGAATATATGACACTCAGTGTCATGTTATGTGTCGATATTTTTCATAAGATTTGCTAATGTGTAAACAAACAGGTGTATCATAGCATGAATGTGGCGCGTTTTTCGGGTAACGGTTATTCCTGTCAGAAATATTATGAGCGAATTCACCAGAGTGTATTAGTTTACTCCGACTAAAGTCATTTTAAAAGTCAGTTAAGGTGGAAAATCACACTTTAAGGTGGCAACTACATGTTATCACTCTTTACAGTGTGGTACTCTTGCAAATACCTTAGAGAATACCGTGGTAAATGAATATATGACACTCAGTGTGTCATGTTATGTGTCGATATTTTCATAAGATATGCTAATGTGTAAACAAATAGTTGTATCATAGCATTAATGTGGCGCGTTTTTCGGGTAACGGTTATTCCTGTCAGAAATATTATAAGCTAATTCACTGGAGTGTATTAGCTTACTCCGACTAAAGTCATTTTTAAAGTCAGATAAGGTGAAAATCACACTTTAAGATGGCAACTGCATGTTCCCACTCTTTACAGTGTGGTATTCTTGCAAATACCTTAGAGAATAGCATGGTAAATGAATATGACAATGAGTGTCATGTTATGTGTAGATATTTTTCATAAGATTTGCTAATGTGTAAACAAACAGGTGTATCATAGCATGAATGTGGCGCGTTTTTCGGGTAACGATTATTCCTGTCAGAAATATTATGAGCGAATTCACTGGAGTGTATTAGCTTACTCCAACGAAAATCATGTTAAAAGTCAGATAAGGTTGAAAATCACACTTTAAGGTGAGAACTACATGTTATCACTCTTTACAGTGTGGTATTCTTGCAATTACCTTGGAGAATACCATGGTAAATGAATATATGACACTCAGTGTCATGTTATATGTGGACGTTTTTCATAAGATTTGCTAATGTGTAAACAAACAGGTGTATCATAGCATGAATGTGGCGCGTTTTTCGGGTAACGGTTATTCCTTTCAGAAATATTATGAGCTAATTCACTCGAATGTATTAGCTTACTCCAACGAAAGTCGTTTTAAAAGTCACATAAGGTGGAAAATCACACTTTAAGGTGAGAACTACATGTTATCACTCTTCACTGTTGTATTCTTGCAAATACCTTGGAGAATACCATGGTAAATGAATATATGACACTCAGTGTCATGTTATGTGTCAACGTTCTTCAGTAGTTTAGATGATAAAATTGTCATTCTTGTGAGAAAGATGCTGTCTCTGAGAAATGATATATGTGACCCTGGACCACAAAACCAGTCATAAAGGTCAGTTTCTGAAAGCTGAATAAATAAGCTTTCCATTCATTTTTAATTTGTTAGGATAGGGCAATATTTGGTATATTATACAGCTGTTTGAAAATCTGGAATCAGAGGGTGCAAAAAATCAAAATATTGAGAAAATCGCCTTTAAAGTTGTCTTAATGAAGTTCTTAGCAGCGCATATGACTAATCAAATATTAAGTTTTAATATATTTACAGTAGGAAATGTACAAAAAATGTTCATTGAACTTGATCTTTACTTAATATTCTAATGATTTTTGGCATAAAAGAAAAATCGATAATTTTGACACATACATGTTTTTTGGCTATTGCTACAAATATACCCATGCTAGTTAAGACTGGATTTTGTGGTCCAGAGTCTGTATGAGGCTGTACATCATCCTTTATTTAAACATGTTTGGTTCTGATCAAAATATACAGTCCTTTAAATAGATTTTATTTTGCTTGAATAACTTTGAGATGCAGCCATCCATTAGTGACTGCTTCCTGAGTCTTATGCAATGTTATTTTAGGTCTGATAAGGTAAATGCATCTAAACTGGTGTAATTTAGAGTTGACTTAGCTTGTGATTTTACCCCTAGCATGTGATTTTGAATTCTAAAACTTCAATTAGTCTCAATTTCCGTGATGCATAGCCTGGTCTAACAGGTATGGAGATTCATGCAGGGAGTCTCAGATGCGAATCTTCTTACTCAAGCGTCCTCCACAATCTTACTGGCTTTCAAGGAGCTGTTCAGTCTTCATTTCCATCTGTCTCAGACCGGAATTGTTTCATTTTCTTGAAGCAGCTTCTGATGTTTTGAAGGTAGTGAAGTAGTGAAGGTGACATTAGTGAGTAACACTGCAAAAAATGGGAATTTTGTAAGGCTGCCTTGTGCGTTAATGTTTCAGCTCTAGTGAGGATTAATGGGATATTTTTTCCCTATGGAACTCCTAAGGTTTCTTTAGACTGTCTTTCATTGATTATCTCAAACATTTAGACTGCTTAGATAATGAATACTGTGTTTGGTTAGATGTCCTTGTCAATAATAGTAGAGTATAATGTGTCAATCCCCAATTCTGAATGAATAATAGTTCAGGTGTTTGCACAGGTGATTTAAGCTTTATTAAAAAACAATTCTGTATCCAGATAAATGGCCAGATGAATCAATTTAGGATTAGCCATTGAGCATTACAATCATATGATAAATTATCTTCTGTTGCTGTTTAATATTCGATGAGGAATTAGTTGATAACCCAAAGCATTTGAAACGTTTCTGAATTGCTATGAATCAAGTCTAGTTTGCATCATTTGGTCAGAAGTGACAGAAATCAATATGTTTTCACTTTCTATCTTAACCTTACCACTACCCTTCCTCTTTCAAGATGCTGCGTCTCTCCCTCGGGTGCTTTTAATAATTTATTACTTCCATCAAAACCCATCGCAAGCTTTTGAGAAGTGCTTTGGAGGTATTGAAGAGTAAGTATTCTTCAAAAGTGCATTGCAATATGCGTGGTCATCCAACTGACCAGAATCCGCTAGTGTTTCTCCTTCAGCGTTTCTCTCCAGATGGCTTGGATCTGTTTTTCTAGCCTTGAAGTCTCACACTACACCGGTTCAAAAAGAACAGCGTGTGCTTCCCATTGTGAGCAAACACGATTTTGATATCTCACCCGAATATTAAAAACTCAGCGTTTGAGAGTGTTTTCTCTCCAGTGTTCGGTAGATGAGATGAAATGTCAGATGAGAACAATGGCTGCGAACAAAACAATAACCCAAAAATAAAACCAGCCCGTGTGTGAGTCCCGCAAGTGCATTCGCGGCTGATATGACAGTTTTTAGGTGATATTTGTGGCCCAGTGTCTCTGAAGCGTGAGGTCAGAACCAAACACGCATTCATGGAGCTGTGAGACCAACAGAGAACAACAGCAACACAGGGATCACTGTGGCAACTGCTAAAGAGACTGCCAGAGAGACTGAGTCCCGAGAGACAGAAAGAGAGAGAACTCCTACGAGAATGACTTCATCACTCCACATCTATCAATCTATCTATCTATCTATCGTTCGTATATTGGTACACTTGTTCGTTCATTCCATCCATCCATCTCTCTATGTATATATCTATCTGTTGTTCGTTCGTTCGTTTGCTCCTTCTTTCCATCTATCATTCGTTCATTCTTTCCCTCCTTCCTTCCATCTATTGTTCGTTTGTTTGTTCGTTCATCCATCCATTACTCTATTTATATATCTATCTATTGTTTGTTCCTTCCTTCCTTCCATCTATCGTTAGTGCATTCGTTCATTCCTTCCTTCCTTCCTTTCATCTACTGTTTGTTTGTTTGATCGTTCCATCCATCCATTCATCCACGCATCAGTCTTTCTTGTTCTATCTATCTGTCTATCTATCTATCTATCTATCTATCTATCGTTCATTCATTTGTTTGTTGGCTTGTTCATTTATTCTTTTAAACCATCCATCACTATCATTCACATTCTATCTATTTGTCTATCTATCTATCTATATATCTTATTGTTCATATGTTCGTATGCTTGTTCATTGGTTGGTTCGTTCGTTCGTTCCTTCCTTCCTTCCTTCCATCTATTGTTTGTTTGTTTGTTTATTTGTTCCATCCATCTATCTATCTACCTATCTATCTATCTATCTATCTATTGTTCGTTCAGTTGTTTGTTCGCTTGTAATTTTTTTCTTTTAATCCATCTATCCATCACTCTATCATTCTCGTTCTATCTATCTATCTATCTATCTATCTATCTATCTATCTATCATTCATTCATTCACTTGTTCGCTTGTTCATTTATTTATTTAACCCATCCATCTATCACTCTATCATTCTCGTTCTATGTATCTATCTATCTATCTATTTATCTATCTATCATCTATCTATCTATCTATCTATCTATCTATCTATCTATCTATCTATCTATCTGTCTGTCTGTCAGTCTATATCTTTGTTTGTTTGTTTGTTTGTTCATTCATTTGTTCACTTGTTTGTTTGTTTGTTCTTTCTTTTAATCCATCCATCCATTCATTCATCTGTCTGTCTGTCTATCTGTTGTTCATTTGTTAGTTCATTCCACCTATCTATTGTTTATTTGTTCCATCCATCCATCTAGATCCATTCAGTACACCCAATTTTTCATGAACAGCTTTCTGTTGTTCTTTCTCCTGTTCTTTCTTTCATCTCATTGTAATTTTAATATTGTAACATAAAGTCTTCAGAGGAAAGAAGAGGAGAGTCTGAGACACACATTTCCCCACTGCACTGAACTTTGCTCAGCGTTAAGGTGGGGTATTTTTAGTTTTCTATATAAAGTTGTGTTTTTCCATCACCTGCTTCGCTGTCACATCGCTGCTGAGTTGTCATGGTCTACTTCTGCCAGTATTCTGGGATGCGGAGTGGTTGCTATGCTCTCTCTCTCTTTCACTGTAATGGAGAGCGGGTGAGATCACAGTCTTATCGGCGTGCTGTCAGAGGAGTTGGTGTGATTAAATTTCACCGTGGTACAGGTGTCCATTCTACCTTGTCTTCTCTCGTTCTGTTTTTCTGCCTCTGTCGCTCCTGTTCTCTAACCCACAAACTCCTACATCAATCATTTTTTGTAGTTTGTAGAGATTTCGCTGTAAGGCAGTTGCTGTATTTGCAGTGATATTAGTGTGCAGGACAGCGTTACTTTATTTACATGTCAGAGAGATAAAGAAACACGGTGTAAGGTTTGAATTACAGAGCAGGACGTGTCACAAACAAGGGGTTTGGTTGCATATAAGATTTTAGTGATTGAATCGAATCTTTAACTCAGCTTGCATGCATGCTGTTTTGCATATGTATCTGCATATGCATGCACATATGGCTGTTGTATTGGTGTGAGCTTGTGTCTAACAGCTTCTTGTACTATTTTAACCACTTTTCTCAAGTTTGCATCTGCAAGACAAGCTGGCAGGAGGAAGAACACACTAACACCTGTGTAAAACCCTCAAACACACACGTGCAATTAACTAGATTCGCCTTCCTCCTTGTTAAAGCCACACAAAGAGGATTTGCTGTTTCCTTTGCCGTCGTCTTTCAGGTGCTGCTCATCGCTAAATGCATTGTTCTGTTTTCTCAGGAGACTCGGCTTGTTCTTTCCTCACAGATAAAAGACCAAGATGAGTTCACTTTCATCCATTCAAATGTGCCTTTCTTTCGAGGTGTTTGTTAGTGACTCTGATCCGTTGTGTGCGAGAAAAACATTATAGTCTGTCAGGAGTTTGAATGTTTTGATATGCAGAATGAGTATGAATCTACCTATCTTGAGTAAAATTCAACATAAATATAAACATATTTAACTACAAAATTGAACATAATATTAAACTGTTAAGATAAATTAATGCTTAATATCTATATATGCATATATGCATTGACTATAAGTACATTAAATGTAAAATACATTTATATGTTTAATTAAATATTAACATCTGCTGTCTGTTAGGCTTGTAAAACTTTGAAACTATAACCTTTAAACTTATCTTTTATAACTGTTTTAATCTGCCAGTCATGTTGACATCAGAGTTCAGCCTGACAAACTTTTTGAGTGATCTGTTCCTTTAAAGTCTTGACTGATTGTGCTTTGGTTTTTTATTAGCCCTTGACTCAAAGGTGGTGGAGATCAGTTTAAACCTCGAATAAAGAGACAGCTGAGAACTCAGGATATGTTAATTATAATGCATCAAGGGTATTTTCTCTGATTCATTCATTCTTTCTCGGTTTTGCTCAGTCAATCTGTCTCTCCTTCCACTGCGATGCATCTTATTTTGGTCGCAGTGTTTGTTGGTTCCGTATATAGGCTTGACACAAACACGCACACACTTATGTTAAAGTTCCTCTTATCCAGCCCACTCTGTCTATCTTCAGAGCGCCTGTGGCTGTTTCTCTGATGTATACCGTCTGCTGCTAAAACCGGCATTTCTTCAGCCTGTTAATGTCAGACAATGAGACCATGAGGATCCCGCATTCTAATCTCAAGATTAAGGCTGTTTTTGCAGAACTGCTTTTATTCCTCTGTGGTTTCTTCAGAAGCTCACTCTGTCTTCAGGACGCTCATTGAACTTCTTTCTTCTTCTGTTGGTCTGAGGACAAACCCAAACACCTGCTGGATTGGGCGATAATGGCGATTTTCCATCAGTAGTGTTTCCACAGCGTGGAGATCACAAGATTAGATATCCAAACATTTAAAATCCAGCCTCCACCACAGTTTAGATTGAAAAATGAGCTTCAGATTAGCAGTCACAGTAGAAATAACAGTGGGTTTGTCTTTTTAGCTGTCATATCCCATGGCCTACGTATAATTGAAAATTAAACTGAAAAAAAGAAAAAATTACACTAGTTGTAGGATGACAGGTGCTAGTGATTAATATCTCTTTACATGCTCACACAATATAGGTGTTTTACTTAACAGTTTTACTTTTTTTGTTGTTCATTTTAGTTTAAATTAATTTAAAATTAATTTTAAAGTAAAAAAGTTAACAGTTTGCATGACTTCTTTTGACAAATAAATGTGTAAAAATCTAAATATATTTTTTAAAAAATAAAAAAAAAATGAAAAAACAGTTTTCCTTTTTATACTGAATTAATTTTTTAATTAAATTACACTTTTTTGTATTTTTATTAAATTACACTTTTTATTTTAGTTTGTATGGCTTCTTTTTAAAATGTTGTACATTTTGTAAATTAATTAAATTAAATTAAATAGTATTTTTAAAGGGTAACAGTTTGCATGACGTTTTGACAAATTAATTTATAAAAATGTAAATAACTTTTTAAAATTAAAGTAAAACTTTGCATGTTTTCCTTTTTATACTGAATTATTTTTTTAATTAAATGACATTTTATTTCTTTTTTTAAAAAACGTGACCATTTGTATGGCTTCTTTTTTTAAATGCATAATTTTAAGGTAATTAAATTAAATGGTATTTTTAAAAGGGTTTGTATGATGATTTATGCTTTCATTTTTTAAATAATTAAGTAAATAAAATTATTTACTTATTTTAAATAAATGTCCTGACTGAATGTAGATTAATGTGCTTGACTAAAAACGTTTTAGAATTTTAGCAAATACCTATTAAGATTAAGTGACTCTTAGAAGATTTTTTAAGGTGTATCAGATAAACACATTATTTGCTTGTTTTTAGATTTTAAACCATATGCCAAATTATCTAGGAAATAACAGTATAATAGTTGTTTTTAAAGCATGTATTCACCTAAAAACATTTACAGATGGAGAAAGTGTGGTAGAGTCTTCAGCAGCATTAGTTACTCAAGCAGTCCTGAGTTAACTCTCATTAGAAAAAAACAAAAAAGAGCATCTAAAAGTTACGCAAATGTTAAATGCATCCACAGCGGAATGCAAGAGCTTTTATCCGCCGCAGTGAAAGTAGCATCTCTTTGAGCAAACGTCACCTCTGTATTCCGCACACAAACTCTCACCTTTAAAAATCTCCCCGCTGACCCATGAAGCGTCTGTCATTTACTCAAGACTCCAGCGTTTGCTTCTGGCCTTTATCTGACGCCCTTTTGAAGGTGCTAACATCCATCATGTAAAAGCACTTAAAGGATAAATGCAGTTGACACGACTCCTACTGAGGGGAAGAGAGGCGCTGGAGGAGGCTGGAGTTTGATATATTTCTCACTGTCAATATCGGCTGTAGAGTCAATCTCTTCCTGTTGCTTCCTCTCTGTGTTGGCTGAACCTTTCTGTCGATTCACTGTCTAGGGAAGTTTATGTTCAGATTTCTCAGTGGTTCGTTTACTTTCTTATTGGCTTTCTTTTTTATTTTACTATGCAATACTTTGTAGCACACTGAATGTGTTTGTATGGCTAATCGCTAATTGTTTCAATATTTATCTTGGCAGCTTTGAATGTGGCTTAGCCTATCTAATCTGAAATTTAATGTCCAATAAACACTTCTGATCATTACAGAAAGGTCAGCATGTTTTCACAAAACTGGAGCATTCACAGCTTTACTAATCCACTGCCCTTTTGTGTTGTCATTTATTATTATTATTTTTTTTTTTTTTTTTGGCAATTTTAATGGTGCTTTCAGCTCCCAATATGAGAGTAGTAGTCTTTCCTGTCTGCTCTGTTTGAGAGGAAAAGGTGCAAATGTCTACAGATTCAGTTTAGAAACATTTCTAGGCTTAGAAATATTCTAAAACATGATCTTATTTTTTAAATTAGATTTTTAAATATATATTATTACATATATTTTTTATTTTATATTTTTAAATAAAATAAATATTATAAATATTATACATTTCAATAAAATACATATTTAATATGTTTTAATCAATATATATTTTTCCTGTGATTATTTGAATAAATAAATGTTTAAAATATACATAATTTAATACAAATGTAAGTTGTATTGTACATACTGTACAATATTATTGTTATTACTACAGTTAATATGTACATTATGTAAAATATGAAATATAAAAATATATGTAAATACATAAGTTAATATAGATAAAGATTATTATTATTATTATAGATTATATTAGTTAATATGCACATTATTAAAAATATTAAATATATTTAACCTATGGTTTTACATATTTTTGTTTAATAATTTACATACTGTATATATTAACTTATATATTTACATAATTTATATTTTTATTATATATAATATTATTATTTAATATATATTTCATGAAAAAATATGTGATATTTTACATATGAATAAATAAATATTTAAAATATGTGTATTTAATACAAATGTAAGTTATATTGTACATACTGTACAATATTATTGTAATTACAAAATTAATGTGTTCATTATGTAATTTATGTAAAATATGTACAAAAAAGTAAATAAACATATTTACATAATTATATTTTTTATTATATTATATATATTACATTATCAGCTAATTTTCACATTATTAAAAATATTAAATATAACCTGTGTTTTTACATATTTTTGTGTATTATTTTACATAATTTATGTACTGTACATATTACCTTATATTTACATATGTATTTACATATATTTTTAAAAATGTATTTCATATTTTACTTAACCTGCATAATGTACATATTAATTTATATGTGGCCAACATTCTATTTGCATTTTGTGGTCACGTGATCCTCCATTAGGTTTATTATTGTCATTTTTTGCTGTCAAACCAAGAGTGCAGTTAAACAAGTTAGTATTGTTTTTATTTACTGGCTTAAATGCATTTACCAGTTGAATAACAGAACCAGAAATGCCGCTTATGATGGAAACTGGAGGTTCTGGTTCCTCTCAGGAGGAAGTTAGATGGATGAGAATGGTTTGAAATCTACAGCATTATGTGCAAGGAGAAGAACTGTTGACATTATGTACAGTATTTGTCAGTAATATGGTGTCTACTGGCTCATTTTTAATGTTTATATTGTATCTGTCTGTCCTGTATGTTCCCGAACACCCAGATCCGCTGGATATATTGAGTGCAACGGTTCATGAACCGCACATGTTGAATTTATATACAGTACGTCTATGAGAGGAAGGTAAAGCGCAATGCTAATGTCTCTCCAGGAGTTTAGTGAGGTTATGGCCTGTTTCCCATCCATTTCCATTCACCTCGACTCCCATTTTAACACTCGCCAAGACCAATAAGAAATATTAATGGCAGTAAATGTTCTCATTTGAGGGAGACAGATGGACTGAGAGCAGGACAGAGACAGCATGCGTGGTGTGTGTTGTGTCTCCGTGTGGAACAGCTGCTAAAGGCCGTCAGGAACACAACCAGCTTCTGTTGTGATTGTTTTACTGTTGCCTGGAGGAACGTGTCAGAGCGTGTCAATACTGCGCCGCTGCATTACTAATTACCTAACGGCCACTGCTAGGACCAATACAGCCGCTTAAAGATTTCCCTTCACTACACAGAGATAGATGTGTCATTTATGGTGCCATATGTTTCCACATTCAATTATTAGTGTTTGCAAGTATTGACTACTAGTTCGTTTTACTCTTCATTAGCTTTCTTGTTCTTCTCCACACTTCCGCAGTTCAGCCCAAATGGATCATTTTAGATAATTAGTGTAATTTCAGCTGTATGTGTATGCTATTTATAAATTACAGATTAAAGTTTTTATTTACAAACAATTGTTAAACTTTTTTAAACAAATTAAAAAAAAAAAATGTAAACATTGATTGAATATTTAGTAGCAATTAACCAAAAGGGATTAATATTTACATTCTCATTTCATTAATACATTTTATGCTTTTAATAAAATTTAGGATTGCAGTTTCCAACCCACATTTTAATTATCATTAAATATTTAGTTAAAATAAAATCAAAAGTCACCGTCTAATTTCAGCTGTAGGTTTTATTATAAAACTTAGTTTTTAATATAATTGAAGATTACAATAATTTTTTTTCCAAACAAATTTTAAATTAACATTGAATGTTTAGTAAAAAAAAAAGTAAGCTGACAGTAATACATATTTAAATTCTAATTTCAGCTGTTGGTATATTTTATTTATAAACTGTATTTAATATAAAATTTAAAATTTTAGTTTTTTAAAAAACAGAACTTAAATTAACATTGTTTGAATAGCCTATTGAGAAAAAATAAGCCTACAGTTAATAATTTTAAGTTCTAATTACAGCTGTAGGTGTATTTTATTTATGAACTTTATACTATAAATAATTTTTTACAATTTATTATTATTTACAAACAAAATTTTTTAATTAACTTTAATTGAATGTTTAATACAAACTAAACCAAAAGAGATTAATATTGCTTTCAGTGTTTTAATATTAAATATAAAATATTTAATATTTTAAATTTTTAATATAATTTTAATTATACTTTTAATAAAATTTAAAATTGCATTTTTTATATCTAATTTCAGCTTTAATGTTTTTATTTTTATTATTAATTTAAGATTACAATTCTTTTTAAATTTTTACATTTTTTTAATCTAAGCTAAATTTAAATTAACTTTGAATGTTTAGTAAAACTTCATTAAACTGACTAATAAATATTTAAATTCTAATTTCATCTGTAGGTATATTCATTTTATTGTTTTATTTATAAAATTGTAATAAAATTTAATATTACATTTTTTACAAACAGAATTTAATTAACATTGAATATTTAGAAAAAAATTAAACCAACAGTTATTTAATGTTAAGTTCTAATTTCAGCTGTATATGTATTTCATTTATAAAATTTAAACATTTTTTTTTAATTTACAAACAAAATTTAAATTAACCTTGAATTTTTTTTTTTTTTTTAACAAATTAAACCATTAGTGATTCATATTTACACTCTTTAATTGTGTTTTAATTGGTTTTCTTTCATGCATTTAATAATGCGTTTATCTTCTTTCAATTATTAATTTACCTAATTTACCCTGAGTGGTATTTTCTTGCATCTGCACTGAATTAAAAACCCCATGGGGACAATTGAACTGAACAAAATTGTGTTGAAATGTAAACTTGTCTAGAACTACTTAATTCTGCCTCGCATACATCCTTGCAAATCTAGTTTCTCTGAAGGACACTTATTAGTCAAGGTTTCTGTGTGTGGTAATTTAGTTTTTCATGAGTATTTCTCCCCGTCGTTGACATTTAGAATGAATCGAACTGTTTTAAACATACCCTTAAGACTTCTTTATGTAAATGACCTCTGGAATTGTAACGCTGCTCTGTAAGTTTTGGAGTTAGAGATGAATGGATTTGCCTCAGTGACACATTAACAACAGAAGTCCATTACTGACGGTGAGTGAAGTTTGAAGCGAGAGCCCAGGGCCGAGCGACTCTCCTTACAGTCCTTGAGCAAGATTTATCACTGACGCTTTTCTGAGGACACCCAAATATGGGATTACAAATTACAAATATGGGAGGTTTCCAGTTAAGCATGACACTGGCAGGCTGCTGAGGTGAGGCGCTTATGGCTGCGCTCCAGATCTGATGCATTACGGACTGTAATTTCAGCACATAATACAAGCACCTAACAAGCTCTTATCACCAATTTACCAGTGCCATTTTTGGGAGAAACATTTAATACACTTACAGATAACGTCACCATGATAAATTATCATTGAAGAAACTAGCCTGACAACTAATGCAACTAATAATTAAGTATACTTAAATATACTTTAAATGTTTAATATTCAAAAATGTGTTATCGTTTTCTGCATTACTATCCATCTATGTCTGTGTATATATATGAAATATAATTATGCACTAATTACTGTACAGCAACAATAAAATAAAAATGTTAAAAATATATAATTAAAATAATAAACAGTATTTTTATTTTATTTATTGTCTTCTTGTTTTTTCAAGATTTACCCTGAAATTATTTTATTTTTAAAAAATGAAAAACAATAGGAAAATAATTAAAATATTATATATGTGTTTTTTTGCAAGATTCAACCTAAAATTCTTTTAAAACTCTTTTTCTAAAAAAGGGAAACAAGATAAAAATAATGTTTATCTTTGTTTTTTCAAAATTCACCCAAAATTTATTTTAATGTGTGAAAATGAGAAACAAGAGGAAAATATTATATATATATATAATATATATATATATATATATTTTTATATCTGTTTTTGCAAGGTTTACTATAGAATTCTTTTACTGTAAAAAATTTTTTTGTAGGGTTCACCATAGAATTATTTTACTGTATAAAAACAAGAGAAACAAGAGAAAAATAAAGTAATACATATTTTTTGTTTTTTGCAAGATTCACCCTAATTTTTTTTTTTTACTGTAAAAAAGACAGTAAAGTTTTTTAATGTGTAAAAATGAGAAACAGGAGGAAAATAATTAAAATAATATATGTTTTTTGTTTTTGTAAGATTCACCCTAGAATTCTTTTACTGTATAAAAACAAGAGAAACAAGAGGAAAATAATTAAAATAATATTTTTTCTTGTTTTTACAAGAATCACCCTGGATTTCTTTTACTGTGTGAAAATGAGAAACAATAAGAAAATAATATAAATAATACTTTTTCTTGTTTTTGCAAGATTCATCCTAGAATTATTTTACTGTATTATAATGAGAAACAACAGGAAAATGAACAAAATATTTTTTTTATTGTTTTTGCATGATTCATCACACAATTTTGTCCCTTTCTCTTCCACGTGACTAACCGTCCTCAGAGTAAATCATCCGGTAACTCTTGCAGAATGAAATTAAACTCCATGGGTTTAATTTAACACTGCTGACCTCACTTTCTCATGAGAAGCTTCTTTGTTTCTCGGTTTTGGCTCTCGGTTACCGTTTGCAGTGTTTGTGTCTCTTGAGAGATGACAGAACTCTCTAGAACATTAGGAAAGTGAGACGGGCGAGACTCTTCAGACTCTTGTGTGGTTTTAGCAGAAGTCATCCGTCACAGCTAGTGATTCAAACACCTTCTGTGTGAGTTGGCACGAGTTCCCGTGTGACGGGGCGTGTGAAGGTCAGCTCCGCGTCTCCGTCCCGTACTGTACATGTATCTGTCCCAGTGATGGAGAGCCTATGTTAATATGTTTTTGTGCAGCAGGTGATGTGTCTTTTACAGTCTGGTCTCGTGTTTGAGATTTAATCGAGCAGCAGCTGGTCTGGTTTATGACTGATGACACTGCATGAAAAGCTTGCGTTTGTATGCAAATTCTGCCGATTTGTCACCAGGACTATGTTACATAGCTGGCTAACACAGAGAAGGTTTTGTTAAAGTTGCAAAAATTATTTGTAGCATCAGTAAAAATGAGGTGAAAACCACAAACCAATCTGTAATTTTTTACATCACATCCAGTTATATATGTTGTTATATAGTTATTTTTATTGATGTAATTATAATTTATTTTATTTGTTATATATTACTATAACTTATTTTATCCATGTCTTTGTAAAAAAAGAAAAGGATAAATAAATATGTAAATAAATAAATAAATAAAAATGTAACTTATCCTATCCTAGCTAAATGTAATTGATATAAAAAAATGTATATACAAATCAATGTATATAATTAACATTTATCTTTACATTTTTGGAAATAGAAATCTCCAGTGTTATGGTTTTTGTTGTTGTTGTTCTTTTCATTTATTTATTTATCTGAAAAAAAAAACTAAGTATATAGAATAAAAATAAATTTATCTATGTAAAATGTAATTTGAAATAAATGTATATAAAAATATGTTATATTTAATACAAAAATTTAATAAAAAAATGAAAATAAAAAAATATATATAAAATCTAGGTATAAATACATTTATATAAATAACATTTATTTTTACATTTTTGGAAATTGAAATGTTCAGTCTTATTTTTTTTGTTCGATTTATTTATTAATTTATTTTATATAAATTATTTATTCATTTATTTTTTCGCAGTGTTTAATTTTGTAATTTTCTTTCTTTCTTTCTTTCTTTTCTAGTTTTCTTTAATTTAAATGTTCAGTGTTATTTTATAAATATTTAATTTAAATATTTCAAATATAAAATATAATTTAAAATAAATGTATATAAAAATTATATAAATGTAATTGATGTAAATATAAAAAATGAATATATATATATATATATATATTCTTATTCTTTATTCTTTTTTCTTATTTTTTGGTTATAAATTTAATTGTATATAAATAATTTACATAAACTATATTTTTACATTTATGTAAAATTAAATGTTCAGTGTTATCTATTTTATTTTATTTTATTTTATAAATATGTCATTCAAATATTTCAAATATGGACTATTATTATTATGCATTATTGGCCAGAACAAGCTGCAAAGTGGGCCTGACTTCGTAATTAATGCACCAAATTAACAAAAGCACATTTTGCAAACCAAACACCAAATGCCCTGTGATTCAAGCTGCATACTAAAGAGGTTGTTTTCTGTCTCTCTTCTAGGTAGAAAATTCATCATAGCCAATGCGCGGGTGGAGAACTGCGCCATCATCTTCTGTAATGATGGCTTCTGTCACATGTGCGGCTACACGAGGGCTGAAATCATGCAAAAGCCATGCACCTGCAACTTCCTGTACGGCCCACACACCAAGAGGCTGGCCATCGCGCAGATGGCACAGGCGCTGCTGGGGTCAGAAGAGAGGAAGGTGGAGATAGCGCTCTACAGGAAGGACGGTAGGACGAACACAGCCGCTTATTAATCCACAGGGCGCCAGCGTTATTAGACGCTTCTGGACGAACCTTTCTACAGCAATTGCTTTTTTAACAGGGTGTTTTCACCTCAGGACAGGAGCTTTTTAGGTTTAATGCAAAGCATGTGAAGGCAGATGGCCTTCTGTTGGTGTTTTGTTTAGTGTTGGACCTCATGTTAGTTTGAACACAACTGCGTGATCAAACGTTTGTAGTTTTGCTTTAGTCTTTTGCTTAAAGACCTGCTGGACCTTGAAAAGGCTTCAGTGGGAATCTGAAGCAGTTTGTTTTGTTGGAGCGATTACCTCCGACTGTTCTAGCTCAACAACTTTTTTTATAACATTATGTCCCAAAGCTGAAGGGAGCATTGGCCGCGCCTGCAGGTGGCGTGGTTTATGTGATGTGTTTTTGTTTTAGTGCTTATTTACTGAGGTGATTATGGAAATCAGCTCCTGCTTAAACTGGATTGTGGGTGGCTTGTGTCTGCGCTGCAGTGAAATCATGCAAACGTGACGTGAATGTTTTGTGAATCCACTCTTGAGGTTCATGACAGCAGATGTTTGCCCTCAGCCGAAGGTTGACGTTCCCCGTGCAGCTGCGGACTGCACAGCATCACACCAGCCATCATAGTTTCCACTGTTTATGCGTTCGGCCGTCTGTTTGGTGCTCCCCCCGTACCCAGCGCCATCCTGACCTGCGCTGGACCAGGACATTAGCATATATTGTTTTGTAATACAGTTTAGTTTTACTCAAAGCAATATTTCCTTCCATATATCTTATTTAATTATAACTAAATTACTTGTTTCAAAACTTTTTTTATTAACAGAAACATGGGTGCTGATATATTACATTACTAACCATTATTATTTAATGAATGAATTGTGACCGTGGACCACAAAAACTGTCTTAAGTAGCACGGGTATATCTGTAACAATAGCCAAAAATACACTGCATGGGTTAAAATGATTGATTTTTCTTTTATGCCAAAAAATCATTAGTATGTTAAGTAAGGCTCATGTTCCATGAAGATATTTTGTACATTTCCTACCGTAAATATATCAAAACTTTATTTTTTATTTTCGAATATACATTGCTAAGAACTTCATTTAGACAACTTGAAAGACAATTTTCTCAATATTATGATTTTTTTGCTCCTTCAGATTCCAGATTTTCAAATAGTATCTCAGCCAAATACTGTCTTATCCTAACAACCCATACATCAAGGAAAATCTTATTTAGTCAGCTTTTAGATTACGCGTAAATCTCAGTTTTAAAAAATTGACCTTCATGACTGATTTTGTGGTTCAGGGTCACAATTAATTATTTTAAAGCATTTATTTATTTACTTATTTTTTTTATTATTATTTTTTTTTACAGTATTGATGTATTTACATCATATTTAATATTTCTCAACCTTTTTGGGGATGCTATTATGTAACAATATTTGACTTCCTCTCCATGTATGTTCCTTAATTATGATGAAACTACTTGTTTTAAAACTATTTTTATTAACAGAAACTTTTTGTTAGTAGAAATGTTTTTATTAACAGAATTAATTAATTTGCTGTGTTTATTTGCATTATTTTGTTTATTTACAATATTTACATTTATTTAATATATTTTTCAACCTTTTTGACCCAAAGTCTGCCGTTTTATAACAATACTTGACTTACTTTTTAATATCAGCTTTAAATATGATGAAAATTCTTGTTTTAAAATTTTTGTATTAACAGAAACTGGGGGTGTTGATTATATTAAATGATCTAACCATTATTTATTTAATTTTTTATTTATTAACATAATTTTATTTATTTGCAATATTTATTGATTTACATAATTTTATTTATTACATTATTTATTTTATATTTATATTTATTATTATTTATAATTTAATATATAATTATAAATATATAAATAAATAAAAATATTTATTATCTTATATATATATATATATATATTTGATACTATGTCGATGATACTAAATTACTCGACCATTATTTATAAAAAATTTTATTTCATTACATGATCTTATTTTATTTATTTGCAGTATTTATTGATTTACATTATTTTATTTATTACATTATGTATTTACATTATTTATTTGTAGTTTATTATTTTCTAATACTAGAAATTTCAAAAACAGTTTGTTCTTAGATAATTTTTTTAAATGTATTTTAAGTAAGATTATTTTAATAAAATTTAATATTTTTAATTCTGTAGCTGACTGCTCTAATATAATCAGAATTTAGACGGCAGAAGTTTTTCTTTTTTTAACTAAAGTGGCCTGATATGTAATGCTTGTCTGTCAAGCCTTACGGCTAAATGATAAAATATATTTTGAGGCTGTATAGCTCTTTATAGCTCTTTTCAGCCTTTTAGCGTTATATTAGTTTGGCCTTAATGTCTTGATACTTATGATGATATTTGGTAGGCCGGTAGATCTTAATTATATATTTACTCTGAAATGGCTTAAAAGGATTTTTGTTCCATTCAGGATCCATAATTTGGAGTAAACAGCTTTTGTTGCTGAGTAGATGATGATCACATATGATCCACTGCTATTTGAGTGTTTTTACATGAGCTTTCAACTTTTTCAACTTAATCTCTGACAATTCAAGTAAATATTTTAGGGTTTAAACACAGAATTAGATACTGTAGATATGAATTGATAACCTTTTTGTTTCAGGAATACTATATTTATTCCTACAATTTATTATTGTTCTTTAGAAATCTGAAATGATCTAATTTGCAACATGTTTCTGATAGAAAAATGTAATAAAAATCATGCAAAAATTGCAGAAAGAATCTGAATTGGATTTCAGATTCTCTTCTGACAGTGGCGTTTCATGTTTTCTCTTCTGTTAGTTACTGACTCAACGATGAAAGCTGTCATCTGTCTGAAACACACTCACATATGCATCCTCCCACACACACACACACACAGAATCTAGAATCAGGCCTTGATGACGACACACACTTTGATTCACTCATGCATAATTCAGGTGGAAAAACCGTGCTGCTCCAGAAACGGGGATTCCGATCTTTCCCCTCGTGAGCGGAGGATCTGTGAGAGCGGAGGAGGAACAGGAGGGGAAAACTTTCTTTTTTCGTCTTTCTTCCCTTTCCTCGTTTTCGTGCAGCCATTTATCTGGTGTGCTGCATGTTGGCATCAGCCTTCATCGTGATGGATTGCCCTTTCCTACTCTCTATTGTCCGTCGCTGATCTGACCGGCACTTAATCAATCACTCTGAGTTTTAAACTCAACTCGGGTGCATTACCCATGAAAACAAGAGGAAGACAGTGAAAGTGAGGGAAGCTAACGTGTGAAAAGAGCTGGGTTAAAAAGGGCACAACCTAATATTTCTCACAGCAGCACACCAGCTAATAAACCTGCGTCATCTATGACGCAGTGAAAAATGTTTTTTTTTTTCCCAGCCTTTTTTATTTTCTGGGTTCTGTTTTAATGTTTTTGTTAAATTAAGTTTTAGTAATCAAAAATTTTAAAAAAATCTGGGTTCCAAATTAAATGTATATATATATATATATATATATATATATATAAAATAAAAATAAAGTCATGAAAAGTACAAAAATCTATATAATTAATAGAATTCATGAAACATATACAATTTAACACCAATTTATTAACATTTTAACACATTACATTTGTATGGCCCTATGAAATCTGTTGTGGTTTTTCCCAAATTCCAAAATTATATTATATTATATTTAGAATTTTTTTCTGGGTTTTGTTTTTATGTTTTAGTTAAAGTAAATTTTAATGATCAAAAAGCATGTCTGATTAATGAAGTTATGAATGCAATTTAACAACAACTTTTATGGCCCTATGAAATTGTTGTATTTTATGTTTTCCAATTCACTTACATTTTAGTCATCAACAAGCATGTATAATTAATTGAAGTCATGAAACTTATACAGTTTAAGAACAGTTTAATAAAAGTTTAACAGAAATTACATTTTAGGGCCCTATAAAAATGTTTTATTTGTTCCCAAATTCTGTTTTACTTTTTACAAATTTTGTATTTTCTGTTTTGAATTTTCTGGATTCTGTTTTAATGGTGTAATTAAATTTTGATGTCTAATCACTTCCTAAAACTTTAAAAACGTATTCAAATATATTATTATTGTTAACATTTATTAAAATGTTAATAATAATAGGGCCCTATGAAATGTTTTCTGTATTCTGTTTTATGATTATATACAAATGTATTATCAAAAATGGTGGTAATTAAATGTAGGCATACATTTTATTAATTTAATTAATCTTTCACAATGTAATTAAATAAAATGGCAAGTGCTGTTATGGAAAATAAATTGTGGGATATTCCTTAAAATAATGTTTTAATAAATTTTGATTATTATTATTATATTATTACATTATTATTTTACTTTGAGAAGTGCATTTTACTATGCATTCTACTTTTACAGTATTTTACTATTTTATCAAGTTTATTTTGGTGGGTTGTAGTGAAGGCCTTTGAGTTTCTGTGTGTATTTATGAATGGTGTTTGCTGAAATGTGACTCTCAGAGCAGCTCTGATGATGAAGTTCATGTGTTCATGTCCTCATATAGTGAGTGTTGTGCGAACCTTCAGTATGAGTAGTAGACCAAACTGTGCTGCTCATTCATTTCAGTAGCAGTTTTTGTGCTATATTCACAGACACTAGTTCATACCTGTATTTTTTGCATCGCAGAAATCACAGGGTCCTGTTAATGCTACACAATAACAGTTTCCTCTCAGCATGTAATGGATGTCAGGACGCTCTTTTGCAAGCCGTGCTTTCCAGGAATTGTGCGATCAGCTTGGCTTAACTGAACCGTGAGACGTTACCAGCTGCTCTTGGTGTTGAACACATTAGAGCTTCATTGTTGACGTCCAAACGTCGCTCTACAGTGACCCTTTGAGCAGAAACCCGACCTTTCTGACCTTAGGGATCTGATTATATTTTTCCTACAGCAGCTTTGTGATACCAGTTTCCTAAAAATAGCCTGTTTCATTTGCTTGAGTAGTGTTCTGTAGATTATCATCTGCATGGGCTGCACCTGTCCCGCGGGCTCCGTGTGGGATCTCCTCCGCGTTTGCAGCGTGATTCTTGGCAGGAGCCTCCTCCGTTATGAGCCAGGCAATATTTGATTAGCAAGCTCTCTCTGTACATTACTTGTTTTCATTTATCTGCCGTAATTGTAGTTATTGATCGCATCGGCCTGTTGTGAGTCTTACTGTAAGTCAACTTATAATGATAACTGACAGTTTAGTGGAAGTTTCTGCTCTTATTGTGAATGATTCAATGGTTCATTAGTTTTCTAAAAGAAAAGAAAGTAACTCAGTAATACATATTTATTGCCGGTAATAGCTTTTACTATTCAGGTCATATTTGATAAGCTGACTCTCCTCTCAAGACCTCGTCTTTCTCTGTTCAGTTTATTGTGTTTGGCACAGTTGTAGTTATTGATCATATTTGGTCGTCAGCATAGAGCTGACGTGAACAGACTTTTCGTGTGAAGCTTGTTCACAGGCCATTGTGAGTCTTGAAGGGCTTACAAAAGCAGTTTCTGTGCCACTATTGGAAGAACAAGCTGAAGGAAATGCTGACATGTAGTCCGGAGTGTCCGCTCTGACAACAGACCTGTACCGTGCCGTCCATGGAAATGAGCCGTGGCCTCTCCCGGGCTTTATTTTGACATTTACCATTCCCAGAAAGAACAGAAATCCAGCCATGAGCCATTTGACTTTCATCTCACGTTTCTTCAGCAAATTTAATTTTTCTCCCACATCTGTAGGGGAGTGTTGATGTGATTCAAAACCACAGGCTTTAACTTCAGAACATGGGAAATGAGTCGAGACTTCAAAATACAAGTTTCCTAATGAAATCTTTAGGGCTCAGTGGAATGCATTTTTTATTTTTCCCAAATTCTGTTTTATTAAATTTTTTTCCTTAAGTTCTGTTTTCCATTAAAATTTTTCTGAATTTAATTCATTATTTTTTTTATTTCTATTTAATACATTTATATTTCTTCAAGTTACATTTAACTTGCACTCTATCTTGAATCATAGATCTTGTTTAACTTTTGTCTAAATCCAGTTAATATAGTGTGTGTCATGAGCTCAGTCTCCATCAGACGATTCAGCTGATGTTGCTGAGAGTCTTTAAGCAGCAGGAGACTGTGTGAGATCAGACGAGACGTCTGAGAGATCAGGCTCAGAGTCTGAGCTCCAGAACTGAGCCCCACACTGTCCTGCGCTGATCCCATCATCAGAGCCTCACGCTGGGGATGGAGACTAAAATGCTCCCCTGGAGATCTCTGTACCACAGCTGGAGGAGGAAACACATACTGAGGGTTTATAGACAACTAATTTGTTGTCAACTCTGGCAACCCGCAAGGCAGCACTGTATTGATATTCATTTGGGTTTTAATTAACTCTATACTTTAAAAGAAAGTATAGAGTTAGAAAGTTTTAGAAAGTCTCCCGTTGGTGGAATGTACACATTACTTGCATATTAAATCATGATTTGGTCTGTTGTTTACATTCGAAATTGCATTTGGTCTTATTTTAACTACTTTTTGACTACTCTATCTATCTATCTATTGTTCTATCTATCTATCACTATATCTATTGTTATATCTGTCTATCGTTATGTATATTGTTCTATCTATCTATCTATCGTTCTATCTTTCTATTGTTCTATCATTCTATCATTATTATCTTTTGTCGTTATATTTATCCATAACTATATCTATTGTTATATCTGTCTGTCATTATGTATATTGTTCTATCTATCTATCTATCTGTCTGTCTGTCTATCTGTCTATCTGTCTAACTATCTATCTATCTATCTATCTATCTATCTATCTATCTATCTATCTTTTTTTATCTTTATTGTTATATTTATTTATCACTATATCTATTGTTGTCTATCTATCTATCTATCTATCTATCTAGCATCGTTATCTTTTATCGTTATATTTATCTATCACTATATCTATTGTTATATCTGTCTGTTGTTATATATATTGTTATATCTATTTATCTATCCATCTATCATCGATCCATCTATCTGTCATTCTATATCTATCTATCTATCTATCTATCTATCTATCTATCTATCTATCTATCTATCTATCTATCTATCTATCTATCTATCTATCAGAAAGAGCTTCTATCTATCTATTTATCTGTCTATCTATCTATCTATCTATCTATCTATCTATCTATCTATCTATCTATCTATCTATCTGTCTATCTATCTGTCTATCTATCTTTCTGTCTATCTATCTATCTATCTAGTTATCTATATTTATTATTGTTATCTTTTATCATTATCTTTTATTGTTATATTTATCTATCACTATATCTGTTGTTATAGCTGTCTGTCGTTATGTATATTGTTATATCTGTCTATCTATCTATCTATCTATCAATCTATCTATCTATCTATCATCGTTATCTTTTGTTATCTATTGTTATATCTGTCTGTCGGTATGTATATTGTTATATCTATCTGTTGTTCTGTCTATCTATCTATCTATCTATCTATCTATCTATCTATCTATCTGTCATTCTATCATTCTATCATTCTATCATTTTTTATCATAATATTTATCTATCACTATATCTATTGTTATATCTGTCTGTCGTTATGTATATTGTTATATCTATCATAATATCTATCAGTTGTTATATCCATTTATCGTTATATATGTTTAATCTGTCATATCTATCATTATATCTTTCTATTTTTATATGTATCATTTTATCTGTCATATCTGTCTCTTTCAAATTGTCTTACTTTTATTCTGTCTATCAGTCGTGATTGATCTGTCTGTCGTTCAGTCAATTGTTCATTCCCTGATTCAGCTCAGAGCGTCACGTTTTCTCTCAGCTTTAATAAATTAAACGCAAGCGTTTGTTGCCGTATGCAAATCCCGCTCCTGCAGCTCATTTGAATATGGAAATAACCTCAGAGAGCTCAAACCGTCTGAATCCCAGAGCTGCAGTGAGGGTTACAGCCAGTATCAGGTGCGATGTTCAGACGCAACACAATCGTACCGATCGCGGTCGACGAACTCCCACAATCCCACCGACACATGTTTCTGCCTGCCATTGTCATTCTCAGCTGCTGCAAGGCAAATAACATGCAAATTTCTCAAATCTCAATGTCTCTTTCCCAAATCAGTCCCATCACTCATAAAGTTGAGTGTTTTTTTCCTTCAGGAAAACTTTTAAAACTCACCAGTAGCCAAACTTTTGACAAGACCCGCCCACTTAGACATGAAGTGGTCGTTTGACAGACATGTAAAGTGACCAACCAGATTTCACTTTTGTATATAATGTTTATAGTTGTTTAAATCAGATTAAACCAGTCTGTGGTTGTGCCTAAACTTGATTTAAGTCTCCACACAGCTTAGTATTTGCCCAGAGGAGCTGTTATTACCAGAACTGTTTGTGTAAGTATTAGTTCTGTCCACTGTTTGACCTCCTATTATTAGAGATGTTCTGTCTCGATGTCTTATTGATTGAAAAGCCTGTTGGGATAGTGAAGAGACATCGGATCCCTGCAGACAGTGTGACATGCGGAAATCTCATTTCCAAATATCAGTAGCTCTGAGGGCTTTTATACACACACACACACGCTGATGTGTGCGTTTGTGTGTGTGTTTTCTGTCACATATTGAAGCATTAACCAAGCGTGACGCATTATTTCTGCAGCTTTAATGTAGGTTGGCTTTATTTGTTTGTTAATATGATTTTACATATCAGACTGTAATACACATACGCAAACGCACACACGGCTCCGTTCTTCATGATCCAGCGATCTCCTGCTTCAGTTGCCTAGAGACCCATCTGCACTAAAAATTAAGATATTAATCCATAACCGGAGAACAAATACGACAGATGCAACCAAGCATGTTCGTATCTTTCACAATAGTTCATTTAAATAAAACCACATTTATTTTTTGCACATTTTCCTTAATGTTTTCATTTTATTTTGGAAGTAGATGTATTTTATGTGTTCTACTTCATCAGGTTTTTTTTACGCCGCAGGGAGTTGAATTGCAGATCTAATGCCGGAAAGATGCTTTATGTAAGGATCGCAAGTTTGTGGCCCTGTTGAATGTACTTGCATTACTGTGACTTCAATAAACCCAGAGATACAGAATTGCATTCGAATTTGAATGCAAGAAAGTAGAATTAAAATTAAGTGAAATTCAAATAAATTCAAATTACACATTTTAACTAGAAATTTGAATTTTGGTTTAAGAAAGGCTGGTTTGAAATTTGAAAAAAAAAAAAGATATATATATATATATATATATATATATATATATATATATAATTCTTACTGACAAATATATATATAATTCTTACTGACAAATGGGCAAAACCTAGGATAGTGGCAAATTTAAAAAATGTAGGACTGCAACTATTACTATTTTGAGTGAAAGTAATTTGTCTTTTTTTAAAAAACAACAATTTAAAGCAGTAGTACATTCATTGTTTTTATACGTAAACCCTTTTTAGTCTTTGACCCATATAAAAAATATATAATATAAAATATACAAATAATATATAAGGTCCTGTCATCAATATAAAGATTAGCAGCCTGTTTTCAAACTTTCCAACTTTGGTTCACATGGCATTCATTCAATGTTTTCTATTTTTGAACATGAGCATTTATTAATTTAGTAAACATGTTTTTCCAAAGTGACTTACTAATGAGGAACATTGCAAGCAGTTTGTCACAGAGCCAGCAATATCCATAGTATACAATGCCAAGTTTATTAGAAAGATAAAATGCAGAAAAGAAGAGGAAATAAGATTAAGTGCTTGCAAACCTGAGTTTTAGATTTACTCTTATTTGCGACTCTGTGCAAACCACAAAATACAAAAATATGAGTCACATATTTTGAGTGACAAAAATATGTTACCATGGCTAATGCTTAAACACTGATATCTGATTATGTATTTAAGCCAATCACACAGCAGCTACTATAAGGTCGTTATTGTGGATTTTGTGCTTTATATGATGCAAGAGACTGGAATCGTGTGGAAACAGCACACATTTGTGTTGACATAGACAGATGCACACATGCACACATTTTTCTGCACTTCTTGTTTTCTCTTTGCAGTCTGCCGGCTGGTGCAGGTCCCTTGTGTCTTACAGAGAGAATCAGACTTTACATGTTTGTCATTCCTGGTCGGCTGTATTTTTAGCTACGGCGCTCACACATTTTCACAGCTCTGGGTCAGCTGACACCCGCTGCATCCTGTCGCCCTTCACCGAGTTATCCTCGCGACAAGAGACCTAAAGACAAACATATGTGCTACATATGTGCTCAGTGGTTGCTTTAGGTTTTTTCTGAAATTTGACCTAACTTGGTAAAAGAAAATAGCAGTAATTAGTTATTTTTGTACCGGTATATTATTAGTTTAGATTTGTAGGTCTTCACTAAATTTACATTATTAATTTTTTATATATATATTTTTTTAATTTAGAATGGAAAACAACAACTCTGGAACCCATTAAAGGTTTTATTTTTTCCCCCAAATTCCATTTTATTTTTTCCCAAATTCTGTTTTTATTTATTTAATTTTTCTGGATTCTGTTTTAATGGTTAAATAAAATTGTAGTAATCAAAACACATCTAATTAATTGAAATCATGACATTTATCAGCATCAATTTATCATATTAAATTTAACAACCATTAAAAGTGTAACAAAAATTACATTTTTGGGTCCCTATGAAATTCATTTTTTCCTCATTAAATTCTTTTATTTTTTGTTAAATTCTGTGTTTTCCAGAATTTAGTTAAAAAGTTTATTTATATATTTAGAGTTATATAATCGATTATAATAAATAGTATTTAAATAGTTCATATTTTGTTCTTTAATATTCACAGACACTAGTCCATACTGTAATTGAAGTGTACAGCCCTACTTTTTATTTATTCCTCCAAAATTCGCCAAAATTCTGCGTTAAAAACAGAACATTAAATTTTTATCACTCACTTCTCCTTTTCTGTCCAGAAATCATAAGACCCCCATCAGTGATATATAAGCTCAAAGTCAAGAGTCAAAAAAAAATTGAATTCTAATGTTGTTTTGTGTTCAAATGAGTCGATTTAGTGAGTACATAAGTTGAATCTGATGATTCGGTTCATGTTTTAGATCCAGTGTTGTTTGAAAATAGTTTCTTCTAGTTCATTCAACGCTGATATCATGCTGGTTTGATTCCCAAGGAATACATGAACTGAAAAGATTTATAGTTTCCATGCAATGTCATTTTAGATAAAAGCACCTGCCAAATGTGAATGTAATTAATGATCACAAGACATTAAATGTTTCATTTCCACAACTATAACATCGTTATTATGTAATACACCTACCTACCTACCTTTTTTTTGTATGGTTAGACATGATTGACGCTGCTGAGATATCTATCTGCCGCCAAGAATCTGGTTACAACATTCCGTACGGAGACGGACATAGGAAGCACACGGCTGTAAAATGTGAAGGATCATGTTGATCACATTCAGACGGCGGCGGAAAATCCGCTTCGACTGCGGGTTTCGGTTTCTGATTTGCATGTATTTTTTTACGGCCGTATTGTGCAGTCCAGACTCCTGAACCTGAGATGTCATGACGATACCATGCGTGAAGATTCAGAGATCACACCGTATTGACAGTAAAGCTGCTCTGTTATTTGGATGATAAATGGAAAGGTTTTGAAAAGCAATTTATCTGTTATGACTCGGAAATCTGCTTCTAGTCACAACAGAAGATTCAGTGTGAAAACCATTAAATGTATCGTCCAAATAACAGAGAATCTATTATTAACCCTATTAAAAACTGTTTTAAAACAAATTGATTTCCATTTGGCCATGCTGTTTTATTTGGAACGGAAGCTAAATGCAATTAGAACTGAATTGAAAATGTATTTTTAATTACAATTCATTTTCTGAATTTGAATTAAGTTAACAGTCAGGATGCAGAATTGCAATTTGAATGCAGGATTGCAACGTAATTGCAATAAATTCATTAAAAATGGAATCATCATGTATAAAAGATTTTAAAATGCAGCTCATCTGTTGTGATTTTGAAATCATTATAGATTTGTAATATCAGAACCAATAAATCTGTTGCCAAAAAAACTGAAACATATTATTAATCTTAAAATTTTTTTAGCATTTTTAAACAAAATTCCATGTGGTCCTGCCACTTTATGCGGCATAGAAGCCTTGAAAAAAAATGTATAATTTATATAATTTAAGTATCAATGCTTATGCACAGAGTTCAGCCAATCACAGTAGAGCTCAATTGCATATTGAACTGAGACATACAATAACAAAAACTATTAAAATAAATTAAAATTCAAATAAGTTCACATGAAAGAAAAGTAGTTTATTTATTTACATTTATTTTAAAAGCTCTAATCTCAAAATAAAGATTAAAAATGAATAGAGAAAGATTTTCTTTTTGTTAACAAATGTTTTACTGAGTTTTCTTTTCATACAAAACAATACAAAACAAGTAGCAAACTAGCAAATATACAAACCTAAAACTCAACCTAAACCCATCCCAAAACACAAACACAGAATCTAGTGACCAAATAAATCAAATTGAAATAAGGGATGAATAAAAAGACATTATAGGTTTACAAAGAAAATAAAAAGTTGACACAGCATCAAAAGCAGCATGCCGTATATTCAGTCGAGAAAGATTTTTTTTTATAATTGTTATGCATTAGTTAAGTGCTTACAGAATTGAGTTTTAGATTACACTTATTATCGCCCCTGTGCAAAATTTTTTATTAACACTTATGCACAGAGTTCAGCCAATTACAACAGAGCTCATTAGCATATTGAACTCATAGAAGTACAGTAGCAAAAACAAAGTTTGGAAATGGTCCTGAAAAACTAAATTACAACAGTTTTTGGATGCTAGCGTTACAAGTGGACATCAGAGAACCAAATAAACTGGTAAAAGTGTAGGAAATGAAGACCTTTATTATTTGTGAAGTGTAAATGAGCCCAGCTGGAGAGGGCTTGTGCGACACTGGGGGCGTGTAATCGAGTGACTCCATTTGCACCCTAGCGAGGGTCTCGCGGCACAATGGCATAAACAGAGCCTCGAGGTTCACATGCTGAAAGCAGCGCTCCTAATGGAGCCCGCACAACCCAATCAAGGTATCAACAGATGGGAAAACGAAAAAGAACAGAGAAAAGAGAATAGGAACATTTTCAGCAAGTCCACTTGGTTTTCTCTGCTAATGGTGCATTAAGAGAAGTGACCAACAATGAGAGGGACAGATGAAAAGAACAGAGGAGAGAGCGCTGATAGAAAAAGAACAAACACAGCGGACGTTATTGTTTTGATAAAAACACATCAGCGACTGCCAGACATTTTTCACAGTTATTCACAAATATGTCCCTGTATTTTTACGGATGACAGACTCACCAAAGTAAACTTACTCAGGATGTAAATTTGTCTGTGACTACGCTGAGTGCTAGTTCACAATCCAATTTACAGGAAACTGTCACGTCTTTGTGTCTCACAGTGTTTTCATTCTCATTCAAGGCCCGTCTGGATAAACAGCAGCACTTAAATCACACTTTAAAATGTCTTTCATTGCGTTAGAAACGTCAAATCAAGATTCAAAGTCTGCATCATTGCTCAAATGCTTCACTAACATTCATTTTTCTTTGTAGTGGATGTATGAAAAAATATATTCATATTTCAAATTCATATTTAATAATCGTCAGCACAGTAATGCTCATTTTCATGCACTGAATGCATATTGTGACCATGGGCTTTTCAAAATATGTAAATCTCTTTTAATTATTGAGTTATTTAAATTATTTAGTTATTGTATATGCTGATGGCGCATTTTGTAGCCTGCCAGAAAATACTAGAACAACTAGCAGGTTTTATAAGCAACAAAACCACATTTCCCATCATTCCCTAGGACGGTTTTGATGGCAGTAACTTTGTAAATGTGTTAAATGCATGGATAAACAGTTATGTCTGTTTTGCTGTTAAAAAAATTCCTTTTTTGTGGCCATCTGGTGAAAAAGAGAAAGAAAAGAGAGAGTTCATCAGATGTGAAAAAGTCATTTTAGTGGATGATGAATGTGTAAGAAGCCTGATACTGAAGCTCTATCTCAAATCCTGTCAGGCCGGTGTCTTAAAACTGGCGTTCTACATCGTACAGTACTTGTTCCTGTCCTTATCGTGGTCAACACAAGCCTGCGATGACCCTGATGACCTCCCATGCGTTTTAAGTCTAAGAAACTGTTCGCTTGTGTCTGTTTTAAGTTTCAGGCCAGCTTCTGTCTCACATGACCCGATGGTTATCGCTTTGCATGTTTGAGTATCTGCCAGCCTTCTCATCTATTTACAGTCATGCTCGTCTGAGAAAAGCAAACTCTGAGCAGTACTGTTTTGTGAGACTGTGAAGTGCTTTTTTGAAGGTGTTTCTTCCTCATCTCTGTCCTGGCACGGGTTCAGAGGGCAGAAGTGCCCAATGAGACCTGAATTTCAGAGAGTTCTCACTGATGCCCTAATTTCACTGCAGATTATAGCTGCTCTCGGCCTCTTCCTCTTTCTCCGTGTCCCTGCGGAGGAGAGAGTTACAGAGCCATGGATGGAGAGCAGGAGACGGCGAGAGACAAAATGATGTGGAAATAAGTGAGGTGACAGAGAGAAGTCGTTCTGTTCCAAAACCTAGCGTGCTGCCTATCTAGACGGCATTTAAAGGCCACTGTGTAGGTGCACCTTCTTTTGCCAAATTCTAATATAGGATTGCATGTTTCCAGCTCTGAGAATGCAGTCCCAGTATGCACTACAACAAATGAGAAAATTGATGTTTATTCCAAATATAAACTATTATTCATTCACTACCAACAATGATAAATAAAAATAGTTATAGTCTTAAATACTCTAATTAAAACCAGTCTTAAGTAGCACAAGTATATTTGTAGCAATAGCCAACAATACGTTGTATGGGTTAAAATTATTGATTTTTCTTTTATGCCAAAAATCATTAGGATATTAAGTAAAGATCATGTTCCTACATGTTCCTTGAAGATATTTTGTACATTTCCTACTGTAAATATATCAAAACTTAATTTAGCATTGCTAAAAGCTTAATCTGGACAAATTTAAAGGCAATTTTTTCAATATTTTGATTTTTGCACCCTCAGATTCCAGATTTTCAAATAAATGTATCATGGCCAAACTATAACTCAAACTATATATATGCATTTTTTAATTAATTTTTTTTAATGGTTTTTTTTTTTTTTAGATTTTAATTTTAGACAAAATTATAGTAAGTTTGTCATCTGCTTTTTCATTTTTATTAGTAGTTTAGTATTTGTGTTTTCAAATATTTCTATACAATTTTCATTTAGTTAAAATAACTACTTTTACTTTAATTTACAGTAGTTTTTAGCAATTTTACTGCTTTTAAAATAACAATATGGATGGAATCACTTTAATGTTAAATTTTTTCCAACTGATGAATGATAGAAACAAAAATGTTGACGTGTGCTAATATAGTTATCGTTATATATTATCTTGATGTGAACAGGCCCCTATGCACATCAAATGTTCTCGTAAGTGTTTGCTGATTAAATATTTAATCAGGTCCTTGCACACTGACTCTGAAAATTTTGTGGTTTTTTTTCATTTTCGTCACACTTTCATCATGCACAGAACATCACAATGGCTCAGAATTGTCAAATAAACCTTTCAAAATGCTTACTACAGATGCGAAAACTGAACCCGATCCGCATTTTTTTATGATGTACGAAAGTTTCGGAGGCAGTGTGTAAACATGATTGACAGCGTGAGGTTGATGCAAAAATTTCAGATGAGAATTTTGGAGAATTTGCATTGACCTTACGTGCTGAATCGTTCATGTGTGTAATGAATTTTACCATGTTTACCATGCTGCAGACTTCTGTCTGTAGATAAAACCTAAATCTAGAGGTTTTTAGTTAGTATGCTGCCTTAGAAGACAGCTGCCTTGGTGGTCAGGAAAAACAAGGCAGCTCAGTAAGATTTGGAACAGAACTATTGTGAGGAGATCGAAGGTATGAGAGCGAAGTGTGCTGTTTTATATTTGTGTGTGTGTATGTGGCAGTGAGGGAATCCTCTGGACTTCTGCCCCGTCCATGTGCTCTTTGTTGGCCTGGATTTTGTAACACAGATCACGAGTCTCTCTCTGGGACACAGAACCGAGCAGCTGGAGAAATAAAAAAGACACAAATGAGTCAATAGTTGTCATCTAGGGAGAATATAGAGGTCAGATGATTTTCATATTGAGATCTCTGACATATGTAGTCTTTTTCTCAAGAGAAACATGTTAGAAGCAGGAGACTTCAGCATAAATCTCTGCAATCTATAATTCATTGAATTTACATAAACAAAAGCATGTTTACAATGTAAACAAAAAATATTGAGATTTGAAGTAATTTCATGCATTTTGCATGAAATATTTTATTAAAAAATATTATAATTGTAAATAAATTCTTTATATATAAATATAGATTTTATATTTTATAGATTTAAATAGCATTTGGCACAAATAAAATGAACTTCAATATTTTTTTCAATCTTCAATCTTTAATGTATATAATAAAAAAGGTCTAAATACATAATATTCTATGAATACATAATTTATATATATCTCTGTGAAACGGACTGAAATAGACACTGAAATACCACATGCACAAGTTGCTTCTTACTTTATAACTTAATGGTTCTCATTTGAATGTGCATGCTATTCAAAAGACTCTTAATTTCCATAAAGTACAATTTTCATTTCAAAGCATCACTTAAAGTCCGTCTGGTCGATACACTGAACTTTACGTGTCTCATTGAGAAAAACCTCAGCAGCGTTTCAGTCTTTCCACAAGCAGATGTCTGGCTGAACTTTAGTTTTCTGTTGGCTTTCCTCCACTGACAGCTTCCATTAACGGCGCAGTGACTGACGTATTTACTGGACGCTGATGGCTTCCATGTAATTACCATGGGTCTCGTTTCCCTCTGTGGCTAATACTAGGGAAATAGTGCATTAACTGTGCAGAGTGACTGGTTGTTACAGATATGGAGAATAGTGAATAGGGGTCATATGAAACTAGATTTATACATTTTCTAAAAGAAATTATTAGTATTTGTATGTACAGAAAGCACAGCCATGGTCCTGGAGTGTTAGGGTGGTTAAGAAGGTTGCTGGGTGGTTGCTAGGGTGTTGCTTACTGGCCTGAGTCCAGATGTTATGATTTGTTGGTACTGTTCAAAAGTTGAGGGCTTTTGTAAGATTTTGTAATGTTTGCAAGAAATCTCACCTGTTCGCCAAGGCTGCATTTATTTGATTAAAAATACAGTAAAAATGTACGATTTAAAATCATTGTTTTCTGTGTGATTATATTTTAAAATGTATTTTTTTTCTGTGATCAAAGCTGAATTTTCAGCATCACGACTCCTTCAGAAATCATTCTAATATGCTGATTTGCTGCTCAAGAAACATTTCTGATTATTATCAATGTTAAAAACAGTTGCCAAATATTTGTATAGAAATGGTGATACATTTTATTTTTCAGGATTTACAGATGGATAGAAAGATAGAAAGAGCAGCATTTATTTTAAATAAAATCTTTTGTAACATTATAAATGTCTTTAATGTCACTTTTGATCAGTTTAATGTGTTCTTGCTGAATTAGCAAAAGTATTATTTTGTTTCTTTAAAAAAATATATGTAGGCTAAATATTTGTTGAAGTAGTACTTTTTATTTCTGTGGTGTTTTGTGTGGTTGATAGAGCTTTACTTACAGGCTCAAATTATAAGAAAAGCACACAGGCTGTTTTATTATCCAGCAGGTGAAGATTGTAGTGGTTTGTTCAAATCACTAACCCGTAGCAAACTGCGCTAATGGAGATCAAAGAGCCAGAGAGGACTGGATGGAGTGAACTACAAAGCACAGGGAGGAAACTGAAGAAATAATAGAGAAGGAAAAAAGGTTAGAGGCTTTAAGAGGATGTAGTTCAGCACAAATGAAAGTGCTGCCTGATGGTATTAGTGTGAAGATCAGCGCTTCTTTGCGCTCCATCCCAATCTGGCCATTTCCAACCAAGTCACGGATTGTGCAGCGCCACGAGAACGCGTCCCGCACGGCCCGTATCCCTCCGACAGTGCCCTGGATTCACATCCCCACGCTTTGAAATGCGAGTACGTGTTCAAAGTCTGCTCACGGTGCCGTGTGGACGGACGGCATCTGGCCTGAGTGCTTCAGCCAACAGGACAGCATGAGAATATTGCTCTGTGAGCATTGAGAGAGTGAGTCGTCAGTATTCATGCGCTAACGTTGCCCGCCGTGTTGATGCTATCCATCCAGCCCAAGTCTGCTCTGAGTGAGAATCTGATGAGAATGAGAATAGTGAGACTCAGCATGAATGTTATAAAGTTTTGAATGAACCCACTTTTTAGTCAACATGAAGTAAGAGTTGGTGACTCTCTCAGTTCATGTTCCTGGTTTTATTGTGCATGATTTAGCAGGGCATTTCACTCCATATATGGCCACATGGGTGGGGAAAATTAATATTTTAAATGAACAGTTCAGACTAAATTGTTATTTTTATATTAGTCTTTTTTCTCTTTGAAGCTGCTGTAAACAGCTGATAAGCACACTTTTGTGACTACACAATGTATATAATGTGTTTCTTTAATATATAGAAAATATAATAGAAAAATACTCTTTTTGACAGTCAAAGCTTTCTAAAACTTATTAGTGATTATTGTGCTAAACATTTGTTTTTGTGCCCCACATAAGAAAGCCAAAAGAAATCAAACAGGTTTGGAACAACACAATAAAAAAGTATAAGTTGACAGAATTTTAAAATAAAAAATGAAATTAAATAATGAATAAATATATATATATATATATATATATATATGACATATTGCATAGTGTATATATATATATATATATATATATATATATATTCATAGTATTATTATTTTATTAACAAGTATATATGTTTGTGTATTATAATTAATAATAGTTGAAAACAGTTATCATTGTTATTATTGTAAATAGCATTACAACAATAATAGTGATGATGATGACAGTAATAATAATAATAATACTTTTATTATTATTATTATTATTATGTTTATTTGAATAGTACTGTAATACTTAGAAAATAAATTATAATAAAATGTTATTAAAATAAACATTAAAAATGGTTTACAATAATGTAAATAATGATAATAATAATAATAATAATAATACTTTTATTATTATTATTATTATTATGTTTAATGTTTATTGGAATAGTACTTAATACTTAGAAAATAAATTATAATAAAATGTTATTAAAATGAACACTAAAAATTGTATAAAATAATGTTGATAATAATAATAATAATGCATTGCATATATATATATTTCATGTACTGTGATACTTTTATTTTTTTTTTTTTTTTTCAAATTCTGTTATCTTATACTCATCCTCATGTTGTTCCAAACCTGTTTGACTTCTTAAGATTTTCTTATGTGGAACACAAATACATATGTTTAGAAAAATGTTTTACCTTTCATACTCTCATTTTTTTAGAAAGCTCTCTGTCAAAAAGAGTATTTTTTTAATGTGCCTATTTTCATAATGTATCTTTCTGTTCACGTTCACAGTTAATGCACTTCCATCAGTGTTGACTGTTGAAACCTCAAAGCCCATTTTGGGCTTTTACGAAATGCGACTGAACCACTGGATGGAATTATTCACATTCAATTATTCATGTTTGTGACCCCAGCAGTCATCCGTAGACCCTCGAGCCCGCAGAGACCCGCTGATAAAACAGGTGTCGAGCAGCGTCCACCGACACTCCTCAATTATTTATCCGGCCTTTCACTTCTCTAGTATATGCTGCTCATTACAATGCGCTGAATGTTTCATCGTAATGGCTCGGTTTCACCGCACATCACGGGGCAGGACTTATTCGATGGGATGCTAATCCCCTGTGACACATGCTCATTCTCGATCGATACAAGATGTAAGACCGTTAACCAACTCATAGACTGCTTTCAGTAAAAAAGATCAGATTCCTCACAGGAAAGGTCAGATGTCACCATCTAGAGGAGTTGTAAATGTTTACTATTTCAAGGCCTGTTGGGTCATAAAAACTTGTTCTAACTTGCAGGGTCGTGTGGGTCTTAAAAAGTTCTTAAAAGTCCTAATTTTCCCAAAAATTAAGGCCTAAAAGGTCTTAAATTGATGCAGAAAGTCTTCATGAAGTCATGGCATTAAATGTTGCATGGACTGCAAAACAGATTTCTTGATTAGTATTTTTGTTTTGTTCTCCAATAAAAATATCTGGATGTCTTTAAATCAAGATGCACTTGAGATGCAAATCTTGTTTGAAGTCTTGTTTTCTAAAAATAAAATAAAATTAAAAGAGTTTATGCTTAAAATAAGAACAAACATCTGTCAATGCAGATTGAAAATGTGAAGTTTTTCTTAGTCCATTGGCAGATATTTGCTGTCTTAATTACATACTCAATTTTTAGCAGTTTCTCATAAAACAATTCTTATTTTGTTGTGTTGCTTCTCAAGCAAATGCATCTTGATTTAAGAGTCTTTAGACATTTGCACTGTAAAACAAGACAAAAATATTAATAAACAATGTCTTTTTGGAGTGTAAACAGAAAGTACAGTACCAGTTATTTATTAAAGTTAATGCAATGCAATGCATTTAAATTTAGAGATCATATTGATTTTTCCATTCAATTTAGTCCTTGAATTTTCTTTAATTGGTCTTAAAATAGTCCTATGTTCTTGGTATGATTTTTGCATCACCACATGGAATTTGCTACTGGACTGTTGGCTCAACCTGTTGGCTATTTATTTGCCTGACCAATCACAGAAGGGAAACAAACGTGATTTTTGCCATCTGGTTTAGAACAGTTAATCAGAAATGGCACACTTCACACTGACAACTGAATGAAGTAAATGTGCAGTACTTCTGTACTTTTATATTCATATGCAATGAAATATGGCGTGTAATCCATCCATTAGTTCACCTGTCTTCACGATCACGTTCAAAAGCACAGAATTGTGTGCATTATGTTTTGCATATGGTCCATGCATGAGTGCATGCGCCGCATCTGTCATCGCAGGTTAAGTGTGTTTTGTTTGGACGCACCATTGAGCGCTTTGTGAAGCTAATTGCTTGAATCGGGACGCCAGGTGTACGTTGAGTTCACGACCGCAGCGCTGCACATATGCTGTCCACCGTACACATCGCACTTCTGACCTTATGCTGGACCATGCATGTTTACATGCCATGTGTTAAAATGTCATGTTTCTGGTGCATGAACAATATCAACAGATTCATATATATTCATATGAATATGTAATTTAGCTTGTCATTACATTATTTAACATCAATTAAGACAGATGTTTGTGGCATAAGTGACACCAAACCTGGCGTGACACGTCATCACACACCATATATATTTATATTTGAGATTTGAGAGCTGCAGCAGAGGGACGAGGAACGAAAGTTGGATTTGTAGTTATTGGCATAAGATGCACATTAAAAACAACTCCAAATTTTCCCTCTTCAAGCAATTATTTACTCTCAGATTTGAGAAAAAAAGCCACGCTTCTCCTATGCGAATATCAATTTCCTGTCATTTGTCGTCTATTTCCTCGTGGCTCTCATTGCAGGCTTTGCCAGCATGCATTATTCTGTAGGTGTAACTCAGGCCCGTCTGGATTTGGTGTCTATATATACCGACCGGTGTCCGATGACACGGCTTCATCTCCTTAATGGCTCCAGCGCGTCCGCTCCCCACACACACTAGTCAAGAAGGCATCCAGCGGGAAAAACAGCAACCCAATAACACACAAGACTCAAAGCGGCCCTTTACGAGACCTTAACGAGTCAGGAACTTGGCTGAATCTTTGGAAGGAGCGATGGAAAGGCCAAGTTTTTGTGGGCGTCCCCGAGTCAGGCCTCGGTAACCCGCAGTCTCCGTGTAACTCCAGATTCGGGCTTGAAACCCACAACCAGACGTCAAGCGTCCCTCAGGCCTCACCGGCACAGGGTTACGGTTTCTCCTAATTGCTTTTACCCACTGCTCGCTGTCTCGCTGTTTCACCTGGCTGGATATCCCCATTCATTTTTAATTCCTCGCTCTAATCTCATTTGGCCGTGTGGCTGCGGGTTACAATTAGTTTAGAGAAATCAGCAAAAGCCACTGAGGTACTTCACCGCTCGTCGTTCGCTCGCGTTCTCCAGGAAGATGCCAGATCTAGTGCGTTGCCATGGTTTTTCAAAATCAATTTGGCGCTTAAGACAAACGGCTTTCTCTAAGAAAGGCAAATAGCTGCAGATGGGACTCGCTGAAATTGTAGTGATGAGTTTAGTTATGGGAGGAATAACTGACGATGCACAACTGAGGTGACAATGCAATCACAAACCAAAGTAGAGCGGAGGGTAAATCTCAGGTGGTTATTTTCAATAATTTAGGACAATCTAAAATGATATGAAAAGTTCATTTGCAAAAACAGAAAACTCTGCTTTTATTAATTTTCATAAACATAAACAAATATTAATAATTAATGTGTGTATACTATTTTTAAAATATTAATATAATAAAATACAATAATAATTAAACAATATATAATTTACAATATTATACATGTATGTTATATTGGCATACATGTGTATTATTTATAATTATTTATTTATTTATTAATTATTTATTTATATGTTTTTTTTTTTAAATGTTTATATATTTCAAATATTGTGCATTTATATTATATGATAATAATGCCTTTTGTGACATTTTGTAAAAGAGTATCATTTTCTCTGCTGTCAAAGAGAAAGAGAGATTAACATCGGATATCGTTTTGCCACAATTCCCTCTCGACCTAAATGCTTCTTCCCAGCACAGGATGAACAAATCTTATCATTGAGGTTTCCAGTAACCGTGTGTGGCTTGTTTCCATACGGGACATTAGTGATTAATCATGAAAACAGCATTATCTTGATTTTTATTTTCTCAAAACGCACACTGATCAAAACTAATCTGAGGCTGATTTTGACAATCTGTGATTTGTTACAGTGGCATTTTGGCTTGTGCTTTGCAGTTGGATTGAACTTCCATCAGCACCCTACACAGTGCAGTGCATTCTGGGATTGCTTTCTTCTTGAAGTACACCTGATGCTGGCTTAGAATATGTAATTATGCATATTCATTACGTGTCGACTCGTCACAGACGGACAGGTGGTTTTGATTGACAGGTGAGCGGTAACCTCTAGTGTCGTCATCTGATTCTGTCACATTAGCAGCCAGAGTCTTTTCATCAGCCACACAATGATGGATGACTGGAGATGTGTTCAGTGTTACCAGAGACCACAGAGCGCTTGTACTCCTGTGTGTTCGTCTCTAAAGACTGCGATGTTTCACGAGACAACAGCCGCAGTCCTCTGAGAGGGAAACACTGAGCAAAACATGAGATTCAACACAAACATGCAGATGTAGCTTTCCTTCTTGTTTCTCTCAGCACAGTTTGTGTTAGGAAAGAAACATCCCACATCAGATCTCTGCAAAATCTCATTAGTTTCTCCAGTAGGGAGATTAAATGGAGTCTTCTGCTTCTCAGATGTTTCTCCTGAGAAAAGTACTCCATTAATCTCACATGTGTCTCATCTAGAGTTTCTGTGTCTTCAAAAGTGCTCAGATTTCTTTCCACATTTCTGCATGACAGCTATTGACTCATATTAGGCTACTTTTTATTATAGATGCATGATTATGATTAACATCATCATCATCATCATCATCATAATCATCATTTTTTATTTTATTTTATTTTATTATGTTTTTATTTTTTTCATTTTCTTGACATGGCCAAAATTGCATATTTGTTAACACTCATTTCCAGTATTGTTACATTTAGATTAACTTTGCTGTTAACAGTTATTTAAAAATGAAAATTAATCTATAAATATTCTTAATATTTTTATTTTTTTAAATGTACTTTGGGTTGATGCCTTTTTAACATTTAAAATTAAATATTAAATATATTTTTTAAAAATATGTAATTTCTAAATAAATATGTTTTCTAAATAAATAGTTATATATTCAATTATACAGATTCAGATATTTTTTTACTGAAATATTTTAAATACATAATATTATTATTATTATTAATAAACAGCTGATCTATAAATAAATGCAATACAATTATATTAATTTATTTAATAAATATTGAAATTAAAAATATTTATTGCTTGCTGTACTTTATAGTTATAATGCTTCTTTTAAAAAATTACATTTTTAATGTTTTAATATATTTTTTAAATATATGTAATTTTGATAATTAAATATTGCGATTTATAAATAAATATAGAATTAAATATCTTTATTTAAAAATTATACTGAAATAAAAACTTTTTATTTATTTATTTATCTATCTATTTATTTAATTTAATTTAATTTATTGTTTGATTTAATGTTGTTGAGTCATTTATTGACTGAAAACTGTTTTTTTTTTTTTTAATATCGGCTGTTTGATTAACAGTCACAACATTTGTATTGTTTTCCCAACAGTTTATTTTTATTGCCAAGAATTTTAATATCAGTGCATGTCTGCTATGTTTTTTTCCCTAAGCAACTGCAGAATAAACGTTTGAGACAAAGTTGAAACTAAAATATAACTTTCTGCATCAGCTTCACCCTTTATATAATATTTAAACAAGTTTTTTCAGCATTATTCAGGAGCATCTCACCAAGTTTGTGCACACAAATGCCCTAGACTCTCATTTAAATCTTGCGTTTTGCTGTTCTTCATGTGGCATCCACCATAAGACAAACGTCATGGGCGGCACGGCGAAGAGAACTGAAGCAGAACGCTAATGCCAGTTAATTAGCCTCGATTATTTATTCTCTGTTCTTGTCTTCCTCACAGGACCGTGAAGTGGCTCTCATTCGTTTGCTTTTTTCCCGTCACCGCTGTCCCCTGGTAATTAGGGCTTCCTGTCTTCAAACCACTTCACTTCCCTAACGCCACCGAGACTCTATTAACACCCGCTCGCTCCTAATCAGACGCTCTCAGAGACGTCACCTACCACCTGACGGGTCACCCCTAACGCTGAACCGGGTCTCGCTGTGGAGGAGGCCACTCCATTAGTCTCCAAATCACATTAGAGTCCCGGGAAAAGCCTCTGATTGAATTTCAGACATGCTGCTTGGCAGTTTATTCCCCACCGCTGACATTTGATTACAAGCATGTCGAGCTTTAGCGGAGGAGTGGGAGTCGCTTTCTTTCTTAATGCGTCTCTCTTTTAGCACATCCATCAGACGCTTGTCCTTCAGGTTCCCATCATGCCAACAAGTCCTCCCTCGTCCTGACGCCCTGCCCTTCTTTTCCCTCTACTTGTGCAATTTTTTAGTGTCTCAGTTTCCAAGCTGCCCTGCTGACTGCTGCCTACATAAGTGCCCTTACCTTCACGAACCCTTGTAAGTGAGTGATTTGTAATGTTCTACACAGGCAGCAACTCTTCAACTCACAATTGTTTCCAATTCAGCAAAACAGTCCGTTTCAGAGCTGAAAATCCCATTTATTTTGTTTACACACAAAGTCAAGTCTAGTCTGCCTGGTTTGGGGGAGAAATGTAATTGCAATTTTTTATAGAAAAATTGTGATTGTGGTTTAAAATGTGATTTCCAGGTTTGCTGTGCTTGTTTGTAGGGCTGCACATTTGTGGCCAGTAAGAAATAAAATAAAATAAAATAAAATAAATTAAAAAAAAAATTAAAATAAAATAAAATAATACAGCCCTACAAACAAACACAACAAACCTAAATGTAATTGCAATTTTTTAATATCTTTAATATTTTTTAATAAAATTGTGATTGTGGTTTAAAATGTGATTTCCAAGTTTGCTGTGCTTGTTTGTAGGACTGTACTTTTTTGGGCATTTTTTAAAATAAAATAAAATAAAATGATGCAGCCCTACAAAATAAATTATTTTATTTTATTTTTTTTATTTTATTTTATTTTATTTTTATTTATTTTTTGTTATTTTATTTTATTTTATTTTATTTTATTTTATTTTATTTTATTTTATTTTTTCGTGATGTTTTATTTTAAATGTGATTTCCAGGTTTGCTGTGCTTGTTTGTAGAACTGCACATTTTTGGGGATTTAAAATAAAATAAAATAAAATAAAATAAAATAAAATAAAATAAAATAAAATAAAATAAAATAAAATAAAATAATGCAGCCCTACAAACAAACACAGTAAACCTGGATAAAACATATCTAATAATAGTATAAAAATTATTATTATTATATAAAATTATTAAAATTACCATATATAATTGCATTAAATAAACACAAAATTATTTTCAAAATTGAGCAGCAAATCAGCATATTAGAATGATTTTTGAAGGATCATGTGACACTAAAGACTGGGATAATAATGCTGAAAATTCAGCTTTGATCGCAACTATAAATTACATTGTACTATATATTCACATAGAATGCTATTTTGAATGGTAATAATTTTTCAAAATAGTACTATTTTTACTGTACATTTAGTTAAATAAATGCAGCCTAGATGAGCAGAAGAGACTTCTTTTCAAGACATTTTAAAAATCTTACTGACTCCAAACTTGTGAATGCAGCCTTTGTGTAGCTCAATGTAATGCATTCTGGTATTATCTCTTTAAAGTATAACAAAAATGTGTTCTCTAGAGCAGTGTTTTTGTCAGGAGTACCCCTATGATGCCTTAAAATACTGTCTAGGTAGTCAGTTTGGAACAGAGCCTGTGTTTTTGTGAGAGATTTTGCTTACAGATAAACCACAGCACTTCCATTCTCCTCTGTATTTGTGCCTGGCATTATTAATGCTGTTGCTGACCCGTGTGCCACCAAACCTTGTTTACTCTTCTCCATTACTGACTCTGAGCTTTAATGTGCAAGCAGCTTCCATTTGCTGGCTGCCTGACTGGCAAATTACCCAAATGAATTTAATTTCTATTGTGCAGGTTGCTGCCAACTCACTGCACTCTCTCTCACTTCTTCGGCAAACTAGTCAGAATCCAGCACAGATGCAGGATGAAAACCATTTTATGGTGTATTTATAATCATTTATGTTGTTCATCATCTTGGAGGAATTTCTAACTAAAACAAGCTCTGAGAATATATTTTTAAAGAGATTGTACACTATTTAGTCATTATTTACATTATTTATTATTCAGGCAATGTCGTGTGTATTAGTATTTATATTAATAAAAAGTGTGAATAAATATTAATTGCATATTAAATTAAATTAAAAATATATTTTTTAGATTAAAATTTTTATTTTTGTATTTCCACTTTTTATTTTAATTTTTACATTTTTGACATTTTTTTGTGTGTTTTTGCCATTTTTATTAATTTTTTTTACATTTCTTTTCAGCTTTCTTTGTATTTCATTTTAGTTTTAGTAATTTTAGCACAATTTATTTTATTACCAGTTTTTTATTTTTTTTATTTTATTTTATTTTATTTTATTGTTAAAAAAAAACAGTTTTGAATTTTTCAAGCGTCAAAATGTATAAAAATCACCATAAATGTATCCTAGTGAGCCATAATAGTCTGCATTTCAAGTCTTATGAAGTCATTATGATTTGATATTATTTTTTTGCTGGTTTTATGAACTACTTTCAAGGTGCTTTTTGGAGCTTGACTGCTGTTGTCGCTGGACTGTTGTTGCATTGCCATTTTGTGTGCTAAAAATAACTTCAGTTAGTTGATTTTCGCTGGCCGCTTTTAAAGTGTGTCCCAGATGGTGCAAATTGAGTATATAGACAGACTTTTTATTTTTGACAGACTTATTCTATGAACTTGTTAACGGAGATGTCATCTGGTGATGGTCTTTACTTGTTTGTATTAAGCAGATCTGTGCGTGTTTGCGTGTGGATCACATCCATCACTCTTTCCTATCAGAGATAAGTGCAGATGTACCATGACCGGAGCTGTCGGACTGAGCGTCACGGGACCGAGCTGCTGTCCGGAGCAGGACCTGCACTCATCATCACAAATCACACGCGACACAGAGCTGCCATGTGCTCTGTCATGCCACGCTGTCATTAGTGTAGCACCAGCACAACTCTCGTTATGATTTGAGGAATCATTCAGGGCTAGTTCACCTAAAGATGAAAACCTGCTGAACATTAATTCACCCTCAGGTCATCTAAGATGTAGATGAGTTTGTTTCTTCATCGGGTTTGGAGAAATGTAGCATTCTATCACTTGCTCACAAATAAATTAAAATAAAATAAAATAAAATAAAGTAAAGTGAAATAAAATCAAATAAAACAGTCCTCCAAATAAAATAAAATAAAATAATGCAGCTCTACAAATAAAATAAAATATAATAAAATAAAATAAATCAATAAAACTATGCAGCCCTCCAAATAAAATAAAATAATATCAAGTAAAATGATGCAGCCCTACAAATAAAATAAAATAAAATAAAATACAGTACAATAAAATAATGCAGGCCTACAAATAAAATAAAATAAAATAAAATAATGCATCTCTACAAATAATATAAAATACAATAAAATAGTGCAGGCCTACAAATAAAATAAACTAAAATAAAATAAAACTAAACAAAATAAAATAAAATAAAATGATGCAGCCTTACAAATAAACACAACAAACCTAAATCTAATTGAAATTTTTCCAATAAAAATTGTGGTTGTGGTTTTAAATGTGATTTCCAGATTTATTGTGCTTGTTTGTAGGACTGCATTTTTAAAAATTAAATTAAATTAAATTAAATTAAACAATGGATCCTCTGCAGTGAATGGGTGCTGAACAGCTATTAAAACCATCACAAAAATTCACAAGTAATCCACTCCAGTCCATCACAGCATCATCAATTAACCTCTTGTGAAGCCAAAAGCTGCTTGTTTATAAGAAACAAATCCATTATGAAGTTGTTTTTAAACTTCAAACCATATGTTTTGGCTTCACAAGACGTTAATTGATAGACTGGAGTGGTGTGGATTACTTGTGAATTATTGTGATGTTTTTATCTGCTGTTGGACTCTCATTCTGACGGCACCCATTCACTGCAGAGGATCCACTGGTGAGCAAGTATTGGAATTCTGCATTTCTCCAAATCTGATGAAGAAACAAACTCATCTACATCTTGGATGGCCTGAGGGTGTGTACATTTTCAGCAAATATTCATTTTTAGTTGAAGTATTCCTTTAATACTTGGTGTGAGAGTTTTGCACACACAGAGCGATTTACAACCAGCCAAATAAAGGCAGTCCTGCTTACCTTGGCTCACATCAAATGAGTTTAACAGCCTCTTAAAGCTTGTTTGTCATCTTCCTGTCATTCAGGCAGTGAATGAGCAGTGATAAAGTACAGAAGCGGCTTTCCCCAGCGAGTAACGAGTAACGAAAATGATGCAGCGTGATTAAAAACACCAGCGCTGTGTGTTAAATGATAGCTAGATGTTGTGTTTGACAGGTCATCATGTTCTCACGCAACCAAAGAACATCTCAACGCTTTTTTTTTGCGTTTAGTAGAAGATGACAAATAATACATCAATACTATTCTGGGGAATTTGCATTTTATAAATGCCCTGATGGATGAGACTGTGCAGGCTGTCCATTATTTTTCATGCTTGTCTAGACAGGTGACATTTTGAATGCCATCTTGGTGGAAGTTTCACTTTGGATGTGAAATATGGATGCAACAGATATCAGCCAATCGGATCTCAGGATTGGTGGAGCAGCTTTAGCAGTTATAAATCATTAGAGAGTTTAGCAAAAAATAGTTTGCGCAACATTTAAGCATCTAGTTTCCTAAACAGTAACCACCCCGAACATCCTATCAACAGCAAAGCAACTGTTATTTATATATCATTTTAAAATGTATGTTTGAAATTAGCTTTTATTTTTGTTTTTTTCCAGTTTTCTTTCAGTGCTTTAGCACATTTAGCTTCAGTGTATCTTTTTTTTAGTTTTAGTAATTAAATAAAGCAACACTTCTAATATTTCAGTGCTTTAACTTAAAATAATTGTAATATTTAAATAGTATTATTAATACTACTAACAATAATATTTAATAATAAAATTTAACTTTGTTTTTAGTTAATAAAAATAGTTTAAGTTAACAATAACAACTCAAGCAAAATCAATTTATTATATAATGCTCACAATGCTCATGTTCTTGTAATAGTTGCATGCCATTTTGTCATATTTTTGCTCATTGCAGTCGATTTGATTCAAATCAGTTTCAGAAACCCAGATCATCTAGACATCTAGATATTTTCTAACACGCTACACAAGTGACTTTTTTTTACAAAATGCATGCAATCATTCTAATGAGATGAACATTGTGCATTACATTTCAGTTCATTTTTTCATTTTTCTTAAAAAATTAGATGTTCACCGACTTGCGTTTGGGTTTTTGACTTGGAATATAAAGCATGAGTTGTTTGAATTACTTCCATGATACTTTATGACAGTTTTGCAGTCTTTTTGGATTTTGACAGCCTGATATCAGTGTCTATTTCATTGAAAAACACAGGAACTTCAAAACCTCTCATTTTGTGTACATTTTGTGCTTCTTGAAAGAATGAAAACATACAGTTTTTGTGTGTGCAGTTTCCCATAAAACCATGTTTACTGAAGCACATAATGCTTGATATGAGCCGGTTAGTGTCAAAACCACCGCTAGTCTCTCTGGGCAATGGCGTGGCATGTAATGCAGGGCAGGCCTGACATTAATTCAGTTTCTCTCTTCGCAGCGAGGGCCGACATCTGTTAATAGCGGCCATGGTTATAATTAGGAGGTGCGCTGATCGCAGCCATTAAGTGTATTTAATTATTTAATTGACTGTTATTTATGTCTGGCTTACCCAACACGCACACGCACTCTCAAAAGAGTGATGGACCTGGTCATGCGGCCTGCCCTGATTTCACAATCCTGCTCTCTCACTTATGGTTGTTCATAGTTTGAGCTCAAATTATTTCCGCTATTTAAAATCATTGTACTGATAAGTTTTATGGTTTAATCTCACAGAGAAAGTCAAATGTCTCTAAAACGTTTTTATATTAAAAACAATTTTATATTTTTAGATATTATATATAAAAAAAAAAAAAAAATAATATAATATATATATATATATGTATCTTTATAATGCATTACAAAAAAGTGTGCATTTTTTTATATAAATATATGTGCCTAAAAAATTAATTAAAATTAAAATGGTAAACTATATTACTTAGCCCTTTAACTGTCACTCCCATTTTTGAACAGACATAAAAATGCACTATCCAGAATTAATTTTTTATAATTCATGAATGAAAACATTTTGTAATATGATTTTAATGTACATTTTCCGTGGTAATGCAGTGTCTGATTTTAAAATGCCTTTCAAAGGATGAATTTAGATATTTTAAATTTTGAACTGATATATCATTTCTTATGATTTCTAAAATGTGAGAGGGAAAAGGTAATGAAGAAAGTCTTTTGTGACAAAGGTCAGAACTCATGTTATGATGTAGATTTTTCTGCACTCTTGATATATATTAATCTATTACTTTTCCTACATAATTTGTAACACAAAAATATGGTAAAATATCTATTTAGGAGTCTTAGACCTTTCCAACGATGTGTAGTTTGTCATTTATAATATGGTGAGGTAAACTTAGGCGTCCCACAGTGGGGACGATGACAGTTAAAGGGTTAATATTTTAGTATTATGATTTTTTTTCCCTTTTTTTTTCCAAAAAAAGTATATTAGTAAAAAAAGCTTCCTTTTATTTATTCAAGTATTATTCACTTTTTTTGAGTTTGGGATGAAATGTGACCTGTGAATTTTTTGATATTCGCCCTATGGGTTTATTGATGATAAAAGGTAATATAGCGTGATATCGTTCTCACGGTTGTATAGGCCTCCTGGGGCAGCAGATTTATGTCCAATAATCACAGTCCCACAAAATCATCTGACTGGCACTGTTCCTGCTGCGGTTGCCAGATTGAGTCATAAAAAATACATTTCAAGGTTGAGTAATAATTTCAGTCAGTCTAAGTAAAGACACCGGCGGTGGGACGTTTTCTCTCAGTGGCCTTATCAAAAAGAGCTTTAGGGAAACAGAATGGAATAAGGAATCATATAGTCCACATTTATTATGCATTTATGATATTTTTGTCTTTATTGGACTCAGCTCACCATTTACTTTCATTCTGAAAAATAAAATAAAATAAAGTACACTAAAAACAAAAATAATGATATTTAATGATATTTACAATGCGATGTATTTATACTTTGTTTTTTCTAGATTGTGGTGAATTGAATTCTAATTAAAAAAATAATAATAATTACCTATTTTTACCTATTACAGAAATAATGCAGATCATGAAAATATTGTCACATAAATAAATAAATACATTTACTCCAATATCTATTTTTATGTTTCATATAAAAACAAATACACACATTTTGAATTACATTAGAGTGAGCTTTGGGCTGAGTTCTGTACACTGTAAAATCCAATAGTTTACCTTACTTAGATATAATTAGTTATCTTTACTTAGTTGCTATACTTACTAGGTTTTATTAAGTTACAGCTACTTTCAGGCGAGTAAAACAGTTTACTTACTACTTTGAGTGACGCTTACTTAAAATATTCAAGTAGCCACAAAGAAACCAATGACATTAATAAACCAGTGAGAGGCAGCAGTGCACTAATATGTTGCTAATTTGCAAAATAACAACAGAAGAAGAAGAAAAGCAATTTTTTTTTTGAGGTGGCAATTGTTAATCTGCAGTTATTTTTCACTAGTTACATTCACTCATTTCCCAAAGTCATCTTGAATGTTGTTTCAGTACAACTATATATTTGAGAGAACATCACATAAACTGACTTCATAAATTGATGTTGATTTTCGTAAAATGTTGTTGGTGTGTCTTATTTTATTTATTTTTATTATTATTATTATTATTATTTTTTTTTTTTTTTTTTTTACTTACCATTATAGTGATTAATGTTCTGTTTGGTTGGGCACTTGGAACTTTGCTTTTCTTGTTATAATTTTCTTTCTATTGATGCAGCAATGCAACATGAAGTCATAATTTTTGATTTCAAGGGATGAAAAGTAATAAGGATATTGCTTTTAGAAGGTAACCTTCAAGTTCTGTTAGTTCTAGTTCTAGTTTCAATTAGCTAAGTCTTTCCAATTCTTTAGCTAATGTATTTTTTATATTTATTAATGATCTTTTACAATTTTATTGTTCTTCATAAACACCTTGAGAAACTTTATTGGGTTGAGACAGTACTTTAATATTTGTGATAATGTGCTCAAGTCACAAACTTCAACATTCAGCACGTGAATCACAACGATTGTAACAATTCAATTTTATTTATTTTTATTAATTGTGACAATAACCATTATATTATTTTATTTTCTCTTTTTGTTGTGTTACTGCTGACACAAGTCAGTAAATAAAATTAGCAAATAAAAACAACAGTAAAACTGTCACGAATCTGGTCGGTGCTCCACGGACTACCCACCACCAGATGTCTCTCTCACCTCTTTTTACTCCCTGGCCGTTACGTGGCATCCTGGACTGCATCTCCCATCCACCACCGCGCTGATTACGTCAGCCCCCATGACTAATCAGGCGCCCCATAAAACCCCCGGACTTCCTTGTACCGATCGCGGTTTGTTGAGTGTTTAGTGATTATTTCCTAGTGTTCCAAGTGTTTCCTAGTTTCTTCGTTCCCTTCTGACCTTCGCTCTTGTTTTTGGACTACTCTCTCTCGGATCGCCCCTCTCTCGGATATTGTTCGCCCCTCGTTGGACTCACGCCTGCCTTACTGACTCCCTTTGTGTTTCGTCTTCATCATTCCTGATTGTACCTGTCATTACCCTGCCTGCCTGACCATGTATCTGCCTCGTCCATTAATAAAAAGCATGCATATGGATCCGCTCGCCTCTCGTCACTCTCTCATCGTTACAGAACAAACCGCCACCACAGGATCCAGCAGCTCCACCCCGGACAATCAGCCGATACGGACACAGACAGAATTCTCTCCCGGATCAAACAGAAAACACACACACTCGAACATTATACCCGTGAGTTTATTTCAATTGCTAATTATTCCACTCTCCCGGACTGTATTAAGATTGAGGTGTTTTGTGACGGCGTGAACCAGCCCCTCCGTGCGCGACTAAGACGCAAGGGCCCGCGCTCGTCGCTGGAGGCGTTTCTGAACTTTGCGTTTTTGTGTGTGGGTTCGCCGTGCACTGTCGGGGTCGCGGAGAGGGAACGCGACAACGCGGTAATGGCGACCGCGCGTCCCACTCGCAAACTAGCGGTCTTGCCGGATCATGATGCCACAAACAAGTTTGCCGCCTGGATCGCTCGAGAAATGGCGGCCGTGTCAGAGCGCGCTCATGCTATGGCGGTGTCAGCAGAGCCCACGCACAAGATGGCGGCCGCGCCGGAGCGCGTTAACGCGGTAGCGGCGACAGCGGAGCCCGTTCATACGATGGCGGCGGCGCCAGTGCGCGTTCACAAAATGACGGCGACTGCGGAGGCCGTTTGCAAGATGGCGGCGGCGCCGGCGTGCGCTCACAAGATGGCGGCTATCACAGAGCTCCGTCACGTCACAGCTGCCATACAAGAGCCATTCAAAGGTACAGTTACATTTCCTGAGTCAAGTCAAGTTTCCGAGTCTAGTCTAGTTGCAGCTGTAATTCCTGAGTCAACTCAAGTTTCCAAGTCAAGTCAAGTTGCAGCTGTGTTTCCTGAGTCAAGTCAAGTTTCCTTGCCGAGCCAAGTTGCAGCCGTATTTCCTGAGTCAAGCAAGTTTACTGCTGCTGTTCCTGTGTCAAGTCAAGCTGGGGCTGTGTTACCTGCATCAGGTCAAGTCAGAGCTGCTCTTCCTAAGGCAAGTCAAGCTAAAGCAGTTCTTCCTGTTTCAAATCAAGCCAGAACTGTAGTTCCTGTGTCGAGTCAAATTACAGCTGTCGCTTCTGTTTCAAGTCAAATTACAGCCACGCCAGAGCCACTGCACAAGATGGCTGCCACGCCAGAGCCACTGCACAAAATGGCCGCCGTCTCCAAGCCGCTCCACAATATGGCTGCCATTCCAGAACCTGTGGTCAGGGCCCGGACGCCACCTGTGGTCATGATGGCCCACGTGCTGGACACACCCCTAATGACAGTACGGGCAGCTAAAGTGGCGCTCCTTGTCGCGGCGGCTACCCCTGAGTCAAGTCAAGACACAGAGTCAAGTCAAGCCAAAGCTGTCGTTCTCCATGAGTCAAGCCAAGTCACAGCTGTTCCCCACGAGTCAAGTCACGTTATAACTGTTGTTCCTGAGTCAAGTCACGTTACAGCTGTTGTTCCTGAGTCAAGCCATGTTGTTCCTGAGTCAAGTCAGGCTACAGCTCAAGCTTCCAAGTCCAGTCAAGCTTCCAAGTCCAGTCAAGCTTCCGCCATCATCCCTGAGCCCGAGTCTGCACTGCTCAAGAGGGCCGCCACGCCAGTGCTTGACGCAAAGATTACCACTAACGCCACGTCAGCCCAGCCAGCGCCTGCTAACGCCACGTCAGCCCAGCCAGCGCCTGCTAACGCCACGTCAGCCCAGCCAGCGCCTGCTAACGCCCCGTCAGCCCAGCCAGCGCCTGCTAACGTCACGTCAGCCAGGCCACAACCGGTCAAGGTCATGTCTGCCTCTTCTGAACCTGCACCAGCTGCTGTTTCAACCAAGCCAAGCAAGGTCACAGCCGTGGCTCCCGGGTCAAGCAAGGTCACAGTCGTGGTTCCTGAGTCAAGTAAAGTCAATGATCTTCACAAGCCAGTTCAAGCCACCGCTGGTCTTCACGTATCAAATCAAGTCACCGCTGATCTCCAAGAGTCAAAGTCCAGTCACGTCCCGCCTGACGGCCCAGAGTCCAGTCGCGTCCCGCCTGACGGCCCAGAGTCCAGTCGCGTCCCGCCTGACGGCCCAGAGTCCAGTCGCGTCCCGCCTGACGGCCCAGAGTCCAGTCGCGCCCCGCCTGACGGCCCAGAGTCCAGTCGCGTCTCGTTTGACCGCCCAGAGCCTTGTCACATCATGTCTGCCAGTGTGATGGCAACCGCAATCCTCAGCATCTGGGCCGCAAGCTACGCTCCAGAGAACTTGACGACGACTCCAGAAGTCCTACCCGTCGTCAAGTCTGTGCCAGAGGTCTCGTCTGACCTCCCTGAGCCTTGTCACGTCATGTCTCCTAGCGTGTTGGCAATCGCCATTCTCAGTGTGTGGGCTGCACACTCAGCTCCAGAGGTCTCATCTGTTCGCCAGCCAACTCCAGAGCTCCCGTCTGATCTCAAGTTTGCTTCGGAGGCCCTGTCTGACCACGAGACAGACCCAGAGGCCTCACCAGTTGGAGAAGCCGCGCCAATGCCTCCTGAGGTGTCAGCTTCGGCTGTAGATCCTCCTAGGGAGGCGGCGTTCTACCTCAAACTCTCTGCTTCTCCCCTTATTCTGTCTGCCTCCTCTGTCTCTACTGTTCCTAGGTCCCAGGCCATAACGCGGTTTCCTGCTCCAGAGGTCCCGTCTGGTCCCAAGTCTGCTCCAGAGGTCCCGTCTGGTCCCAAGTCTGCTCCAGAGGTCCCGTCTGGTCCCAAGTCTGCTCCAGAGGTCCCGTCTGACCTCAAGTCCGCCCCTGAGGCCTTCCCCGTAGGAGAAGCTGCGCCAATGCCTCCAGAGGTGCCAGCGTCAGCTGTGGAACCTCTTATGGAGGGGGCGTTCACCTCAATACTCTCTGCTTCTCCCCTTCTTCTGTCTGCCTCCTCTGTCCCTGTTCTCCCCAGGTCCCAGTCCATGACAGAGCCACCTGTTCCGCCCGGAGAGCTGCGGCACCTCCTGTTCCGCCCCGGAGAGCTGCGGTACCTCCTGCTCCGCCCGGGGACTGCTGCGCCTTCTTCCCCTGTTCTGTCTGCCTCCTCTGTCCCTGCTTTCCCCAGGTCCCGGATTGTGACGCGGGTTCCGGCTCTGCCTTGGAGGGCTCCTGCGCCTCCTGCTCCTCCTCCAGTTCCGCCCTGGAGGAGTCCTGCTCCGCCTCCAGTTCCGCCCTGGAGGAGTCCTGCTCCGCCTCCAGTTCCGCCCTGGAGGAGTCCTGCTCCGCCCCGGACGTCTACTCTGCCTCCTGCTCCGCCCCGGAGCACTGCTCCACCTCCAGCTCCGCCCTGGAGGACGCCAGTGCCCCATGCTCCGCCTCCGGCTCCTGCCTGGAGGGCTCCCAAGCCTCCCGCTCCACCCCCGGCTCCACCCTGGAGGGCCTTTGCCCAACCAGTGCTGCCTCAGTCTCCTGGCCCCCCCACCGCTCCCCTGGACTGTTTTTTCTGTTGTTTCTGTTGGAGCGTCTGGAAGCCGCTCCTTGGGGGGGGGCTATGTCACGAATCTGGTCGGTGCTCCACGGACTACCCACCACCAGATGTCTCTCTCACCTCTTTTTACTCCCTGGCCGTTACGTGGCATCCTGGACTGCATCTCCCATCCACCACCGCGCTGATTACGTCAGCCCCCATGACTAATCAGGCGCCCCATAAAACCCCCGGACTTCCTTGTACCGATCGCGGTTTGTTGAGTGTTTAGTGATTATTTCCTAGTGTTCCAAGTGTTTCCTAGTTTCTTCGTTCCCTTCTGACCTTCGCTCTTGTTTTTGGACTACTCTCTCTCGGATCGCCCCTCTCGGATATTGTTCGCCCCTCGTTGGACTCACGCCTGCCTTACTGACTCCCTTTGTGTTTCGTCTTCATCATTCCTGATTGTACCTGTCATTACCCTGCCTGCCTGACCATGTATCTGCCTCGTCCATTAATAAAAAGCATGCATATGGATCCGCTCGCCTCTCGTCACTCTCTCATCGTTACAAAAACAAACCAATTGCATAATTTATTCATGCCGCAATGCACTCTGGGAGTCAGTGAGTAGCTATACTAAGTCAAGTGTAAGCCTAAAGTAAATGATCAAGTACCCCATACAGTTCTTTTTTAGTTACTAGAGCTCCCGTGTAAGTAAACTATACTAACTAAGCATTTGTCACTACAACATACTATTTCACATTCTTATTTCACTTTACTTTTTAAGGCAATCGGTTTGCATGCTTTTTTTTAAGTAAGCCCAACTAATTAGATTTTACAGTGTATGAATGCTCTTGCACTGTTGCACTTATTTGAGTCGTTGCTCTTTTCGACACATTTTTTGACACTCGGCGTGTGCTGTGAGCCTGTGAAGGTACGGCTCATGAAGAAAGGTGTTGAGGTTAGGCAAACCGCAGCGAGACCCGTCTGATTAATTACAGAAGCAGCCCGTTAATATGGCTGCCACAGGAGCTCAATAGCTGCCCTGTTTAATTAATACTATCAGGACACAACTCCATTCATTCTTAATGCCAGCTTTCCGATAGCGGCGCACAGAAGCAGGGGGCAGACGCCGGGTCATTGATCTAAAGCATGCTGGCTTCGGTTGAGCCCACGCTGGGTTTTCTCTAGCCTGGCCTAGATATGAAACATTGGAGTTCAGCACTGCATCTCAGAAACTCACAGCATCCTGGATCACGAATTAAACCAGTTTAAATTGTTTAGCTTTGTTTATCATGATTTGAAAATGATGAGATTAGGCAGAGAGCAAATGAAGAGTTGAAATGTTGAAAGTTGAAATACTGTGTATGAGATTTTTGGATTTTCCTGTCAGATTGTCCCTGATCTGTCTTTCTTCTCTTATTGATAGCTGAATATTTTTGGACTTCTCGGTTATAAATAGCACTGGCATGACATGTGTTATATTGATTCAGTATTTGAAGGGCGTCCGTGACTCTTTAAAACATCCTTGAGGTCTGTCTGCTTGAGTGATATGTTAGCGGTTTTGCTTTTGAGATGTGCAGCTCTCCTGCTGTTTCCGTCTCAGGCTCTGTCTCTGATTTAAAGGTTGTTAATATTACAGTGAAGGCTTTTAAAAGATTTAAGGCCTGACCATCAGCACGAGCTCCAGCACTGCAGCCGCTTCTCTTAGGATATCAAGCATATATTCTATTATATAAAGTACTCTCTGGAAAACTTGACTGTGATTGGTCAGTCGTGACATTCTGCATATATCCTTATTTGCTTTGTAAGCTGCAAAATGTATATTTTGATCGTATAATTTGCTATATCTGTTTTCCTACATAGTAACCACCTAGAAAACCCTAGCAACATCATAGCAACAGCCCCAACTCCATAACAACACCATAGCAACCAATCTAACCCCATAGCAACACCATAGCAACTACCCAGAACACCCTAGCAACAACATAGAAACTACTCAGAATACCTTAGCAACACCATAGCAACCACCCAGATCACCTTAGCAAGACCATGGGAACCACTCCAAACACCCTAGCAACACCTTAGCAACTTTCTAATATGCCACGTCATTTCCTACATAATAGCCACCCAAAACTCCTAGCAACACCATAGCAACAACCCAAAACACTCTGGCAACACCATAGAAACCACTCATAACTCCCTAGCAACACCATAACACCTTAGGAACACCTTAGAAACCACTCTGAACACCCTAGCAACACCTTAGCAACTTTAGAATATACCACGTAATTTCCTACATAGCAGCCACCTAGAACACCTTAGCAACACATTAGGAACCACTTCAAACACCCTAGCGACACCTTAGCAATTTTATAATATACCACATGTCATTTCCTACATAGCAGCCACCTAGAAACCTAGCAACACTGTAACAACCACCCAGAACACTCTAGCAACACCATAGAAACAACTCGGAATACCTTAGAAACACCATAGCAACCACCCAGAACACTCTAGCAACACCTTCGGAACCGAACACCCTAGCAATTTCTAGCGACTTTATAGTATGCCACATGTAGTTTGCTACATAGTAGCCAAACAAAAAAACTTGCAACACCATAGCAACCAACCAGAACACTCTAGCAACACTATAACATGTTAGGAACACCTTAGAAACCACTCAACATCTTAGCAACTTTATAATATACCACATAATTTCTTAAATTGCAGCCACCTGGAACACCCAGCAACACCATAACAACCACCCAGAACACTTTAGCAACACCTTGGGAACCACTCCAAACACCCTAGCAACAACTTAGCAACTTTATAATCTGCCACATGTCATTTTCTACATAGTAGTGACCCAAAAATCCTAGCAACACCATAGAAACCACCCCAAATACCCTAGCAACATCTTAGCAACTTTATTATATACCATATGCCATTTCCTACGTAGCATAGAATACCTTAGCAACACCATAACAACCACCCACAACACTTTAGCAACACCTTAGGAACCACTCCAAAGACCCTAGCAACAACTTTATAATATGCCACATGTCATTTGCTACATAGAAGCCACCCAGAAACCTAGCAACACTGTAACAATCACCCGGAACACCCTAGCAACACCATAGAAACCACTCAGAATACCTTAGCAACCCCATAGCAGCCACCCAGAACACCTTAGGAACACCCTAGAAACCTCTACGAACACCCTAGCAATGCCTTAGCAACTTCATAATATATCACATGTCATTTCCTATATAGCAACCACCCAAAACAACCTAGTAACACCTTAGAAACCACTCTATCAATACCTTGGGAACATCTTAGGAACTTCTCTGAACTCCCTAGCAAAACCTTAGCAACTTTATAATATACCCCATGTCATTTCCTATATAACAGCCAGCCAGAACACCTAGCAACACCATAGCAACCTGGCTGAACACCCTAGCAACCACTCAGAACAGCCTATCAAGTTTTGAGCTGTATATGTGTTGTGTATTAGTTCAGCTGGGCCTCTCTACTCTTTAATCGCTGTAATTGAGTATGATGTCATTGTCCGGAGCGCAGTAGATGTGATCAGCGGTGTATCAGTCTGAACACGACACCCTCTCAAATGAGATCTGCTGCCATTAAACGTGCTCATGCTGCCCTGACATCCTCTGAGATCACTTACAGAGAATCCAATAGCCGCTAAATGAGATATTTGATATAATTATCATCATCATCATCATAATCAGGGACTTGATTCTCCTTTTTCCATTATCACAGAGAACAACAACTAAAGACTGAATGATTTAGGCATGTTTCTCAAACATGAGTCGCATAGTGAATGTGTGACGTTTATAAAGCGTAAGGGTTTGGTGTCTGAATTGAAGCAGGTAGTTTCTCATCAACATCTCAGATGTCAGTGCAGTAGTTTGATGTGGTCCTGCTTCAGTGAGTCAAGCTCTGCCAAATATCCTGTTAGCAAATAAATGAGAAGTGACAGACGTGCACCGCCTTTGTGTTATGGATCGGCTGTAATTGGCTCTTATTAATTATCCTTGTACATTCAATGGCAGCCGTCCAGCCACGAGTGCAAACAGTCAATAACAGCCATACAGAGACTGATGACAGGTGTGTGTGTGTGTGTTTATCTGGTGAAGATGAACGATATCTTTAACAACATTTATCTTTCACATGCCCTTTCGATTCAATTAAAGGCTTCAGTGCTGTCAAACGCTCGTGCAGGCATACAGATCTGCTGCACTGGCTGCTGTACGGACCATTTAATTAGATCATTTATTTACACTTTTTTAGCTTTGACTTACATTACTGTTTTGACATTCAGAGCATGTCCAGATTATAATTCACTTAAAAAAAAAAAAAAAAAGAAAGAAAGAAAGAAGGAAAACATCAACAAGAATTTTTTTCTCTCTCTTTTTTGGAGGGGAATAATAGCATTTTTTTCCTGCACTGTGACATTTTTTTTCTTGACAGTTTAGCATACACAAAACCAGCCTTAAGTAGCACAAGTATATTTGTAGCAGTAGCCAAAAATGAATTGTATTGGTCAAAATAAACAATTTTTTTTTTTATGTCAAAAATCATTAGGATATTAAGTAAAGATCATGTTCCATGAAGATATTTTGTAAATTTCCTACCATAAATATATAAAAACTTAAGTTTTGATTAGTAATATGCATTGCTAAGAACTTCATTTGGACAAATTTAAAGGCGATTTTCTCAATATTTAGATTTTTTTGCACCCTTAAATTCCAGAAATTTTAAATAGTTGTATCTCAGCCAAATATTGTCATATCCTTACAAACCATACATCAGTGGAAAGCTTGATGTATAAATCTCAGTTTTAATAAATTGACCCATATGACTGGTTTTGTGGTCCATGGTCACATATTTTGGCTAAATTCAACACTGTAATTCATGTGGATGTTTTACAGTAGTTTTATTTATTTATTTTTTAAGTTGAAATTGTTTAGATTCACATTTCAGTACTGTCTGGATGCAATGATTGTTGTCTTTTGTTTCTTCTTTTATGTTTTGTTTTATTTTTATTTTTTTGCTTTTTAGCATTTTATACTATTTTATTTTGTATAAATATTTTATTTTATATTTTATTTATTATTTTATTATCTATTTTTATATTTATTTTTATTTTATTTTTTTTTTCTGATTTTGTATTTTATTTATTTATTTATTTTTAATCCATTTAGGCATTAAAGACAGCAGAACCCTGCTTTAGTTAAAACAACACATCATTAGTTTTTTGCCTTGCACTAACGAGAGTTAGTTTCATTACAGTAATGAGAACTGGAGGGGAAATGTACTTAAGAAAAAAAAAACTCCATTTACTTTTATTAATACATGTTTTTGGTCTTATTGTGAATAAACAATCAGTGCACATTATTCCAGAAATGTTTGTGTGTATAATCTTTCATCCATATCAATTTCCTTTAACTCTTAAACGACAGTCATCCAGAGTTGACTGGAAACTCTACTATGAAACATCAAATTTGAATGAATTTCAAATGTTTAATTTTGTGTTTAACCATCAAATCATATAAGAAAATCGTATTTTTTGAGATGAAATATGACCTGGATATGTTCTTGACAGGCTTCAGCAGCTGCTGCTGTCCGTGGTGCTGAATGAGCAGATTTTACATCCGAGTGTTTCCATTCTGCTTTCCTCAGCAGCCCCAGATTTCATCATATGTTGTTTATTTATGTCATCGGTTTATGCACAACAGACTCCCGTGTCATGATAAAAATAGTCATGTGTTAAGCTACCTACCGCTTCACACACAGAAATTACCATTTTCTCTCTCTGATCTCCAGCTGTGGTGTTTCTTGTACCCATGCAGCCTGTCAAGAGCGTTAACCTGCTTTTTAAAAAGCTCTCTCTAAACTCAAGTGATTTTTTAAGTCTCTTCTGCTCGCCAATGCTGCATTTATTTGAATAAAAACTGTAAAATTGTGAAATATTATTTTAATTTAAAATGACTGGTTTTTGTTTGAATATATTTGAAAAATGTAATTTATTCCTGTGTTGCAAAGCTGATTTTTTGTAGCATCATTACTCCAGTCTGCAGTGTCACTTCAGAAATTATTTTAAACTTTTGAACAGTAGTGTGCACAGAGCCAACATGCTTTATTCACCTGTTGTTTGAGCAAACACTCAACAAAACAAGCCAAACGCTGTGCATTGATGCACCATGGAGACACGCAAGCATTAATCGGCGTGGGCCGCGCTGGAGAACTTTTTCCTGTCAGGTGTTTCTCTAGTGGCATGAGTCACGAGGACCTGATGTGTTGCTGATTGGTTAAGAGCTCTTAGTTCCCCCTCGAAGGCGCATTTATCAGCCTTCTAGTCATCGTGTATCGCATCTGATGATTAACCACGACTTCGGCTTTTTAAGCCGGAGAGGAAGCGTCATACCATCCTCTTGCGGTCTCTTCTGTGTGTTTGAGTCTGACGAAGGCAGACATCTGCCCCATCAGGACTGACGTAGTGTTTCATGTGGGTGAAAGTGTCCTTAAATCAGCTGGAGCGTTGGCGGATTAAAATTGCACATTAATGAAGGTCGTTCTTTTTGCTTTCTGGTAAATGTTTGCATTCTGTTTGCCTCTAGCATTTAGTTGGCATTTACTCAGTCAAACATCTGTACATAGAGTTTCTAGTGATGTGAACAGATCTAAACAGCAAGAATTAAAGTTCAGTGTGTGCGTCATCCTGCGGTTGTATGATTTTGGAAAAATCAGACGGAATCCAGTAATAAATAGAAAATGTAATTCATTGTATAAAGCAGAATGTCATTTTTGGCAAATTTTGGAAGAATAAATCAAAAGTAGACATGTACAATGAACTATTGCTAGATAGTCTTCACAACAACCCATCAAAATAAAAATTTGATTTACTTTGAAGAAATTGTGACTTGTTGAAAAATATACTAACAAAATTGAGAAATTGTACAATGTACTTCTCAAATTGATAATAATAATAGTAGTGGTAGTATCAATATTAATGAAAATTATTATTTACATTTATTTTTATTATTTATTAAATTATTATTATTTAATTAGTAATTTATCTAAAATTTATCAAAACTTTGTTTTTATAATATTATGTTAATATTATATAATAATATAATATTAATACAATTATTATTCACATTTATTTTGATATTTATAAAATTATTATTTAATTATTAATTTATCTAAAATGTATTAAAAATGTTTTTTTTTTATTAAAATGTATTAAAATATTACATTTTTCTTTTATGTATTCATTTAAACCAAACAAAAACAAAAACAGAACAAAAAAAGGAAGGAAATGTTCATTTTAATTTGATAACATTTTAAAAGATTTTAATCAGATTTAATCATAAATCAGGAAAAATATAAATAAATAAATGAAACGGACAACTTTTTTTTTCTGGGGGAAAAAATCATAGGCCCCTGTTCTTTTATATAAGTAAATAAATAAATAAATAAGTAAATAAATAAATGAATAAATAAATAAATAAATTTGGCAAAGAAAAATAAATGTTTAGGACCCTAAAATGTTATTTATTTATTTAGCTATTTATTTATTTATTTTTGAATGTTTAATAAATGTTGTAAGTTTCATGATTTCAATTAATTAGACCTGGGTTTTTATTACTATAACTTCATTTAACACTTAAGAGGAACCTAGAAAAAGAAATAAAAAAAATGGAATCCAGAAAAATTGACACATTGACACAAAATTTGAAAAGAATTTTGGAAAAAATAAAACGGATTTCATAGAGCCATGCGTTTGTGTGTGCGTGAGTGAATAATGCAATATTTTGGCAGACTTTAAGTCTTACTGCAAAACCTCCCGCTAGGTTTCACTCGTAACTCTTTCTCTGAATATGACATGACGGCGTTTGCTAGTGGCAGGCTGTGAATCGGCCACGCAGCAGATGGCGGGTTCCTACTGACCGGTAAACAGATGCTTAGGGTCCTGTTGAGATCCAAATGTTGTAGAAATGGAAGAAGAGGGCATGAGCAGGCCAGCGTAGTCCGTTGCAGTCCCACACGGTCAAAGAAGCAACTAATCCTCACGACACTCACTGCCTGTTCTCCAGCATGTCCTTGGCCTCCCTCTGAAAGCCTTCGCTGCTGAGAATAAACTCACGTTTCAGGCTGAATCACTGTTTGGTATTTGTTTTACAAACATTGCTATGTAAGCACCATCATGAAAATGAACAATTTAGGATGTCATTCATTTGGTGGAATGACTTGGACCCTCATTTGCAGTCATTCTAGACTTTATGGCATGACAATATTTTGTTTTCAGTTAGATATATTTTCAAATAACAGCATAATTTCTCAGTTTACCATTTCCAGACCTCATAATGATACGTGTGCATGGATGCATTATGCATCAGTGGATTCTGTGTTTTCTGCCCTCACTGTCACACTTTTCCTGACACTGAATATGAATTGCTCTATTTCCATCGTCACTCAGAGACCAGCAGTGCTGTGGAGTCCATTAGAGCTGGGTAATATAGCCAAAAATAATATTTTCAGCTTTTTGTGAGTGTATTCTGCTCTTAAAGAGCAATCATTTCAGTCAAATAGTCAATTGTCCAGGCAGACCGATTCAAACATGACTGTCAAAATTGATGTTTTTGAAACATAATCATTTGCTCTGCCTCTACAAGGACTTTGTTTGATTGTTGTCACCAGTTGTTCTTAATTTTTAATGAATTATTTTAATTATTAAATGAAAAATCAGTAAAATAAAACTAAATAAATGTTTATTTGTAGAGCTCTTTAAAGTCTCATGAGCTACAAAAACAATAAAAGAGCTAAGCTATTATAAATAAATATATACATTTTTTTATTTTATAAAAAAATATATATTAAATTAACTTTCATTATGTCCTAAAATTCAGAAATTGGTGCAATACATGTTTATCTACAAAACTAATTTCATGCATTTAAGCAGAAACTTATTTAAATTGAAATGTAAACAGTAAATAATAAAAATAATGCAATTTTATTCAAAATAACAATAAATTATTTAAAGTAAATAAATTTGAGAGACAGAAATGTGTAAAACAATAATGATAATAATAGTAGTAATAATAATAATAATAATAATATCTTCAGAAAGCAGAATAACCGAATTAAAAGTGTGCAGAAGACGTGAGCATATTTGTGATATTAGTTACTATTTTTATCACAGATGTGAGTTGTGTTGAGAGTGTCTTTCCCACGCTTCTTTTCAGGCATTTGTTTATCTTCTGTTTAGTGTGCAGGTGTCGTGACAAGCGTACAGTCCTGTTCCCTTCCCCACAGACGAGAGACGCAACGTTTATCCTTCTTATCTAAGCAATGCATTCACATTCACATTCACCCTCCTGATCAAAACATGCATCAGTTTAGTCACGTTTGTGTATCTGCACCAGTCAGATGTTTGGAAACACTTGAATTTATGTTTCTTATGCACTGAAGCAACACACTGGTTTTTTGTCAGTCGAACTCCTTTAAGGTACAATACTTACTTGATTTCTCCTTGAGATTTTAAGTTAATATTTCAGTAATTTGACAGCACATTTGGATGTTCACAATTCTATGATACTGGTAAACAATCACATGACAGTCAGGTTCTCTTTTATTTTATTGTTTTATTTTATTTTACGTTTTTTTTTTTTATTTATTTCATTTGTTGTATTGTAAAATTATTTTTTAATTTATATAAATTTATATGCTTGAAATTAGTGAAAAAGACATTTGTGATATTTTATGAATTTTATCACATAACAAATCATTATAACGCAATAAATGCTAAAACATCATGTATATAAACATATATAAATAATCTAATTTACTTTCATAATGTCAATTTTGAATATTATTTATATTATTATATAAATTTTACATTTTAATAATTTATTTTTAGTTATTGTTTGTTTTTATACATATATTTATTTTTACATTCTATATTGTTCTTAAATTATTTTAAATTATAAAATCAGAAAAAATGTAAATAAAGACAGATTTAACTTTATTGTGGGATTTGGGATATTTTAGACATAATTTAAATTTTATTACATAAATTATTATAATGCAAAAAAACCCTGTTTATATATATATATATATATATATATATGAACATAAAACAATTTGTTATATATATATATATATATAGATAGAGAGAGATTAGAGATTTTATATATATATACAGAGAGAGAGAGAGAGAGAGATAGATTTATATATATATATATATATATATGAACATAAAATATAAATTATTTAAAATATTTATCATTTAATTTACTTTTCACTTTTCACTTAAATCACTTTCATAATTTTAATTTTAAATATTATTTATATTCATTTTACATTTTAATTATTATTTATTTTTAGTTATTGTTTATTTTATACATATATTTATTTTTACATTTTACATTTTTCTTAAATTATTTTAAATGACAAATTTTTACTTTTTTCACTTTTGTCTGTTAAATATGAGAATTTTAATGCTTCTGGTTGTTATAGCTCAGGAGACTTAATGGATCTCTTAGACATGTTTCATCCCCGACTTTATCACCTAATTTATCTCACTTGTCTATACAATTCCTCAGGAGAAATAAAAACAGACTCAGAGTCACTAGTCATTAAGAGTCTAGAGCTGTAAAATGAACATGGCGCAGTTCAGATCATTTGAGGGGAAATGTTGAAATGACTTCTAATTGCAGACTTTAGTGTCTGATAACAACATCTGAGAAGATCTTAGTCTCCATTTGCTGTCTAGAAGACACAACTGAGATCTCAAGTGAAGATGTTTTTTCTTTCTTTTTGAATGTGTGTGTGGTTTTTGCAGTAGTGTCAGACGTCCATATGAAAATGTGTTAGTGCATTCAGCCATATAATCATCACACATGCTCATATTTTGGCCTGTGAATCTGTTTTCCTCACATGATTTCATCAGACGCTCTCGGTCACACACGGCGTCTGTTTGCTGTTATCTATGGCATCCATGTGTCTCTCTGTGGTTTCCTCCTCTCTCTCTGTGTAATATGACAGCACAGGTGGAGCGGTGTGGTTGTAGTGGTCAGCGTGTGATGACAGTTCTGCTCTCGCTCTCATCACCTCTGACACTGGTAGATGAGCCGGAGAGGGATGCGCTCTGTCACCACACATTCACTCACATTTTACTCACAAATTTATACACTTCAACACCTGCCGCTTGGTGAGGATGGCACAGCAATGCTAAGATAGTCCTAGGGAGATATTTATGAGGTTATTTGCCTAGAATTCATAAGGGGGCTGCTTATTTATTTATTTTCACAAGTTTCGTATTGTACTGTCAAGTGATGATGCTCGGGTGTTAACAGTGGTTGCCCCTGCTAAAATGACACTTTCAAATATATAGTTTAATATATTTAATATATATATATATATATATATATATATATATATTACATTTTATTTTATTATTATATTATTATTTTTAATTAAATATATAATTATATAATTTTATATATAAAAGATATACATATAAAAAATATATATATATGTATGATTTTTTTATAAAATACAAAATTTTACCAAATTATATCTAATTATATAATATATATATATATATATATATATAAATTAAATATAAATTATATATATATATATACTTTTACAGTATCATATATGTATACACATCTTATATATACTACACACAAGATATTGTAAGATATTGAATATGATATACATTATCTTTAATAAATTGATACATTTTTCTATAGAAAATATATTATTTTTTTTAAATGTATAAAATATATACAATTTAAATATATATTTTATATAAAATCATATAAAATAAAAAATTTTTTAATTAATTTTAATTAAATTTTTAATTAATTTAATTAATTTTTTTAAATATATATGTTTTGCAGTATCATTTATGTAAACACATATCAATACAACACACTTATATATACAACACACAAGATATTGTAAGATATTGAATATGATATACATTATCTTTAATAAACTGATTATCTTTTCTATATAAAATATAGATTTTTTTTAAAATTGTATAAAATATATACAGTTTACAAATATACATATATATATATATATATGTATATGTATATATTTTTTAATAAAATAATCAAATTTAAAACATATAGTTTCATGTATGAGTATCATTTGTATATATATTTATTTTATTTTTTTTTGTGATTTTAATTTTAGTTAACTATATTTTTACATTATTTCACAATTCACACAAGATACTGTAAAATATTGTATATATATCACATGCTAAAATATTTTACACATCATTTTAATGCATTATTTGTAATAGTCAAGAGTTGTGTTTATCACTTGTGTTTGCTGTGATGTCAGTATCCGCTAATGCTGTCCATCCCATAAAGCTCCATTCCCAAATATCCACCCCCATCATGTACAAACAGCTTCCCTCTCCAGACGGCCACTTTTGTCGCGTCACCATGGTGCTGTAAATGTGCGCAGTCATGGCAACAATCTCCATGCCGCAGACGACGTACAAGGGCCTTTAATGGGAAGAATGGCTGAGGTGGGATGTGACTGCATTCAGACAGAGAGAAACACAGCCGTCCTCCAATGTTTGTCTGCTGTCCAGCCCTCATTAGTATGTTTTTGGGTTGTGTCTCATCCTGTTCTCAGCTTTTTCTCGTTAGACCATTTCAAAGCATCGCTCTCGTCCAAATTACATGGCAGTGTGAGCCAGCTGTGGACAAACCTCATCTATGCCAACATGAAACTGAGTAACAGTGTAAATATTTGTGTGGCTTTGGTTTAGTTTACTAAAGTGGTGTTTGCCTGTGCAAATGTTTTCCCATCATGCATTGTTCTGGTTAAGAATTGAGTTTATTAGGTTTAGGAAGAGGTTTAGGTTGAGGGTTACGGACGGTCGGGGCTTTGAAATGGGATTCGTTGATCAAAGACTCTCAGCTGGCCTTTTCTCTTGAGTGATACTTTGATCTGCAGAGAAAATCAATGGAGACTGAGCATATAGGTCTACTGGCGGTCTCATTATGGGCTTCTTACACTACAAATGAAGATATCTACTGTCTGTCCCTGATGTTTGAACACTCGTCACCTTTGACCTCCTGTTCAGTAACACACAGCCCACAACCCAAATCTCTGAATGGGTTTTGGACTTACTTTAAAATTATTTATTGATTTATTTTTTAAATCTTTATAAATCCTAATAATTTTTCATATATAAAATGTAAACACTTTTTTAAAAATATAGTGAGAATTATATATGTATATATAATAATTATTATTATTTATTTGTATTTTTTGGTGTTATTGACACATATATATGTATATACATATGAATAATAATAGTTTTAGCATATTTATATTATTGAAATATTACTTAAAATATGTATAAACAAACACATGCATATTTACATGTATAAATAAAGAGAATTATATTGAAACATTGTTACATTTTTAAATAGTTAATATTGTTATTGATTTATTTATATCTTTTTTAATCATGTAATAATTTTTCATATATATATTTTAAGCACATTTTAATATAGGTATATACTGTATATATAGGTATATATATAGGTATGAATAATAATAGTTGAATAATAATAGTTTCAGCATATTTATATTATTGAAATACAACACTACAACAATATTTACATATATAAAGGAAATTAGATTTATTTATTTTTTAGTTTTTAAATGGTAAAATTATTTATTAACATGTAATAATTTTTCATATATATATTTTAAGCACCTTTTTAAATCTATTGAGAATTTTGTATTCATTTTAATTAAAATTCTAAAATAATAATAGTTTTAGCATATTATTGAAATATGATTTAAAATATGTGAAAAGATAAACATACACATAAATATTATTATTTATACACACACAGTTTTAAGAATATATATTATTGGGGGAAAAAATAAAAAATATATACAGTATAAACACATATTTACATATATAAATGTATAAAATAATATAAACTGTGTGCTTTTGAAAAAGTGTATATATTTTCTTCCTTATATATATATATATATATATATATATATATATATATATATATATATATATATAAAAATGCTTAATATTTTTATCATTTTTATTTCAAGTGTTTAAATAGTTTTAAGATTAAGTTTCATATAATCATATATTTCTCCCATTATAAAGAGAGAGAGAGAGATATTTTATTTACAGAGATATATTATATATTTTTATATTAGAGATATATTATATTTTTTGTAATATATTTTAATATATAAACTAAATATGAAATATATTTACAAAATTCTCAAATTCTCAATTACTTATATTTTTTAGACATTTTTTTTTCCTTTTTTTTATACATATATACTTAGTCAATTTTAAAAAGTGCATTGAATTGTGTAGAAGTAGAATGAATTGTGGTGTTACATTGACAACCAAGAGAGCTGAACGCGGGTGTTTAGATGCAGGTTTGATGACAAAACGTCTGATGTCACTTCTGAACCTAGCTCAAAAAACTCTGGTCTCATAAGTGTTGTTTCTACATGTATACAGTCTGATCTTTGCCAGATGTCTGTAGGGAAAACATCACAGTGTCAATGCTGTACCCTCTCTGCCAAAACCGCATTCAATCCAAACCCTTTACTAAAGCCCAGACAGACAGAGAAAGAGTGAGAAAGAGGCCCATTTGCTGGAGGACTGTCCCTCTGGCAGGTGATAACACTAATGAGACGTCCAACCACTCTCCACATCCCATATACAACAGTGACATTTAACCATCTGCGACGTCTCTTCCACTCAGGGAGCATTTCAGAGTCCCACAAAGCTAAATACCACCGCCTGACATCCGACGGAGCCAAACCAGAGTCCTGCCACTTCATTAAAGTCGGATAAATGTCCCTTTCTGGCCATGTGATGCCCAGATATAAGAGGGCCAAATCTACAATCCCCCTTCAATCCTCACTATATATACGGTTTTATTTAATCATTTATTATATATAATTTATTTATTTTAAAGCTATATTAATATATATAGCAATATGTATAGTAAGGGTTTTATATGTTATATATTTATTGTTAAATGAATAATTAAAAATATTTATTTTATTTTATTTTATTTTAATACAGTGGCCCTGGAAAGTATCAAACCTAACAGACTTCTTTTCTGTCCATGTTTTGACTGCTTTGGCACATTTAAAGCACATTAATCTCACAGACAAAACAGACTGGGTGAACAGAGTCTTGACTCTTATGGCCCAAACCAGTCTTTATCTTGAATCTGTAGGCCTGACATTGAACGTCCAGTATCGTATGACAAGTTCATTTATTTGCGATTAGAAATGGGAGTGTTAAGTTCGATAAGAATGTTATCTTCATACTCTAAGGAGTAACATATTGTTTCCTCTTTTGTGCTTTTGTGAAAACATCTTCAGAACAGTTGTCCGCTCATAAGATTGTCCAGCTCAGCGATTCAGGCTGCTTTTGGGAATAAAAGCGTCACGGAAAGCTGGATGTTGGCGTCTCTCGGGAACACGCAGAGAAGCCGAGCCTCATGCTGGACTGTTAAGGTGAATTTTGAGTTGGATTTGTTCTGTATTCAGTGTCTTAACGCTGAGCTGGCAGAAATCCCGTCCTACATCGCTAAACTGATAGCAGGATCCTTTGTGTTGTGCTTTAGCGTGTGAAGGGTTATGCTAGCACTGAATGGAGTTGATTCTCACAGGTTTTCAGCTATTGAAGGGGTTTATTTTCTGGCAGCGACCTTGTCCTTGAGTGCCGGATGGCCTTTAGGACTTTTGTGTTCATTGAGATGTTGTTTTCATACAAATACTGAAGATAAACGTTCACTGACTGCTGTCAAACGGGTATATAACGAAGTGTTAGAAGTGAGTATCAATTCTAGTGAATTTTTCTGTTTCTTAATACCAATCTCGGTATTAGAATAAAACAAATTTACTATTGAATATGCATATTCATTTTAAAAAGCAGTAAATATTAATAATAAAGAATTTGTGTAAATATATTCATAGAAAATATTAAAAATAAATAAATATGCATCTAATACATTTAAATTCTTTTTTTTATTTTAATATAATAGTTTATATATATATTATTATATATATAGTATATATATATATTATTTTTATTTTTTTTTAATTAAAGACCCATTTTAAATGTATATGGATCTATTTATAAAAGTATTGAAATAATAATATTAACTTATTAAAAAATATTAAATTAATGTCCATTTAAAAAGCACCAAATATTAATAATAAGGAATGTATGTACATTTTAACTCTTTAATAACATTAATAAAAAAATAAAATAAAATTAATTAAATAAATAAAAAATATATACTGTATATAAAATTATTATTTTTAAGACCCATTTTAAATGTATATGAATCTATTTAAAAAAGTAAAACATAAATATTAACTAATTTAAAAATATTAAATATGCATCTAGGTGAAAAAGTATTAAAAACTATTTTAATATTAAAATATTAATATTTCATGAATATCCATCTATTTAAAAGTACTGAAATATTTATGTTAGCTTAGTAATATGAAAATATTCAATAAATGTACATATAATTGAAAAGTATTCAAATACTGTATTATTATTAAAAATGTATTTCTAAATTTTTAATAAAACATTATTATTATAAGCTTCTATTAAAATTATATTATTATTATTATTATATAAATATTAAATTAACATACTGTACCTCTATTTAAAAAAAACATTGCAGGTGTTAATATTAATTTAATTAATTAATATAAAATATTAATATTAAATGAATATGCATCAATTTAAGAAATATCCCAAATATTAGTTTTAACATAGTAATAATTTTAATGTTAAAGTATATTAAACAATTAAAGTACACTGCCATTACTGTAAGTAAGTAAGTAAGTGTGTGGTTTGTTTTTGTGAACCTTTTTCTTTTTCTTTTTTCTTTTTTTTTTTTTTTTTTTTGGATACTGTAGACAAACTGCAGTTTAAAAATTGTTTTTTATTGTAGTATTGACTTGGAACAGAAATGTTGGTACTTTTGACATCACTTTATCCAACTATAAGTTAACCTGTTTAGATGTTTGACTTTATGATATTAAACACAGCAGTGGCTTGCGGTTTTTGGATGGACTCTGTTATGTGTTTATCTCCCATCATGCTCTCTGACTGGTGGGCGAGTAATGGAGTTTCATCATATTGGCTCTCCAGATTCCTCCATTTTTCCTCAGGCCTCTGCCTCTGTTTCTGAACCAATCTGATTGTGTTGTGGGTTTATACGAGTTTCCCTGGTCTTTCTCTGCTAAATGTGTTTCGAAAGTTTCTTCACAGCCGGAGGTTCGGCTGGAAACACAACATACGCAATCTGTGATCTCACTGCTCTTTCAGCGTTTTACTGTGTTTGCTTTCATCCGCTCTCCAGTGCTTCTGGTTTGTTTGGATCTTTGGTTTGTTTTTACAACAAAACTGATTCAGACCTTACAACTAAACATTGCCATAAGAGCAAGCAGTCAGTAACTAGTTATTTATGTTTTACTAACAGTACAAATATGCTTTGTTAACATTTAACATCTGATTTGTCAATTCCGTTTTGTGCCGTTTGCAATGACAAAGCAATAGAAAAAAACTTAATTATTAAAAAAAAAAAGATAATTATGTATTATTTAATAAAACATTTTTATATATTTTTATTTTATTATTTTATACAGTTACATAAATATGTAAATTATTGTCTGTATGGCTATATATGATAAATAATACATTATATATATATATATATATATATATATATATAATAATAATATATATAAAATATATTTGCTATATATTAAATAAATATATATTAAAATGTAAATAATATGTGTGTATAATATTTTTATTTTATTTTAAGTATAAATAAATGAGATAATAAGTGTATGTACATACTAATATATCAAATTTTTAATACATTTTAGTTTCATTTTTAAATAATTAATTTATATATGAATACTTAAAGCACTAGTTTATTATTTACATTCTGCTAAACTGTCTCTCCCCTCACTAAACCACTTTTCTTTGTGTCTCTCTCTATTTTTCCATTACTCCATTAAGGCCGGTTAGTTGCATGATAAGTTGTTTTGCGTCTAGAGGAAGCTGCTAAATAAACACACGCTCTCTGTCCCCCTGTGTGGTCTCTGACTGAGACCTTCCTGACCGCTGGGACTCATCAGATCATTAGTGCAGAGCACTGACCACATTCATAATGTGCTCTTACTGTGAGGACTGCTATGCTCAAGAGCAAATACTAGAAATCCTTCATTTCAATACAAATGCATAATGCTTTCTTGAGGTCAGCGATTAATTCAGGTGAAAATATGAGTAGTACTGTATACTGCACAGTATATACTGCATATCACCTTCTGGTTTGTTAAAATAAGTGTAGTATGAGCAGTGCAATGATATTTAACTATACTTGGATGGCGTCACTGTGGCTGGTTTGTTTAATGTATGTTTGTTACATCATGTTCTTTTGCCACTTTTAACTGAACTTGTGGCAGTTTGATGAAATAATGTGTCAAGTAAGAGATTCACAATCATGCCTGATACTGTTGAATGAGTGTATGGAAGTTGAGCACAATGCATTGTGGGATACAGTGTACTGCACATTTTAGCAATACAAAATACAAAAATATTTACTTTATTCAAAAGGTATAATTTAAATATTAATAAAATTAATTATTAATAAAGTAGAACTACGGTAAATTATGATTATTATAATTATTAACCTCAATAATTATATTATTTAAGTAAATATATTGATTTATCTAAAAAAAAAACTATTCAGTGAAGTAGAATGATATTATGCCTAACATTAAATTAGAATTATTTATTTAAATAATTGTAGATTAAGTAAATAAATGTACTTTATTCAAGAGGTATAATTTAAATATGATTAATTATTAGTAGTATTAATAATTAATTAATTATTAATAAAGTATAATTATAGTATGATAGTTTTAACATAGCCAGTAAGTTATATTTATATCTACTTAATTCTATAATTATTTAATATATTAATTTACTGTAATAATAAATATTTTAATTACAACTATTTAATAAATTAGAATTATAGTATGCTATTTTTAACAAAGCCAGTGAGTCATAATTATTTATTGAATTATATGTGTATTTAATCTATTAACTTACTTTAATAATAACTAAATTACACGTATTTAACAAATATTAATTGACTTTATTCAAGAGATTTAATTTAAATATTAATAAACTTAACTAAATAAAATTAAGTAATAAAACTACTTAAAATAAACATTGACTGAAAAAAAATACAATAAAAAAATATTTTATATATTTAACGTTATATGTAATGTTTCATATATATATATATATATATATATATAAAAACATTATTCAACATATCTCATTTTCAGTTTTTTATTACGTTTTTATATAAACATAAATATTTCTATTTTATATCTATAACTTTATTAACATTTTTTTTTCAATTAAATTAAACATTTTATAAATATTCTTTCAAGAGGTATAATTTAAATATTCATACAATTAATTATTAATAAAGTATAATTATAGTATGCTATTCTTAACATAGCCAGTAATTGTAATTTATTAAGTAAATATATTACATTAATTGCAACTATTTAAATTATACTCATTTCATATTATTTTTATAATTAGTCATTTTTTAATTCAGAATTTGGCTATTCAGGTTAGATTCAAAATTGGATGTAAAATGATAGACTAAATTTTATAATGTAAAATAATTTAATTTGTGCATTGTTGGTTCATTAGTTCATTAGTTAGTTCACAGTGTGTTAACTAATGTTAACAAATACAACTTGTGTGATTTTAATAATGCATTAGTAAATGCTGAAATTGACATTAACTAAGATTAATACTGTAAATGCTGTGGAAGTATTGTTCAAAATTGTTGTGTTAATATTTCTTTTCTGCACCGATCGGTGTATACGGGAGGATGTTAAGCTGTAGCTCGTTAGATATTCGGTAAATTCCATCAATCTTCTGCACGCCATTCGCTTTCACCGCTCCGCTGATGATGACTATCACATGACCGGCCATGCCGGCGCTTCACAGGTGCCAGCGGTTGTTTAAGCAGTGCAGGAGTCGCGAGGCAAGAAGTACATAAGCTCTCTCCCCAGCGGCCGCACAGGCAGCCTTTATCAGCTCCTCCAGGGACGCCCATCCATTCAGGACCAGTCGCTGTGATTTAATTGTGCTTTCTGGATGACTGACTCTCACCTTCACACAGTCTCACAAGCTCAGCACATCCAGAAGCACTGAAAGGACACCGGCAGACGCCAATATAAAGCTGAAGAAACGTTTGCGCTGACAAAAATCTCATTATTTACTCTCATTAAAAAGGTAATTGGAACATTGAGGGGTTTGAGAGAAATATTGCCCTCCTTTAGCAGCTAATTGTCCCGTCTGAAGGGAGGAGGTTCAGAGATTTGAGTCTTTCACAGTGGTGTAGTTACTGTTAACTAAACTCAAAACTATTCAAAATAGTTTTCGTGAATCGAAATAAAGCTCAAATAAAATAAAATATGTATATTTTAAATAAATAGATTAAAAAAGAAAAGGAAAACGTGAATGAAAATGTGAAATGTTGTATATAAGTATATAACACACTTACTGAAACGTAAACTAAAAAAAAAAAAAAAAACCTGAAACAAAACTTAAACATTAACTGAAGTAAAATAAAATAAAATACAAATATAAAATTTTTAGTGATTAAGTTGAAGTACTAAAATAACTAAATCTAAATAAAATAAAAAAATAAAACTTAAAAACTATATAAACTGTTAACTAAAATCAAAACTATTAAAAATAGTTTTCGTGAATCGAAATAGAGCTGAAATAAAATAAAATAAAATATGTATATTTTAAATAAATATATTAAAAAAGAAAAGGAAAACATGAATGAAAATGTGAAATGTTGCCTTGGTAATTAACTGAAATAGTAGTTTAAATTTAAATATTAAAATTAAAAAACTGAAATTATTATAACGAACCCAAACAATTAATGTAAATAACGTAAGTATATAACACACTTACTGAAACGTAAAAAAAAAAAAAATGAAACAAAACTTAAAATAAACATTAACTGAAGTGAAATAAAATAGAATAAAAATATACAATTTTTAGTGATCAAGTTGAAGTACTAAAATAACTAAATCTAAATAAAATAAAACTTAAAAACTATATAAACAAACATATATATATATATATATATATAGGCAAAAGAAAATAATAATAATAAAATTTAAATTTAAAATAATACAAATAATAAAAACAACAAAAACAAAATAAAATGATATATATAAACATTATCTACATTTTCTCTTAACACTTCATTTTTCAGTTTTTCTTTTTTTTTTACATTTTTATATAAATACAAAATATCAATATTTTATTTCAGATTAACATTAATAACATAACTTTTTTTCAAAGTTTTGGTTTAGTGAACAAGTTGAAGTACTAAAATAACTAAAACTAAATAAAATAAAGGCTAAAACTTAAAAACTATATAAACAAAAAAAAAAACAGCAAAAAAATCATAATAAAATAAAAATAATAAAAATAAAAACAAAACCAAAATTAAATGTTATTTATATATATTAATTAAAAGGACTCTGATTTGGACTGAATGATTCTGAATCGGACTGAATGGATCATTCTGTTTGTTTGTTGACAGATTAATGTGTTTGTCTGGCTTTTGTATTATTTTCCCTGTACCCAGTCGTTCTGTCATTAGATGTAATTCAGAATGGAAATCATTTTGGCTTTGCAGATCCAGTAGCGTCGCAGCAGTCGTGCGTCTGCATTGTGCTTCGCTCTATTGTTGTATTTATGCACCAGGGTGAAAACAGGTCTTGTTGCACTTCAAATAAAATCACAGGAGACTCAGACAAATTCAGAACAGCCCAAACCACAGGCCTTTCAATCATCTCTCACAGCACAACTTCAGAACTCTGTGTGCTGAAATGATTCTTCTAAAACACAATCTGTCCACCGCTGCTACTGAATCAGCACAGAGCAATCTGCCACAGCCGCCTCATTGTGCGGAGAGGAAAAAAACCTTTGCCACCGAAGATGAAAAGGAGGGAGAGAGTTTGAAGTGGGGTGAAGGTCAGGGTGGAAGGATGTTTTGGGAACACGAGGTAGTTTACGACTGAACCGATGTGCGCTGTCAGAGGTTCTCGTGTGGACGGAAACAAACTAGACTGAAGTATCTCTGCCTGTCAAATGTTTATTTATCCATAAAACATAACTTTACCTATTTACTTTCTGTTTAATTTTAGTTTAAATATTTATTCATTTATTACATTTCACAGCACATATGCACATTAACTCTGCTGTCTTTTATGGCTGCATTTATTTGATCAAAAAAAATGTTACGGCTGTATTTATTTGATCAAAAATACACTAAAAATCTGAAATATTATTAGATTGGCTTGAGAAAGAAACTAGTTGTATTTATACCACAGAAAGTGTATGTGGACGTGTTGCACACATGCACAGTAGATCGGCTTGAACAGAAAACAAACAATCAATTGCCCAGAGTTATTGCACATCTGGTTGTGTTTATGTTGTTTTATCGCCCGATTGTAGAGGTACAGGTAGCAACGGGCTTCTTCACACATACACAGTTGGTGCTAATCAGAGCCTCCATGTACACCCTCCAGTGGCGTTTTTACGTCACGCATACCCTAGTGGACCTTAATGGACCCGTGCACACGGAAAGTAAAACACAGGCTTTAGTGTGCCTTATCTTTTCAAACTGATCAGGCTTACGGTTTTCCTAAAAATAATGAATAAAACTTGGAGAAAACCCTTAGATAGAACATTCAAATGAGCCAAGACTATTCAGACTCCAGCTGAATGCTAGTAACATGCTAACACCATGCCAGTAGCACGTTAATTGTGCTAGATTCATGCTAGTAACTTGTCAATCATGCTAGCAACATGCTTTTAACTGGAATCATGGTAGTAACATGCTAATCATGCTAGAAACATACTAGTAACATGTTAATCATGGTAACAACATGCTAGCAACACATTAACCATGCTAGAATCATGCTAGTAACATGCTAATCGTGCTAGAATCATGCTGGTAGCTTGTTAATCACGCTAGCAACATGCTTTTACCTAGTTTATCATGCTAACAACATGCTAGTAGCACGCTAATCGTGCTAGAAATGTGCTAGTAACTTGTTAATCATGCTAACAACTTGCTAGTAACATGCTAATCATGCTAACAACATGCCAGTAGCACGTTAATCATGTGCTAGTAACATGTTAATCATGCTAACAACATGTTAGCCAACACATTAAGCATGCTAGGATCATGTTAGTAACTTAATCATGCTAGCAACATGCTTTTAACTTGTTAGTCATGCTAACAACATGCTAGTAACATGCTAATCGTGGTAGAAATGTGCTAGTAACTTGTTAACCATGCTTTTAACTTGTTTATCATGTTAGCAACATGCAAGTAGCATGCTAATCAAGCTAGAAACATACTAGTAGTATGTTAATCATGCTAACAACATGCTAGCAACACATTAACCATGCTAGTAACATGCTAATCATGCTAGTAACTTGTTAATCATGCTAGAATCATGCTGGTAACTTACTAATCATGTTAAAATCATGCTAGTAACTTGTTAGTCATGCTAGCAACATGCTTTTAACTTGTTTGTCATGCTAACAACATGCTAAGAACATGCTAATCGTGCTAGAAACGTACTAGTAACTTGTTAATCATGCTAACAACATGCCAGTAGCATGTTAATCGTGCTAGAATCATGCTAGTAACTTGTTAATCATGCTAGCAACATGCTTTTAACTTGTTTATCATGCTAACAACATGCTAGTAACTTGTTAATCATGGTAACAACATGCTAGCAACACATTAATCATGCTAGAATCATGCTAGTAACTTGTTAATCGTGTTAGAATCATGCTAGTAATTTGCAAATCATGCTAGCAACATGTTTTTAACTTGTTTATCATGTTAGCAACATGTAAGTAACATGCTAATCATGCTAGAAACATACTAGTAACATGTTAATCATGTTAACAACATGCTAGCAACACATTAACCGTGCTAGAATCATGCTAGTAACATGCTAGTCATGTTAGAATCATGCTAGTAAGTTACTAGTTAATCATGCTGGCAACATGCTTTTAACTTGTTTGTCATGCTAACAACATGCTAGTAGCATGCTAGTCGTGCTAGAAACGTGCTAGTAACTTGTTAATCATGCTAACAATTTGCTAGTAACATGGTAATCATGCTAACAACATGCCAGTAGCACGTTAATCGTGCTAGAATCATTCTAGTAACTTGTTAATCATGCTAGCAACATGCTTTTAACTTGTTTATCATGCTAACAGCATGCTGGTAACATGCTAATCATGCTAACAACATGCTAGCAACACATTAATTGTGCTAGAATCATGCTAGTAACATGCTAATCATGTTAGTAACTTGCTAATCATGCTAGCAACATGCTTTTAATTTGTTTATCATGCTAATAACATGCTAATAACATGCTAATTGTGCTAGAAACATGCTAGTGACTTGTTAATCATGGTAACAACTTGCTAGCAACACATTAATCATGCTAGAATCATGCTAGTAATTTGCAAATCATGCTAGCAACATGTTTTTAACTTGTTTATCATGTTAACAACATGTGAGTAACATGCTAATCATGCTAGAAACATACTAGTAACATGTTAATCATGCTAACAACATGCTAGCAACACATTAACCATGCTAGAATCATGCTAGTAACATGCTAGTCATGCTAGAATCATGCTAGTAACTTGTTAATCATGTTAGCAACATGCTTTTAACTTGTTTGTCATGCTAACAACATGCTAGTAGCATGCTAGTTGTGCTAGAAACAGGCTAGTAACTTGTTAATCATGGTAACAACTTGCTAGTAACATGTTAATCATGCTAACAACATGCCAGTAGCACGTTAATCGTGCTAGAATCATTCTAGTAACTTGTTAATCATGCTAGCAACATGCTTTTTACTTGTTTATCATGCTAACAGCATGCTGGTAACATGCTAATCATGCTAACAAAATGCTAGCAACACATTAATTGTGCTAGAATCAAGCTAGTAACTTGCTAATCATGCTAGAATCATGCTAGTAACTTGTTAATCATGCTAACAACATGCTAATAACATGCAAATTGTGCTAGAAACATGCTAGTAACTTGTTAATCATGCTAACAACTTGCTAGCAACACATTAATCATGCTAGACTCATGCTTTTAACTTGTTAATCATGTTGAAAACAGTTGTGCTGCCCAATATTTCTGTGGAAACTGTGATACATTTTATTTTTCAGGATTCACAGATGAATAGAAAGTTCAAAAGAACATTTATTTGAAATATAAATATTTGTAACATTGTGAATTGTCTTTACTGTCACTTTTGATCAATTTAGTGGGTCCTTGTTAAATACAAATATTAATTACTTAAAAAAAACACTTAATTTCTAATGTATAGAAGTTCTGCTCTTATTTGTTCATATTTATTTACTGTTGTACTTGGAGGTGCATCACAATATTAAAGTAATAAAACAAGTTGTGAAATGCAGTTGCATCATGACTTTCAGCTGAACTGTAATTGCATCCACAGTCTTTAACATTATCAAGCTGATTAATTTATTCCTCAACAACTCCATTCGTCTTATAGAAATTGTTGATCACTTAGGGAACCGCTTCAGTTAGCTTTGATGTCAGGCCTCCATTGGCTGGGCTGAGATATATGACACTAATAAAGTTTGTAATAGTTTGTTACTCCAAAAATAGTTTTCTCCTCTCGCCAAACCCAGACAACGCTCTGCTGCTTTTGTCTGGTAACCTCCGAAGAGCAATAAAGAGTAACATAATGATGCTAATGTAGGAAAAACACTCCATCTCGGCTCATTATCTGAGGAGTGGCTGCAGAACCTGCAGAAGTCGACTTTCTTCCTAAAGCTCTTTCTAATCTAATAGAATGAATTAGATGAAGAGGAAACAAACAGCGTCAGTGTAATTGGGCGGCGCTTTTATAGAAGTTGGAGTTTATGAGGACATTCATGCTTTAATGTTCATGCAGTCTCGCTCAGTCCCGAAGGAGATCTTCATTCTTCTGTTGGCAGTATATTGGTTTTATTCTTCATAATGGATATAATGATGGAATAATTATTTTAAGTAAATGCACATGACTTGCTTGTGGAAGCCCATTTCTGCCAAAGAAAAAAAACAATTGTAAAACTTCAACTTAAACTTTGATTCCTTTAAAGAGTTAATTTATATTTAAATTTCAGGATTTTAATTTTTTAATTTACATCTCACAATACTGCATTTATATCTCACATTTTGAGCTGTTTTTAAAATAAATAAGCCAATTATTTAAATCATTTATTTATTTGTCAAGTTAACTTCCACTTTTTGTCTCATAATTCTGAGTTATTTATTATTTATTATTTATTTTTTTCTCACAGTTGTGATTTTACATTTCATAATTCTTCATAATTGCAAGTTTATTTGTCACTATTGAGATTTTAATTTATTTCTTTTTTATAGTGCTGTCAAACGATTAATTGCGATGAACTGCATCCAAATTAAAAGTTTTTGTTTACATAATATGTGTGTATAGTCTGTATATTTATTAAGTATATATAAATACACACACATGTATTTACATGTATATATTTCTGTTAATATTATTAATATTATATATAAGTATTTTTAATATATAAACATGACATTTTTTCCTAAATATATACATGCATGTGTGTGTATTTATATATTCTTAATAAATATGTACAGCAGTAAACACACATATATTACGTAAACAAAAACTTCTATTTTGGATACGATTAATTGTGATTAATCATTTGACAGCAATTTTTATTATTATTATTATTATTATTATTATTATTATTTTTATTTTTTTATTTGATTTTTTTTAAGAATTGTGAGAAAAAAAGTCTGAATCATGAGATAAGAAGTTGCAATTGCCCTTTTTTATTCTGTGACCAAAGTAGGCTTCCACACTTTCTCGCTCTTGTGTGTGTGTTTAGCATTCGAGTCATTCTTGAGGGTTTTTTTTTTTTCAATGTATTTTGGCCATAATTGCAGGAGGCGGGAGGTTAGCAGCCTCCGTTCCCAACCAGCCGTAGAGCAAACAGTCATTAACATGTGTTATCGCTGATCAGCAGGAGCTCGACTGAGGCTCAGGACGGCCCTAAAAAATACAGCCGTGCCGGTGTGTTTGCCAAGACCACCGACTGATACAGATGCTTCTAATAAAGAGGACAAATCAGCCCTCGATGTCCAAATTACTCCTGCTTCAAAATCAGTCCAGATTACTCCTGCTAATTTGTGCAAAACTCACTACTGTGATGCTTTTTGGGGTCAGTAAAATATTTCTGCTCACCAAGGCTGCATTTATTTAATCAAAAATATAATAAAAAATATGAAATAATATTACAATTCAAAATAGCTGTTTTCTGTGTGAATATCTGTTAAAATGTCATTTATAGGTGGTATCAAAGCTGAATTTTCAGCATTGTTACTCCAGTCTTCAGTATCACACGATTCTTCAGAAATCATTCTAATATGCTGATATTTGATTTATTATCAATGTTGAAAACAGTTGTGCTGCCCAATATTTTTGTAGAAACTGTGATACATTTTATTTTTTAGGATTCACAGATGAATAGAAAGTTTAAAAGAATATCATTTATTTTAAATATCTCTCTCTCTTTGAATATACATGGTATTAAAATGGTGATTCTGTAGCCAAAACAGTTTAGGGGTCAGTTTACCTGCGCCGAACCTTTGCCAGGTCGCCCCTTTGTGTAGCCGCACCGCTAGTCATGCGCTAAACGGACAGTGACGGTTTACCGGGCTCTCGGGGAGCTCCAGTTTCCCGTGCGCTTCACATCTGAAGGTGACTCTGATCATCTGCGTGCAGTGAGAGTGAGGCGGGTAAATGAGTGAAAGGGTGAGTGTAATGGAATGACTGATGCCCCATGACGCCTGTCAGCTTGCCTAATCGAGGCCGCCACACTTGGCCGCCCCACTGACTGGCGTGTGCCAAAGCGTACATCTGTAAAACACTGCTGAAATGCTGGAAAAACACATCAGCTGGGCTTTTAACTTCTAACTTCAGACCATCTTAAATGGCACTTTATTTAAACCGGCATGTTTAGGATGTTACTATGCAGAGACGTGAACATAGATGCTGTTTTACGTCATGGCATCTGGTTCAGGGTGTCATGTTCTTGCGGAGAGCTGGCCGCTATGACAGAATGAGTCCAGAGCTCACGTCTGTTTTAAGAACGTTATGGCCGTGGGTGGACGGGGTCACGGTGGGACGACCTTGATTGAGAAGCTCCAGTAATGGGATACCGGAGTCAGGAATGAGATGCGGTAATCAGGTGCGGAAGAAGAAATATAAGACTAGAAAACAGAGTGAAATAAGAAACGCACAGCTATCAGGCGCTAATCTGACCTCAGAGAAATACTTAAATATCTCTGATAGTCATTAAACGTTTTATGGTGCTTGTAGAGTATTTAAAAGAAAGCAGCAGAATTCAGTATTCTTATGTTCTCATTGTTTGACCTTTAGATGAAAACTAGTTGATGTGAGATTATGCATATGCATATGAAAATTATTATTGCTATTATTATTTAATACTATATTATTATTATTATTATTATTATTATTATATGAGAACTATTGTTGATATTATTATTTAATATTATAATATTTACATTATATAATAATAATAATAATAATAATTGTAATTATTATTATTATATGGAAATTATAATATTTGCATTACATATAATAAATCATTATTTTTATTATTATATGAAAACTATTCATGCTATTATGTATTTAATACAAAAATATTTATATCATATAATAATAATTATATTATTATTATGAATGATTAATATATGAGGATTATTATTGCTATTATTATTTAATATTATATTTATATTATGTAGTAGTAATAATAATAACAATTATTATTATTATATGAAAACTATTGTTGCCATTATTATTTTATACCTTAATATTTACATTATTTATAATAAATCATCATTATTGTTATTAATATTATATCAAAACTATTAATTCTATTATTTAATACTATAATATTTACATTATATAACAATAATAATAATAATAATTATTATTATTATTATTATTATTATATAAAAATTATTGTTGCCATTATTTAATATTAGAACATTTACATTATATATTAATAATACTAATAATAATAACTAAAAAAACTATTATTACTATTACTATTTACTACTATAATATTTACATTATGTAATAAAAAATTATTGTTGTTGTTATTGTTAATATTACTTTATGAAAATGATTGTTGCTATTATTTAATACTATAATATTTACATAATATAATAATAATAATGTTTTTACTAAATTTTTGTACAAATAATAGTAATACAAGTATTATTATTGTTATTATTATTATTATGTTAAATATTTTCTATAACATTTTTGTTTGCAACTATATTTAAAATAAATACATAAATGTAAAACTAACTGAAAAACATACACATTAATTTAATATACTATTTTTGCAGTATATTGCAATATATTACCAATAATTATCTGTCTATCTATCTATCCATATATATATAATTTGTTTGATGTAAGACTTTATTTAGACTTGACTTTTATCTATCTCTACTATAATGACGTAATTTAATTTCACACTTTAATGACACTAAAGTGGCTTTCATTGGAAAGTCATTTGTGTAATTTCCTGTGTGATTTATCAAACAGCATTCCTGAAATATGGTTATTTAATCAGTTAATTTGCCCTCCTTCGGGCTGAACCATCATCAGCACGCTGCTACACGTTCGCCCACCGCTGCGACTCGTGACTTGATGGTTTCCTCGTCACCTGTTGACACGCATCCTATGTTTTATGGCTTCCCATATAATTCACAGCACTTGTTTTCAGGCGTCACGCTGGGCGAGATTTACATTGGCTGCAATGAATGTGCTCTTTAATGACAATGAGCGTTACTTTACGAGTGCTGATTTATCAGCTGCGGCGTCCGGCCAACCAGATCTCGAACGGTTTGTTTCGAGCTTCGCCGAACAGCTCTGATAGGGTTATTAACTATTCTTAATCACTCATCAGGTAGAAAACTCTTTTATTGATCCTGAGCTGTGCTACATCACTCACTTCCTTCAATGGCTTGAGCGGGGGAGCGAGGGACCAATGGTAATAAGGTAAAAAGCAAGTTCTAAGCATTTCTAGGTTCTTTTGTCGGCAAGACATCTGGACACCTCTGCTCACTTTGGTGTTATTCTAGGGCCCTGTGATTTCCGCGACGCAGAAAAGGCATCTGCCGTCTCACTAAATAAGGACATAAATACATGAACAACATCTCCAGAACTGCTCTGAGAGTAATTTTGTGAGCGTTTTACCGTTTCATTAGAGTAAAACTATTGTCATATACACAAAGAAATTTAAAGGCAACCGGTCAAAATAAAAGTTTGGTTTAATGTGATTCGATTTCTTCAATGTTTTAATTGTAATAGTAAAAAAAAAAAGAAATTGTTTAATTTTCTTTAATTAAAAAACAAATGAAATTAATGCTTTATGCCTTCATTTATAACCAGAAAAATGCAAATACACCACAGAGAATTTCCGAGAAAAATAAACATTTCACAAGGCTATTGTAAGAATAAATGAAACTTGTTTTTATGAAAATAATTAGACATGCTAGAACAGAGAATTTGGTAACAATAAAACATAAGCTGGTCAAAAATAAAACATTTCATATTTCCTAAACATGTAATTTTTATAATTAAATTTTTTTAATTAACTGGTGTTAAATTGTTTGTTTCATGATTTTAATTATTTAGCCATGCTTTTTGATTAGTAAAATTTTACTTAATCATTAAAAATTTAAAACTAAAAAAAAAAAAAAAAAAAAAAAAAAAAAAAAATGGAATCCAGAAAAATTAAAAAGGGAAAAATGGAATTTGGAAAAAACATTAAACGGAATTTGGGGGGGAAAAATAAATAAAACAGATTTCATACGGCCCTATCATTGACATAAAGTGAAGATTGCTGCCAAGGCGGAAATAAATAAATAAATAAATAAACTAAAGTATAAAATAAAAGTAAATAAGTAAGTAAATACTTTTTAAAATTTTAAATTATTCTAAATTTCTGTTAATTTAAATTTAAATTTAAATTTATGTAATAAAAAAATAATTTATGTAAAAATGCTAACATGAAAGACTAATATGTAATTTTAGCCTGCTTTTTATAAATAATAATGCCTTATTTATTATTTATTTACTCATTCCTTCATTCATTCACTTATTCATTTATTTTTGGGAGCATTTTATATTTGCTGTTTGTTGCATACCATATTTTCAGAAAGCTGCACTGCGTAAAAATTATCATTTTATACGTGATGTCAGTGTATGAATAATATTTTATTATTATATTAAAAAAGTAATGTAAAATACCGGCAAATAACACTAAGCTTTCCCATCACTCCACAACAAATCCTTTCAATGTAATTGTATTCAGAACTGAACAGGAATGAAGTATAAAACATAACTTATAGTGGCATTTATTATAAACAACATTTATTATAAATGCCAGGCCTGAACTCATTTATTTAAAGCGAAATTGAAACTACCAGCGTGTGGGAAATGTGCTATAGAAATAAATTTATCTCATTCAGACCGCGTCCAAATGTGTTTTGGTTGCTTGACATTAATTGCATTAGATGCGTAGCTTTAGAACACAAGTCACCGTGTGTTTCAGATGATAAAAGAAATGTGTATTATATTATAATTGCATAACAATGATCTAGGCGAGTCAGGGCCCATCTTGGGTTTTTTTTTCCCACCTCATAACACAAGGTCAGATTCCTAATAGACCTTCCTTAATTTGCGTGATATTACAGGAGACTGTAATGCCGTCGTTGATGTTGTTGTTTGTGTATTGTTCGCTGGATTGATCCGTTGTGCTCACACGGGGCTTGTGTTTGTTCATGGGCGTCTCAGATAAGCTCAGGCTCCGCCCAGGGCTTCATTAAAATCTGCACCGCACTTGGACCTCATTAGGCTTAATGAGCCAATATCCGTCATCCTCAACGAGCTGCTAGCAGCATTATATGAAGCAAAAGGGGATTCTTGGGCTCCACTGCTCTTGTTCAGAGAGAAACATGCTGCCCTATGGAGCAGGAGGACTTTAGCTGGATATTAGGGGTCATTCATGTCAAATCTGACCACAGCATATGATAGATAGATGGATGTGTTAGTGTCGTTCTCTCTCTCTCATGCTCATGCATCTCTCAGTGTTGCCCTGCAGTAACTTCTGTTGCTCAGTTACGGCTGCCAAGCGAACAGAATAAACAGTGACACAGATCATGGGGAGTGTCACACACACACACACACACAGTCACGCTGTCATACACACTTCATGTTAACACAAACACACACACATTGTCTGTGTGTGATATTGAGAGCGTCTTCAGGTCGTCTTGTTAAAACGCTTTAATGAGGATCCATCAAACAAAAGCCCAATAATGATTGTTGTAATTACTTGTATTATGGATGATAACTGATATGATGACTGATATTATACATCTATGCTACGCTCATTTCTGCAGCACCAAACATAAGTGCATGCAAACATTAGTTGTCTAGATTACATCTTATATTTCCTATGATCTTGACATGTTTAAAGAACTTATTTTGGATTGATTTAACTTGTTTTTTAAATTGTATTTTTTATATATAAATTGTTTGTTTGTTTTTTTATAAAAAACTTATATATAAAATATATATACTGTGTATAACCGTTTAGTGTTTTTGGAATGTGTCATAAAAAATTAGTTTACTTTTTGAATAGGGAAAAATGTTGGCAAATTGAATAAGAAAATGTTTTCTGTAGATTACAGCTTATATTTCCCACGATCTTGACTAGTTTGAAGAACTTATTTTGGATTGATTTGACTTGTTTTTATTTTATTTTATTTTATTTTATTTTATTTTATTTTATTTTATTTTATTTTATTTATTTGTTTATTTATTCTTATTTTATCGTATTATTTAGACAAAAAAACTTTATTTTATTTTAATCTAATTTATTAATTTATTTTAATTTTATTAATTAATTTTAATTTATTTTAATAAATCGTTTAGTACTTTAGAAATATGACAAAAATTTAATTTTTATATATATATATATATATATAAACCATTCAGTACTTTTGAGATGTGAGATAAAAATGACAAAAGTGACAAAAAAATGTGTATATTTCCCATGATGTTGACTTGTTTAAACTTATTTAAAAGAACTTATTTTCGATTTTTTTTCTTTTCTTTTCTTTTCTTTTCTTTTCTTTTCTTTTCTTTTATTATTTAGACAGAAAAAAAAACAGATATAGGAATATATAAACAGTACTTTTAAAAATGTGTCAGAAAGTGAGTTTACTTTTTGAATAAGGAAAAATGTTGGTGAATCGAATTAAGAAAAAATACAAAATTATAGTTGATACAAAATAATTCAGATGTATGCATCTGGAGTGCATATTGATGTGCTGCCATAGGATATATAAAAGCTAGAAGCGACGTTTTAAAAATGATTTCTCATTCTAATGCTGTTTGTGCGATTGCAGCGCTCTCATATAAAGATGAAGCCGCTGAAGTGAGATTATCTGAATCGTGTTGTCGGCCACTTCAGCGACTGCTATCTGCTCTCAGCTGAGAGTTTTTTGTGTCGTGTGAGTCTCTGGCAGCCGTGCAAAAGATGAGATTCATTCAAGGCCCTGCCTTTATTTCCTGCTTTAAAAGAAACATTATCCTTCTGTGCTCGTAATAAAGCTGTCAAGAGGACAAACTTCATCCATTTCCACCCATCTGGGAAGGCCGGAGTCGCAGTCTTACAGACGGAAAATGAGATTTGAAATCGGTTATGGGCGAATGAAAAGAAAAGTATGAGTTTGAAGGATAGTTGGCGTCGCAGCGCTCCTGCACAGGAGGCAAATGAAGTCGCTTGAACCTGAATTAGCGGCTGTTAGCACAGCAAAGATGGGGCTTGTTAAGTCGCATGATTCGTATTCATGATTTTGCCGCAGTAATATCGAGTACGGACACTTTGAAATGCAGTTTTTAATTGTTTCTTCACTTCAGTGTGAGACCATATGCTGCAAACATTCAGCGAAAGCAGCTCATTATTTCTGATGAACGCTGGATGTGGAAGAGAATAAATCAATGGCTCGTAATGAGGTTAGACATGAAAGTTTGGCTCCTTTCATTCATAGAAAGAAGAAAGGGCAGTGCTAATGCTCTAATCATTTAATGAAATTACATATTAAATTGCACTGAATGCAATTAAAATGACTAGCTTTGCTTGCTAATTTGGGCACATAACCAGACAAACACTTTGTGGAAGAAAATTAATCCTCATGTTATGCATATACTGTATGTGAAGCTTAAAAACTCTATAATATATTTTTAATATTTAGCAAAATTTTTGCTAAATTTTAAGCTAGTAAAATAGCTAGCTAATATAATATTTTGTAATGCGATATAATATTTTATAATATATGACACATCTAAAGTATTTTATTTAATGTTTTATAATTATAATATATTTTAATATATATATTTTTTTATTTTTTATTTTTTTCACGTTTAATCCAGTTTGGCATAAAAGTAGCATAAAAATTATATATATATATACAAACTTTAAATATAATTAATTATCATAATTGTATATGTTGTTATTGAAATATCTGTTAAAATATGTAATAGCTTATATAATATTTTATATTATTAGCTTATGTAAATTTTTATAATTTTGTATCTAATGTAGATTTTATAAAATATAGTATTTTAAAATGTAAACTTTATAAACTTAATATATAAACTTAATATATAATTCATTATGATAATTGTATGGATTATTATTATTGAAATATGTATTAAAATATGTAATAGCTTATATAGTATTTTATATTATTAGCTTATATAACATTTTATAATTTAATATCTAATGTAGATTTTATAATATATATTATGTATTTTAAAAATGAATACATTTTAATATATATTTTTCAATTTTAATCTATTCATGTTTGTTTATTTATTTTTGTATTTTTAATCCTGTTTTGTGTAAAAACATCTTAGAAATTAAAATAGCTATTACAATAGCTAGGTTATATTAATATTTCATTATTAATATTTCATATATATTATGCATACTTTTAATATTAATATAAATAAATGTAATATACATTTTACATTTTTAAATTTAATATACACTTAATATTAATATTTCATATTATTATGCATACATTTTCAGTGCATTAAATATTCATATTTTAATTTATTGATTTATATTTTTAATCCACTTTTGTATTAAAATAGCATAAAAATGAAAATAGATTTTATGTCTAGATATATATTTGCAAAATTGAAAGTTATTCAAATTGCTAGCTTATATAATATTTTATTATTGTATATAATATTTTAGAATATATTATGCATCTAAAGTATATTTAATGTTTTATAATTAATTATAATTAATTATATTAAACATTCTTATTTATTTCTTTTTTGCATGTTTAAACCAGTTTATCATAAAAGTAGCATAACATTTTTTAAATATCTGTTACAATATGTAATAGTTTCTATAACATTTTATATTAATATTTCATTGTTTGATTTAATATTTTATAGCATTATGACTCTAATGTAGAGTTTATAATATATATTTTAAAATTATAATATATGTTAATATTTATTTTTTTATTTTAATATTAATATTAATATTATTAAATATCCATATAGTTATTTATTTATTTTTGGATTTTTTAATCCAAACCAGTTTAGAAATTAAAGTAGCTATTACACTAGCTAGGTTATATTAATATTTCATTATGCATATATAATGTTTAATATATATTGTGCATTATTATAATAATACATGTAATATTCATTATTACCAATTGATAAGTCTTAACTTTTGGTTGGATAAAAATAATTCAGCAATAAAATGTTCCTGATTAAACAATTTTGGTTTAATAAGTCAAATCAGAAACTAAAAGTACAGTCTGGTTTATGGTGAAGGTAAATGTAGTACATCATGCATGTATCTCATGCATACAAAGTATTCGCCCAAGTATATGACAGAAATCTTAGTAGCAGTATGCTAAACGCAGCCACTTCCACTCTAGCTGTCACCAGCTTCCTGTTCCTGTCTCATTCAGATGCGTCCGTCAGGCCGGTTGCGTGGAAACCGCAGTCTCCTGTGACTAGTTTAAGCATTCCTCTTTCCTAGAGCCGCTTCTTCTCATCTCTTTGAATAATCGTTGGCTTCCTTTCAAGGAGTTCTGCTCTCTCTGGCCCATATAGCGTGACACTGGATAAACGGTGTTGGGAAATCACGCTTTCCCCGGCGCTTGAGCCGCTGTCATTGGCAGAGTTAATAAGGAGCGGCCAGTCAGAGCTCTGGACTAATTGGAGCTGAGCGTCGGGTCTGGAGACTCGCTCATACGTCAGAACGGCTCCATTACCGTAGCGCCGAACGCTTTCAGTGACGTGTGCTGCAATCGTCTCTCTCAAAGCCGTTTTACAGGAAATGAGGAGTGCTCACACTTTTATTGTGGCTTCAGGGAAATTTCAGTGCTCTCTCCTGAATGTGTGCTGGAAAGTTGATAATGGTAAAAAGCTTCTGATCTGACGTGCCGCTTCAGTGTAAAGCCCTCAGACATACTATATATTACTGTTCAGCTCAACTTACATCAGATTCTGTACCTGCAGCTTGCTGCATCAGTTTCATTTGTGTGTGTGTGTGTGTGTGTGTGTGTGTGTGTGTGTGTGTCTACTGAGCTACATTTTAGGTACAAATTTGTCCTAAGCTAAATCTGACCAAAAGCTTCCTTTTGGGGACATCTGGGGGTATCCTTTTGCATAACCTGTATATATAATTAATTATCCTCATTTTTATATACTATAATTTTTAAAAATAAAAAATATATAGTTGTTTAATTTTTAAATTGTTAATAAATTTATAACGTTTGCGTAAATGTCATATAATTAATTATCATAATTGTATGTTTTTAATTTTTAATGAAATTTTTTTTTAGTTGTTTAAATGTAAAGTTGTTCAATTTTGTATAACCTTTATATAAATTGTCATTATTTTCTATATTATTATTTAATGAAAAAAATGTGTTATTTAAGTTTTAAATTGTTAATAAATTCTAAAATCTTGCATAAACTATATATAAATAATTATCATAAGTGTATATATTATACATTTTAAGGAAAAAACATTTAGTTGTTTAATTTTTAAATTGTTAATAAATTCTAAAATAATGCATCAACTTTATGTATAATTAGTATTATTTTATATATTATACATTTTTAATGAAAACAAAATAGTTGTTTAATTTTTAAATTATAAATTATAAATTAATTATCATAATTGTATATATTATAAATTTTTAAGGGGAAAAATGCAGTTGTTTCATTTTTAAATTGTTAAATAAAGCATAACATTTATATATAATTATTAATATTTCATATATTATTATTTTTTATTGAAAAAATAAATTGTTAATAAATTCTCAAATTAATAAAAATGTTACAATTTATAGAAATTAAATGTATGTTAATTTGATTCTCTCTCTCTCTCTCTCTCTCTCTCTCTCTATATATATATAATTAAAACAAATGACAATTATTTTATTATTAATTCATTTTTAAAAAATAATAATTATTAAAAATGTGTACATATTTAATTATACAATTTAAATATATATTTAATTTTTTTATACATTTCTGTTTTTTTCTGTACATTATGTATTTGTATAATAAATAACAATTAAATAATTTATTTGTTTTACAAATATGTCTGTACATTATTTATTTATTTTGATATATACAATTTTATTATAATTTATTATAATACTATAATAATAATTTATTATAATTTAATTTATTACTATTATTTATTTTTATTATTATTATTTTTATTTATTTTTTTTTTTTACAAAAATGTTAAATTAATTGAAATCATCCAGCAAGTTCCTTTCTTTCTAATTATGTCTATAATTAGCTGTGTATATGAACAGTAAACATTTATGGAATATCTCCAGCTACTTTAAGTAAGTGTGTATGTGTGTGTGTGTGTGCTTCATCACTACAAATATTACTGATATTAATTGCTGCTTCACTCTTCAGAGTAACATCTTTGTTCTCCTCGCTCACTCACACACACACACACACACACAATCATTTCCCATGATCCACGTCTGCTGCCTTTACTTCGCTCATTAACTCCCTAGCAGGGATTCACCTGATATTTGCCTTTACTTTTATGCAAATTACCCAGAAGCCCGTCACATATTTGCATTTCAAACTCCTGGAGATTATACACCAACATCTGCCAGCTGATATTTACATGAACGTCTGTCAGCAGAATATAATGATTTAAAATCACACAGCATATATGTGACACCAATAATCTTTAATCTTACATGTATATTTGTTCACAGAACTTGTTGCAATGCATTCTGGGATTGCATACTCTATGATGCTGTCAAAACGAGGCATTTTACATTAAACTGTCATCTAGGCAGGCAGCGCACTAGATTTTTCATTTCACAGCAGGTTTCCAGAGCCGTGTATCTGTGATATAGTAAGAGATAGCACGAGTTTCTGCTGATGCTGCAGTGTTTTATCATACTCAACATCGCTAGAAAGACAGCATTACTGTAACGCTGATATTTAGAAATGAAGTTAAGATCTGCAGCCGTCAGTTATCTTCAGCCGCACACAGCGTGCATCACAGATCTGTAATTGGACGTAATTATCTGCAGGCTGTTCGGTTACACAGCATCCAGCAGCAGGATTAGTGCTCCACACTTCCTGTGCCACTTCCTGTCAATAAACTGATAAGAAGAAAAACACAGAGAGAGAAAGAGAGCAATCCTGGCTAGCATTCTGAGTAGGGCTGGACAATTTGGAGGAAAAAATCTGTGCAATTTATCCCAATATTTTGTGATTAAAAATAAAATAAAATAAAATAAAATAAAATAAAATAAAATAAAATAAAATAACATAAAATAAAATAAAATAAAATAAAATAAAATAAAATAAAATAAAATAAAATAAAATAAAATAAAATAAAAAAGTGTCCCAGTGTTTCTGATACATAAAAATAAAATAATACAAAAATATAAAATGATTAAATATCAATATAACAATAAAAATAAAATAATAAAATAAAATAAAATGTATCAAAGTATTTTGGATGTATGAAAGAAAAGAAAAGAAAAGAAAAGAAAAAAGAAAAGAAAAGAAAAGAAAAGAAAAGAAAAGAAAAGAAAAGAAAAGTATCCCCCTATTTTGGATACATAAAAATAAAATAATATAAAATAAAAAATCAAAAAAATGAAATAAAATGTATCCCAATATTGTATAAGAAAAGAAAATCCCAATATTTTGGATACACACATACACATATATAATACATAATATATTATATTATTTTATATAATAAAATAATATAAAATAAAATAAAATGTATCCCAATATTTGGATGTATAAAAAAATAAAATAAAACAAATAAATTTAAATATATATATATATATATATATATATATACATTTTAAAATAAAATTTATCCCAATATTGGTTACAAATAAAATAAAATAATTGACGACCACAAATAAGCCATATAGACATTTCAGTTCTATGTCAACGAATGGTTCATTCAAAATTCTGTTTTTTTTAGGCCATGTGCATTTTTAGGTAAAGCACTTTGAATTACCTCTGTGTATGAAATGTGCTATATAAATAAACATGCCTTGCCTTGCCAAAATACTGGAGCAGTTTGATGTTTTTATCTTTAGTCTTGTGTTGTTTGAACACTCAAGCAGCTGAAAGGACAGTTAAGACATGTTTAAGATTGTTTTAAAAAACCCACTGTCACGATATTCCGGCTGGTCTGACAATTTTCCAATTATTGTGTTGGTTTCTTCACAATTATTTGCTAAGCCATTGCTAATGTCTTCCGAGCGGTTACTAGATGGACAGACTGATAACTTTGAATATGTAAACCCTAGAGATGTTCAAGCGTGTGCTAATGAAAGAGGAGCCCGTGTAAACAGACCAAAAACGTGTGCGTGTACCAGAGCAACAGATCGCTATCGTTAGATGGAGGAAATGGATTTCAGCTTTGGGATTTCATCTCCAAACACTCTGGATGAGCTCTGGATGCTTCTTATGCAATTTCCAAACACTGGTGTGTTTATGTGAGCAGTGATGTCTTCTTTAGGCTCCACCAATGGCGTGCGATTGAGGCGGGGCTTTCTGTTTGGGTGAATAAGGAACACAAAATGATCAGAAAATAAAATGGTGATTAAAAAGTGTTTTATGCTTCATATTCTGGTTCTGATCACCCTATTGATCACCCTAAAAAAAAAAAATGTTTATTATATATCAATGTGTATTTAATATAAAAAAAAAAAAAAAAAATAATCCAAGTAATCATAATAATAATAATAATAATAATAATAATAATAATGGCAATAATAATAATAATAATTATTATTATTATTATTATTGCTCGTAATATTATTATTATTACTATTATTACCTCTGGTATTGTTGGTGTTTTTGCTACATAAAAATAAGAAACAGTACTATTGTGATATTTCACTGTGAAACCAAAACAAAAAAAACATACATATGTTTGAATACATACATACACACATTTTTAAAAATAATATTAATATCATAAAATAATGAATATAAAATATATTATTATTATTATTATTATTATTAAATAAATAAATATATAAATATTACTTGTATTATTATTATTATTATTATTATTATTTGTATTAGTATTAGTATTAATACTGTGGTGTTGGTGTTGTTGCTACATAAAAATAAGAAACAGTACTATTGTAATATTTCGCTGTGAAAAAAAAATGATGTATATATATATATATATATATTATTGTTGTTGTTTTATTAATATTATTATTATTAAATATATTAAACAAAAAAATATTGCTTAAAAATAAAACATTTAAGAAAAACTATATAATATTATTATTTTAATCAATAAGTTTTGGTGGAACTTTCTCATTGTAAACTTGCTGTATTACATTTCCTTCAAGTTTTCTTTCATTTTGTCGTCCTAAAACTACAGCAATTAATTTGTTACTCTGTCAATTGAACTTTCACAGGGTTTGATTTAGATTCTCAAATCAAAAGCAAATATCAGTGACTCCGCTGGGTCCAGTGAAACAAAGGGAAAGACGTTCAGGGATGTGAGAGTCTGGAAGTGAAGGTTACGCTCATTTGTGCGGGAGCGAGAGCTCAATTAGGCCTGGAGGGAGACGAGCCGATGGCTGGCGGAGATGTTCTACATCGCTCTCTCTGTGTGAGATTCAGCGTTTTCATGTGCTAATGAGAAACCCTGAACCATTCCCTCTCTAAAACACACTTTGGAGGTGGACGTTCAATTAACTGCTGAAGAAAAGTTACTGTTTTTCCTTCTAATGGCAGACTTTCACAGATCAGTACGGTAAAATTACAGTAAAGCAGAGCCAAATTTCCTGGACACGCCTCCCTGTCTTCCATTAGTCGGTCAAACAGATAGCCCCGCCCCCAAACTCACATCATTGGTTGAGTCAGAGGAAACTGAATCTGACCTGTTTGATAACTCTGAACTTCAGAAAGCAGATAAGACATCTTGATTTATCAGCGTGTCTGTGGTTGGTTGTTTGCTCAGGTGTGTTTGACGAGTAATCCTTTAATCTTCTGCTAATAACATCCGTGACATGAGTCAGTCCATCAGAACAGCTCTCGCACTCATTTATTGATCACCACATTATACTGTAGACATATCATGTTTAGCTTGTAAAATTGAGTGACAGGCACACATAATAAAGTAATCATTTGACCAAGTACAAATATTTTGTACCTTAAAAGTCAGGTTGTTCTGGACAGGATCAGTATTGATCAGCTTCTTCTCCTGTGTCAAAGACACTAGTCAAAATCAACAGGTGGTCATGTGATTCAGGACAGCCAATCGCCAAGTGAAATCTGAGCTCATTTGAATACAGATGGATGAATGTTCATTGAACAGCCCATCTGTTCTTCTTGAGACTCCTGTCACCCTGCATACTAACAAAAATACCATGGTTTTATCATGTTTTTGGACAAGGTACAGTGGTAATAATATGGAATTTCATTAGGTGTCTATCTTCTGATTTCTGATCAGCTGATTTATATGAGAATTATGGGTGAATTTTACTGGTCTTACTGATTTTTCATCAGGTTTGTGATTGTGATTATCACTGAAATTGTGGGTGAATTTTTGCTGGTGTTATTTCACCTGAATTATTTGTGGTTTTCCCTGGTAAAATGAATTTATTTTGCAGGTATTATTGGTGAATTGTCACCAGAATTGTTTGTAATTTATACTAATATTATTGGTGATTTATCACAAGAATTATAGGAGATTTTCACTTGAATTATGTGTAAATTTTGCTAGTATAATTGTTGATTTTTCACCGGATTTAAGGTAATTTATTTATTTATTTATTTATTTTTTATTGTTTCACTAGAATTATGTGTGAAGTTTTCACTGGTAAAATAAATGCATTTTGCAGGAACTATTGGTGAAATTTCGCCTGAATTGTATGTATTTTATACTAATATTATTGGTGATTTATCACAAGAATTTTTGGATATTTTTACTGGAATTATATGTGAATTTTGCTGGTATTATTGGTAATTTTTAAACAGAATTATATGTGATTTTCACTGGTATTATTGGTGATTTTTCATTAGATTTATATAGGTTTTTTTCCCACTAGAATTATGTGTGAAGTTTTCTTGGTAATATTAGTGTGTTTTCACTGATAAAAGTGATGAATATTGCAGGTCTTATTGGTGAATTTTCACCAGAATTAAATGTAATGTATACTAATATTATTGGTGAAGAATTTTAGATTTTCACTTGAATTATAGGTCAATTTTGGTGGTATTATTGGTGTTTTTTTTTTTTGTTTGTTTGTTTTTTTTACCAGAATTGTAAGTTCTTTTCACTGGTATTACAGGTGATTTTTCACCAGATTTATTTAAGGTTATTTATTTATTTATTTATTTATTGTTTGTTTTTTCACTGGAATTATGTGTAAAGTCTTCCTGGTAATATTAGTTTTCACTGGTAAAATGAATGCATTTGTGCAGGAATTATTGGTGAATTTTCACCAGAATTGTATGTAATTTATACTAATATTATTGTTGATTTATCACAAGAATTATAGGAGATTTCTACTGGAATCATATGTAAATTTTGCTGGTATTATTGGTGATTTTTTTTTTTTTTAACCAGAATTATATGTGATTTTCACTGGTTATTATTGGTGATTTTTAACAGATTTATATATAATTTTTCCCCCACTAGAATTGTTAAGTTTTCCTGGAAATATAAGTGAATTAATTTTAACTGCTATTATAAATAATTTTCCACCAGAATTGTTGTTGCTTTTTTATCATATTTTTTTTTGTGATCTTTATGTCTAGCTATTGTAATCATCTCTATAATCATAGTTCTCTGAATCTGAATGTTGACCCTTCTTCTGCTTCAATATTATATTAGCATTTTGTCATATTTTAGGTGCTGACTGGATCAAGATGTTTAGAGATCAAATATTTGCTGTCCAAATGAAAGCCGGGCCTCATTTCTGTTAATTACAGCATGAGATCATCATAATCATGAGGAATTAGTGGCATAAAACACTCATTCATTTCTTCCCTCTGTATGTGTGGTGTTTGATGACTGAGCCTCATCTTGAACATCTGATGCTCTTTTGCCCTCTAGTGGTGAACTCGAGCATGTGCGACTCATCATTTCACACACTTAAAATTTCTTTTACATTGCACACGTTTGTGTTTTAAATATACATGTGGCCACGGCTATGCTTCAAATAATCATCTGTCACTTTGATGGAGTAGGCTCAGGTTGTATTTTTTCCATCTTTTTTTTTTAATATGTATTTTAAAAGCTTTTCACGTTTTACAAAACTTTTCGATCTACTTTTTATTGCCTTCTAACACTGCAGTGCTTGTTTTAGCAGTTTTTTTTTTTTTATTTAAATTTTATTAATTCATTTACTTACTTATTTCACCCTTTTTTTGTAAACATGGGGAAAATAAACCTTATGTTTTCAATTTACAAAATATATATATATATATATATTGTCCCCAGAGTATTTTTTAATAACTGCTTTAGAATATAGTTGCATAAATGAAATATTCCTTTTGTTAACCTCATTTTTAACCCCAGATTAAGGCCACACTTAACCCTGGGTTAAGCAATGTTTCACACCTCTAATTCTGGTTTATGAAGTCCTGTGGTGAATTTCTAATTGGTGAAATAGGTTAAATAAACATGGTAAAACTGTAGAATAATGCAGAATTACAGAGTAAAATATGATCTTAAATCATATTAGATATGCAGAACAAGCAGTTCTGTATGCATGCTTTCCAGCAGAGTGTCCGGGTTAAGGATCAGTCACGCGTCTCTGTCTTTGTTTTCTGTGTAATCCGGTGAAATATTTGTGCAGCAGATGATTCATCAGGCCTCAGGCGGTGTTTTGTTGTCGTGAGTGATCGGTGTTTCCTCCAGAAATGTGAACGCAGCAGAAACGTCGCTCAGACTGATGGAGAGGACGCTGCTCCTGATGAATGCGGCTAATAGCAGCTCAGGCTGTGTTCTGGGAGTTTGTCATTGAGATGTTGTGGGACAACGATTTAGTGGCCGTAACTCAATGAAAAGATTCGTCAGCACAAAACCCACAGAGAGAGAGACAGACAGAGAGAGAGAGAGTTATAGGCAGAATATTAAAACCTGATCTGAATACCCTCTTATGTAAATAATATATACCTACAATTTACTGTCATATCACTGTTATGGGAGATTTGTTATGCTGTAGTTCTTCTCTTTACCCTCTGACTAAATGATTGAGGTTGATTAGTCGCTTGTGATTATGATCTTGTCCACCAGGTGGCGCTGTGAACAAACGTACAATAAGCAGAAAGACTCAAACCTGCTGCTGAAGTCTTTCTGTCTTATTTCTAGAGTCCTCAGAGAAATAAGTGTTGCTCAGTGATTGCTCTTTCCTTACTCACAAGATTTTAAGGAGTCTCTGTTATATTTCGTAACGAGAATTAAAAATGAGTTACTAGTTGTCATCAAATAAGAGCCTGGAGCTGTAAAATGACTGTGAATAGCAGCTCAGATCATTACATAAGAAATGTTTGAGCTCATATTGAGTTGGAGACATTATTGAGATCACTTCTGAGACTTCATGTGAGATCACTGGGGTCTTTTTCATCTGAAGAAACATTTGAGAAGCAGAAGACTTTAGTCTCCACTGAATCTCATTTAAAGAAGAAGTCTATTTCCAGGCACCATATCAGTCCATTATATGGAGAAAAATCCTGAAATGTTTTCCTTAAAAGCTTATAATTTGCTTATATTTTTGTCATAATTTTTAATTTTATTTTTGTTTATCAGTTCATATATTTTATTATCACAGTGACAGTTCACTGTTTTATTTATTTCATATTTTATTTTATTTGTTTATTTATTTTGTGAACATTAACTAGGCCACAAGAGGATTCCCACTAAATATGTTTTTAGTTCATCCAGATAATAGTTCTGAAAGTTGACTGTCAATTTTAGTGTCACATTTTAAAGTGAACATTTAGAATTAATTTATTAATAATTAATAACAATATAAATATAATTTTTATTTTATTATATTATTATTATTATTTTTTTTTTTTTTTTTTTTTTGTGCAAATTCACATTTATCTCCTGCTTTTTTAATCTGTTTCATTTTTATCTTTTGTTTTTCTCTCTTATGTATTTCTGATGCAGGACATCAGTGATTTGGGTCTCAAAGCACTTTGCTGGGATTATAGAACTCCATCCAGACATACAGATGATGAACAAATACAAATGTAGTGTTTTTGTATGTGTGTGAGTTTGTGATGTTTTGTGTGTGTGTGTGTGTGTGTGTAGCGTCTGAATCTTGGAGTGGATTAGTCTTTTAAAGTGGACGGAAGCGTAATGAATTAAAGTCCAATCCCTTCTCCTGACCACTCTTAATCTGCACATATGAGTGTGTGTGTTCAGTGCGTTCATGTGTGTGTTTAGATGGGATTATGTATTTTTCAGGACATTGTCCTAACATCAGTAGGGCTCTTTTGCTTATTGTCCATGTATGAATTCAAACTGTCTCTGTGTTCATCAGTTTGTCATTGCATTGAAGGTTTTTATATCATTTGTATACATTGTAGGCATTTGATCCCTGAGATGTAAACTCTTTCTTGTTGTTTTTTTTCACACCCATTACATGTGCATATAGAAACTAAGAACTTTTTCTTTTGAAAGGCCTTGAAAACCCTTGAAAATAGCAGTATTCATGAGTATTACTGACAGTGCTGTGTAAACACAGGGCTAAAGATACGAAAACAGGAACAGATGAATCAAATCAATTGAGTCATTTACGCTGGAACCGCTCCGAGTGATTCAAACTCGATCATTCATTTCAAGCGATTTACTAGCAAAAACTTTTCAACAAATTTCAACATTGCTTGTAATGATTTTAAAAAGTACGTCGTGATGGGTGAAACTGAGATTTTCAAAACTCCGAATCAGTTTAACCATTGTGTCAAAAAATGATTCACCGTTTCGAAACGCTCCAATCGGATCACGTATTGTATCATTTTGCGAACTGAATGATTCAAATCAAATTATTCGTTATGCGCGATTTGAAGTTCTGATCTAAATCAAATGATTCGCGAATCGATACACAAAGTTCCGATCTAAGTCAAATGATTCGCGCTCCGAATCCTGATCTGAAATGATGGTTCACGAATCATTATTCAGATCGGGACTTCAGAGCGTGGATCGCGAATCATTTGATTTAGATCAAAACTTCGGAGTGGGTTGGCAAATCTTTTGCTTTAGATCGGAACTTCGGGAACACGGATCGCGAATCATTTGATTCAGATCAGGACTTCGGTGCAGGTTCGCGAATCATTTGTTTCAGATCAGAATTTCGGAACGATTTCGTGAATCTTTTTCTTTTTTTCAGATTCAGAACCGTTCAGAACCATTAAAGCAGTATAGTTATAAAAACAAAACAAACATAAAAAGAAAATAAAGTATTCACAAATACAAATGCCTTAAGAAAATTAACCATGGTTTTACTATAGTAAAAGTGTAGTATACTTTGTAAAACTTTAGTAGTAATCTTTTGCATGTGCTTTAGTATATTTTTATTTATGTATGTTTCTTTTTTTTATTTGAAATAAAAGACATTGTTCGATTAGTGAGATCTCTGATTAAAGTCTTTGAAAATCAAAAAAGTAGTGCTTAAAGTCCTTAAACTTTTGATTTTAAAATGTTGGAAATAATATTACCTAAGATTAATCAATGCTATATAAGTATTTGTTAGTGTTAGTTTGTGTTAACTAATGTGGTTAACTAATATTAACACAAGAAACCTTGATGCTGAAGTTACCAAAATAACACTGGTGGGAATATTAGAATATTGTTCATTGATGAATCGTTCACAGTAAGAACAAAAACATTAACTATAAATGAATTCAAAAGTAAATATAGTCAATTATCTTTTTATTTGTTTGGTTTCTAGCCAAATTATTTTGCTATTAAAAATGTGTTTCTATTATATGAACTGCAAACGATAAGAGGAAGATGTTTTGTGCTGTTTTTCTACACAAACACACATACGTGTCCAGATGGCATTGGTGGAGCTGTAATCCATGTGTCGTTTCTCTGCTCCAAACACAGCTGGGATTACAGTGGGCCAGTTGGAGCGACTCTGTCTCTGTGTGTCTCAATCTGTCTCTCTGTGTTCATTGATGAGAATCTCTGCTGTCCGTCAGTTTCCTCTTCTGTGTCCCGTCAGATTGTGTGTTCAGATTCAGGTAAGCGTGTGGGATTCAAAGATCAGGGAGTGGAGATGAAATCACAAATGGTGTAAATCTGAGCTTTGGACTGCTTTCAGATGAATCAGAAAGGTCAAAGTCAGGATCTCTAGCTCAGTGTGTATAATTTGAATGATTTCTCTCATCAGGGATAGGATCTCGGTGATTGTGCGGCTTTGTGTGGTGTGAAACTTTTTCAGCGCTCACTGTAGTCAGTTTCAGAGAATTGGGAAATTATCGTTATTTTGACAGACGTCATAATTGTATATTTTGTTTTACAATAATATTGTAGTGTTTTTGTCTATAAATTTGTGATGTAACCATACACACACACACACACGGTATTTGTAATCAGGCTTAATTTCGCTGGCAGATGATAGTTGTTCCCTTAACTAGTCCATGAGAGGATTCCCATGATTCAGTAATATGTTGTATTTTAGTTTGTCAGGACAATAATCCTCAGTTTTTGACTGTCAGTTTTATTTCTGCATTGAATTTTTTTTTTTACATTTCTTTTATTTTCTGTCTGTTTGTTTATTTATTTATTTATTTAGTCTATTATTATTATTATTATTATTAAATTTGTTATTATATTAAATATTATTAAAAAAATTATTTTTGTATTTAAGTGTATTTTTATCATGTATTTTTTACTTTAATTACATTTTACCATACTTTTCTTTGTATTTGTGATTTAGAAAAGATACACAGTGACTAATAAGTAAATTACTCTGTATGCATGGTCAGAAGACAAAAAACATTAATAGAGACTGAAATCTTTTATTATGAATTTGGTGCAATAAAAGAAATAGGTATAAATAAGCAAATATCCTATTCATTATTTTATATTATATTTATTTATTTATTTATTAGGCCTATTATTATTATTATTATTATTATTATTATTATTAAATTTAATGCATTTTTTTCCCCCTTTAACTACATTTCGTAGTACTTTTCTTTGTATTTGTGATTTAGAAAAGATGCATAATGTCTAGCAAGTAAATTTCTCTGTACGCAATCAACAACATTAATAGAGACTGAAATCTGTTATTATGAATTTGTTGCAGTAAAAGAAAGAAGTATAAATAAGTAATTGACAAATATCATATTCATGCTTTTTTATAAAGATGCACAAGTGTCTAATGGTCCGCTGTTTCTTCTCCCACAGGTGCGTGTTTCCTGTGTTTGGTGGATGTGGTTCCTGTCAAGAATGAAGATGGCGTGGTGATCATGTTTATTCTGAATTTCGAGGTCATGCCGGACGATAAACTACACGACCCGCAGGATCTCAATCATAAGCTGCCTGTGCTGTGGCGTCATACAAGTATGTTTGTCCTTTTCACTTTCACTGCACTTTCATTAAATCCTACAGCTGCTTCGTCTGAAATAATTACATTAATATACAGTATACATTAATGGGCATGTTACGTAATGTTGCCATTTATAGAAACTAAGCTACAAAAACAGCCCGTTGTACAAGGCTCTCAGTCACTAAAAACCTGGAAATATCATGGAATTTAACTAGTGTAATTAGAAAAGCTGTAGAAATGAATAACTTAAGTCAATGTATACTAAATCTAGTAGTATTATTTAGGGCTGTGACGGTTGCAATGACAACCGCGTCACCGTGGTCGACGGTTGCCACCGGCGGTACTGCACGTGATGTCACACAATCTACAACAAGCATAAAAAACAGTGTTTCTACAACAGTTATTCTGCCGTGGCCGTGTTTAGTGTCCACGCCGGCAACAGCAGCAAACGCAAGTGCCTTCGCAGCTGCTGGACAAGATCCACATTCATACGCACATAATAGGCTAAAGCTTGCAAAACTCTGGGAAAAATAATTACTATGAATGTGTTGGAGGGAAATAAGGACATACTTGAATGAATTATTAATAAACTAGTGTTTTCTGAGCCAGTGTCGCTAAGATGACGATCTCGACTCGCCATCTGCTCTTTGGACGCGTCTTTAGAGAGAAACGCATCTCAAGTGTTTTCTATAGATATATTTATCTGTAAGGCAAGTATTCGCTGACTTTCGTTTCATTTTTGTGCAGCGCTCCTGTTCAACACCGAGACATCAGAAAGAGCATCTTGTTTGTTTTCTTTATTTTTACAAAAGCACAACATTTTGTTAATATTGTGAGTGCAGGCAAAGATTTATGAGCAAAGATTACGGCGTATTTAATTTTTTTTTGCAAGTGATTGCGCTGGCGCCTCCATGTCCTGCAAAGCGCATTTAGCTTCCCCTCTCCAACAAACGATTGTAATGATAGCATGCATTTATTTTAGGCAAGTCGTGATGATTTGAGAAGGCGAAATTGATCAAACATAGGCTGTGATCAACTCACTGCCTGCCTCTGGCCGCTTGGTCGTTACGTTACAATCTAAATTTAACAATTTAACAAACAAAAATGTTCCAAACACATTTCTAAATTAACTTTATAAAGAAACTAAAAAAATATAACCACGTCCTATTAAAAACAAAACTGAGCTATTTTAATGGATGCCACAGTGTAATGGGACAAATGTTTGTTTAATATTTACCGTTCTTATTTTGGCTACTTTCTTATTTAAATGTATAATGTCTTTGATATTTACTTTAGTGTTTTGTAGGCTGAAATAAACACGCACGTTTGTTATGTTTCAAAATTATATATCAACACCGCGCCACCGACGGTCCATTACCACCGCGGTGGAAAAAATCTGCCACCGTCACAGCCATAGTGTTATTGTGTTTCTGAACAATTTTAGTCATGGAAATAATTAAACTGTGGAAATTGTGACATTTTCTCTCTGTTGTAGATCGAGCTCGTGGCATCCGTTTACGTCTCCCGCTCCTGAACTCCAGGAATAACAGTAAATCTTCTCTGCGGGAGGATCCGGAGGCCGGACGAGGAACGGGTTTCCCCAGCAGCTCCCGTCCGCAAAGCCACGAATCCCTCGCTTTGGGCGAGCTGCTGTCTCTGCCTGAACACGAGCCGCCTCGTCTGCCTACCGCCTCCAGCACCGCCGTAGCCACTCCGTCCTCGCTGCTGCCCGAAGACCAGTGCAACCTCCTGGGCACCGACCCCTCGTCACCACCACCGGCCCCGCCACATCCTGCCGCGCTGCCCCTGGGTCACTCCTCTCCCCGACCGCATCGTCTCAATCCGGACGCCTCCGTGTCCAACTGCAGCCTGACCAACAGCCGCTCACGCGAGAGCTTTCACAGCATGCGGCGCGCATCTTCGGTGGACGATATCGAGGCCATGCGGCCCGAATGGGACCGGAAGCACCGGACTCGACCCACCAGCAGCAGCACGGGTGAGAAAACTGACCAGGAAATGCATGAACGAATTTAATTAATCAAAAGTGACATTAAAGATGTTTATAATGTTACAAAAGATATCACAGTTTTCACAAACATATGAGGCAGCACAACTGTTTTTAACATTGATAATAATCAGAAATGTTTCTTGAGCAGCATATTAGAATGATTTCTGAAGGATCATGTAACACTCAGGACTGGAGTAATGATGCTGAAAATTCAACTTCGATCACAGAAATAAATTACATTTTACAATATATTCACATAGAAAACAGCTATTTTAAATTGTAATAATATTTTGCATTTTTACTGTAATTGTAATCAAATAGATTTAGCCTTGGTGAGCAAGACAAAAAATAAAAAAATTACATTAAAAAATACAAAAATGTTGCATTGGCATTAACTGAAATAAAAGGGCTAATTATTAAAACTAAAATTAAAAAAGCTAAACAGAATTATTTAAACAAAGCATAAACTAATAAAAATGTCAAAAGCGCATAACAAAATTTCTAAAACCTAAATTAAAAATCTCGGTCTCAGTTTTTTAGTCAAATAAAGCTGAAATAAAATAAAATGAAACATAAAGAATAAAAAAAAAATACATGAAAATAAAAAAATGTTGCATTGGCAGTTAACTAAAATAAAATTACTAATTACTAAAAAGAAAATTAAATAAATATCAAATTAAAGCTAAACAAAAATATTTAAACAAAGTAATAAAAATAAAAATGTTAAAAGCACATAACAAAATTTCCAAAACTTAAATTAAGTCAAAGTTAAGTCAGTCAAATAAAGCTGAAATTAAATAAAATTAAAACTAAATTACATGAAAATAAAAAATGTTGAATTGGCAACTAACTGAAATAAAATGTTTAATAATTACTAATTACTAATTACTAAAAGTAAAATTAAATAAATATCAAAAGAAAGCTAAACAGAAATATTTAAACAAAGCAAAACTTAAACTAAAAATCTAAAAAAAAAATTCAAAATTCAAAATATTAAATAATATAATATAATATAATAGACTTTTTTTCAAAAACATGAAAAGATCCCAAATTGGTAATATAGATTTGGTTATAAATAGCATAGATGTCAAATGCATTTCGGACATCTGAAGCTAAATCTGTTTCTTGACACAGGTGCCATGAACAACAAGTCCAGCATCCTGAACTCTACCTCCGATTCGGATCTCATGCGTTACCGCGCCATCAGTAAAATCCCACAGATCACGCTCAACTTTGTGGACTTTAAACCGGACCCTCTCATCGCCCTCCCGGCCGGAGAAATGGACATCATCGCGCCCTGCAAGCTCATCGACCGCACGCATAACGTCACCGAAAAAGTCACTCAGGTAAGGTGCTTCTTCCCTTTATCCATGGCTTGAGTTAAAAAAAACATTTGTATAAGTTTGAACTGACTTGGGCTTTTCATGAGCTTGACAGACACTCTGGAGACTTACAGATTCAGTGTTGTTTTTGGTATTTTGGGTTTGAGATAGAGACAGACTGACCTGTTTGTCCTTCCGCTCTAAATGAAACGATTTACACTTTAACGTCTCTGATGGTGAGAAAAGCATCACCGTGAGATTTTGGCGCCCCAGATAAAACACTTTTGCTCAAGGACGGTTTTTGAAGGAAGCTGCTGATGCCGGTTTGATGTAATGTGCTTTATCTGGCAAAGTTGAGCTCCCTAATTTGTTTTTGAAGATGAAGATGAAGTGTATGTGTGCAGAAAGTTAAAGAGACGTGACAGAAAAGTCTTGCAAAAGTGACACTGACTGACTTTGACAAACTACATTCTTAAAAATGAATGTTTCAAGAGGAATATTTCACTCAAAAACGTCACACTCATAATGTCTTGAACCATTAAACCAGCCTTTTTCTTTGTGGACACAATGTGAGTTGTGATCCTTTCAATGCAATAAAAGCTGGATGAATGCAAACCATCAAAATCACCATAAAAGTGTAATAACAGTAGTTCACATGTCATTTAAAACTTGTGTCTAAAGCAAAACTCATCAAATCTCACTTGCATTCATGCAGTTGATTCTTGCATGCAGCATCACCTGGACTGACATCAATGATGCCAAACACAATTAAGAAGTAGAACGTAATGGATGTCTATAGCAGTGATTCTGAAGCTTTTTAACTCCATTATACACAGCGATATTGAAAGAGAACTTTTTTTAATCTCCAAAATCAATGAGCTCGATTCAAAACACAAGAGCGGAATGAATTTCTGTGTAAGTCGTTAAAAACTAAGTGTTGCATTGATGCATTTATAGGTATTTGCATTTATGCATTTGGCAGATGGTTTTATTGGTTTTATTTTCATCCTCTGGGAGATGAACCCATGACAATTACTCCACAATTTCTATATAATAAAATCTGTAAACCCATTCTTGCATCATATCTGTTAATGTCTGTGTACGATTTGACCATCGATTCGCTGTGTTGGTGTTTCATGAATGAGGCTAATAGTAAAGTCAGTAACTTCAGTGTCTGACCTCTTGAGCTTCATCAGGAGAGATCCTTCATTACTCTGAGAAGAGTTAAACCCTCATCCTTTCTCCCAGACAGACATAACTGGGTTAATTTAATACTCGTGGCGTGACGCCCATGTGCTGATTAAATGAAAAGAGGGATTGATGCTTCTTGATGAAATCATGACAGATGAACACATGCTTCAGCGTCACAGTCTCGCACACCTGCTGCCCTACATACACCAGCTGATCACATGATGTGTGCAGCTCCTCAGGTTTCAGTAATGTAGCAGATTATTATCAGTTTCATGTGAGTTTGTCCGGATGAAGCATATTCTATATATTCGAGTTTAATAAAGTTAAATTCTATAGATAGCATTAGAGACATAATGTTAATATGCGCAGAAAATAAAGCTTATTAATACTTAACATACAAAAGTGTGTTATTTGAACAGCAAAGTGTCTAAATAGAGAAAATAATTAAAAGTTTATTTAAATTAATAAGTGTATGTTTATTTAAATTATTTTAAATTATTTAATTAATTATTTAATTCTAATAATTAGTTAATTGATTCTTCCGTATAAAAATGTTATTTGAACTCTTATTTTAAGTGTCTTTAAAATATGTAAATAAATAAATAAATGAATGAATGAATGAATGAAAATAAAAAAGTAAATCTTTTAGTTAAATATGCATTTTTGTTAATTATTTAACTAATTTGATTGATTTGTTAATGAATACGTTTGTGCAAAATATGGTATTTGAACTGTAAAGTGATTAAATTAAGAAAATATTATGTCAATAAAATTCATTTTTATGCATATTCTTGTTATTTCTTTTAGAAAAAAAATAATTTAAATATGTTGTAAATTAATTCTTCCATACAAAAATGTTTTATTTGAACTGCAAGTGTCTAAATTGAGAAAATAGTTAAATCTTAAATTAAATCTTTTTAAATAAATAATTTTGAGGCATGCTTTTGTTAATTTGTTAACTAATTTCAATTATGTGTTAATTCATGCAAAGTTTCTAAACTGAGAAAATAATTTTAAATAATTTAAATAAACAAATGTATGCATATTTTTGTTATTTTTAAAATAATAATAATTCTTATCACTGTTGTTATTATTATTATTGTTATTATTTGTTAACTAATTATTCCACACAAAAATGTGTTATTTAAACTGCGTCTAAATCATCTGTTTAACAGTGGGACTACTATTCTAATTATTCATCACTAATGTACTTCCTGTGAGTAGAGTTTTCTATCGTACATCCTGTACATTATATCTTTTCTTGATACGTTGAGAGTATATTTTATCATTTAATATCTTGTACCGAACATGTCTCTGGGTTTAGATTAGTGAACATCAGACTGGGTTTGACTGTTATCATCCAAACTGCTCATGTTTTTGGTATTGACTGTTGTCCTGGTGATGCAGATGATGCGATTACTTTAATTAGAGTGATTAGACGAGCTCTAATCAGCATGTGTACGTGCTGTCAGATGTGTCAGTGAGCGTTCAGCGTGTCACTTCCTGTCCCGTTCACCACTGCACACTAACATGCTCTCAGATCAGTCATAATGCAGCTGTTTCTAATTTGTCCACAGCAGGATTTAAGGAAGAATTCACTATTGATTGCCGCAGTGAGTCCTTGTGAGATGAGTTTGTGTGTGACCGTGCATGTGTGTGCGTGTGTGTTCAAATGAGTGTGTGTGTGTTTGTGCTTTGAGCTTTTGTCTGCTGGATCAGACTGTGTATTGAGTTTATCAACTAAACTACCTGTCAAAAGTTTGGATGCACCTGCCAGATCTACATTATGACTAGTTACAATGCTTACAAGTCATATAAGACACATGGAAGTCTGGGAATGATGATGTGATCATAACATGTCACAAGTAAAATATTTTTTATTTAATATCTGAGACTTTTTTGTTTAGATTCATTCATGTGGTGCATTCTGGGATGTGCTTCCTCCACTATCCACTACAAAACAAGCAAATTCATGTGTGAGCTCGTTTTTATTAGTCTATAATATACATTTCTAATAACATGAATTCCCTCAAGTGTGTCCAAACTTGTGTCTGGTAGTGTGTTTTTGCGTTGAGACCGATCGCTGTCTAATCCAGCAAACTCACTCCACAGGATAAAAGCTTCAAAAACACACTACACACGCCTGTTAATTTACGGAGGTTATCATATAACAGCGTAAAATAACATCTATACGAGTGTTTTTGTGTGATTTCTTGGCAGCCAAGGCTAATTTCTGCTGTAATACTGTTATTTAGTCTGAAGTGTGTTTGTTTCAGGTGTAAAAAATGATGTACACTACTACTTAAATGTTTGGAATAATGATGTTGAAAGAAGTCTCTTCCGCTCACCAAGGCTGCATTTATTTGATCAAAAGTACAGTAAAAAATCTGAAATATTTTTACAATTTACAAGAATGGTTTTCTATGTGAATATGTATTAAAATGTAATTTTTAGCTGTGATTAAAGGTGAATTTTTAGTCATTACTCTAGTCTTCCATGTCACATGATCCTTCAGAAATCATTCCAAATATGCTGATTTGCTGCTGAAGAAACATTTTTGATTATTAGCAATGTTGAAAACAGTCATGCTGCCTTTAATTTTGTGGAAAACAGATGTTTTAAATGGTAATATTTTATAGTTTTACTGTATTTGTTTTTTATCAAAATGCAGCTTTAATGAGCAGAAAAGACGTCTTTCAAACACATTAAAAAATCCTAATTATTCCAAACCTTTAACCAGTACTGTAATGTGGGTCATGATTTTTATATTTGACACCCCAGCTGTGTGTTTAATTCATGTTGGTCTATATTTAGTAACATACAAATCATCACACACATGCATTCACAAATCAAGAGCACACTAAAGGGATGATGTATTAAAGTACGTGCATGTCGCCATCATACATGGAGAAACATTTCTGCTTTTCTTTCCTTAACCTACCAAACACACACACACACACTCGCATTACCCCTTAATCTGTATGTGATTGTGCAGGCTAAGCCAGAACATTGTTTTTATGTGTTTCCCATAATCTATGCATTGTAGAGATGATCTCTGACTCTCATTCCTGTCAAATGCTGGAACAAAAGTTCAGTGACCCGCTGAATCCATCTTTGCTGTACTTGCTGTACCATCTCTCACCTGACGGTGGCAGTATATCACAGCTGTGCACTGCAGCCACATGATGCGCTGGTGTATTTTGGCTAGAACTATGGTTACCATGGTGAATTTGGAATGTTTGAGAAGTTGTCATGGCGATGTAGCTCAGTTTAAAATTTTAGAATGTTCTGAGGAGCAAATATAGAATTTGAGTTCAAATTTATTAATCCATATTTATCCATTAGGAATGAATTGTTTGTAGTAATGTGCTCAGTATGACAGGCATTTGGAGGGGAGGAGTGAGCAAAGATGCCAAAGAATGAATTTTGTTTATTTATATATACACTATATATAATATACACTAATCAGTCAGTCACAATAAGACTAGTAACATTTATGAAGAAACTAGGGTTTCCAAATCAGTGTAGTTATAGTTTAGTTAAAAAAAGAATCATAAAATAATAATAATTATAATAATAATAATAATTAATTAATTAATTAAATGAATACATTTTTAAAAAAGGAATTAAAATAAATAATTAAATAATTTTCAAAAATTATAAACAAAACTATATAAACTAAAAACCTTAAAAAAAGTACAAAAACAACAAAATTACTAAAACTTAAACTAAAATTAAATTAAAAAACAAGAAAATATAAAAAAAAACCTAATTCAAAATATTGTTAATCAAAGATCATTAAATAACACTGCTTGAAATGCCCTTGTGTCCTTATTTACTCCTTTTTCTGACGGCAGTCTCCTTTTACTGCAAGTGTAAAACATTCTCTCTGTTCACTGTTGGAATCCGCGGGTCTTTGATAGAATATACATCATATAATCCTCATTCAGTCCTCTGAACCGTATATTCAGCCGCACAGGGTTTGATAATTAATTTAGACCACAGAAATGCAACACTCATCCATAATGAATGATCAATGTTACTCATTCTCTTTCATTGGCATCTCAGAGATCAGAACGTCTCTCGTAACACACGCCACATGTCAGGATGATATTAAAACTGTCCTTAAGATCTGTCACGATGAACGGCACTGAACTGCTCTCATATTATTTGAGAACCGTATCTTCCTTGATCTTTTGGAGATAAAAGTGTTTGATGTTTTATATAACCTTTAGAACATTTATTGAAACTAAAATGAAAAACGACTTGTTCTGAATGTTTCTGTTTAGTCACAGTGAGATAATAACGAGAAAATAGGGCTGATATTATTCATAAACAGTAGAAGATCTAAGAAGCATAAGAGTGAAATGTGGTGAAGTTTTGAAAAATCATCTTAAATCTACTGTGCAAATTGCATTATAAATGGACTTCACAGGGGAAATAACTAAATGGAAAGATTAAAAAGATGTATGGCAGTGTCTCTTGGAAAAGTGTGTGTCAGTTCCCTAAACAGGCTGTGAAGTGAGTGATTTAATCAGTTTATAATTAGAACATTACATATTCATTTGAGAGTAGATGCAGATGAAGAACATGCTGATTTTATCTCAAGCTGAGATGTGAATTTATTTATTCATTCATTTCACCCTTCTCTGACTGTCCACTTTATTTTTATTTTACTTTATTTTATACGCTTGTTGGGTCCAATATAGTCACATATAGTTTTGAGTTCTGAAAGTTACAGTGTATGTTTGCTGAACATAAAGCACTTTTATCTGAAAGGATAAAATGTGATTCATCTTGATGTGAAAACTTTAAGATGAAGACATTAAGAGGCTGTGATGGTGACAGTCGTTCGCTAACGACTCCGATGTATCTAGTTGATTTAATTGGGGGCAATTACACACAGCAACAGGACAGATCCATTACGGCGGCAGGGTCCTGAAGTCACGTCCTGCTGTATCTAACTTGATTTACCAACAGCTGCACTTCTACTCCTCTTCAGGAGTCGTACATCTTGTACACTTTTACCATTCTTTTCTCGCAGTGAGCCGTCCTGTGGAGAATAACGCATTAGCCTGTCAGTTCCTCACGTCTGCGGCTAATCGAGACCTGAAAAGAGCTTACAGTATGTTTTGTACTTTACCAAACTTTCCACTGTGTTCACAGTAATCACACTGTAATCACTGCAATACTACTTTAAAACTTGCTGTCCTAAAGTAAGTTTATATATCGTATCATCTCCTCCAGCTCATGATATATATATATATATATATATACGGATGTTGATATGGATAGATATAGAGATGGATGGATGGATGGATGGATGGATATAGTTGTGGACAGATGGATGGATGGGTAAACGGATGAATGGATGGACATGGATGGATGAATATAGATATGAATGAATAATGGATGGATAGATGGATAGATGGATGGATGGACTTGGTAGATATAGGATGGATGGATCCATATAGATGGACAGACGAATGGATGGATGGATAGATGAACAGATGGATGGATGAATATAGGGATGGATGGATGGATATAGTTGTGGACGGATGGATGAACGGATGAATGGATAGATGGATATAGATATGGATGGATGGATATAGATATGAATGGATGATGGATGGATGGATGGATGGACTGGGTAGATATAGATATGGATGATAGATGGATATACGAATGGATGGATGGATAGATGAACGGATGAATGGATGAATATAACAGATGAATGGATAGATGGATATAGATATGAATGGATGATGGATGAATACATAGCTGAAAGGATAGGTAGACAGATGGATGGACTGGGTAGATACAGAGATGGATAGACAGATGGAGAGAAGAACAGATGGGTGAATGGATGGATATAGATGTGGACGGATGGATGGATGGATAAACGGATGAATGGATGGACAAAGATATGGATGGATGGATGGATGGATGGATGAATATAGATATGAATGAATAATGGATGGATAAAATGGATGAATAATGGATGGATGGATAAATTAGTGGATAGATGATGTAGATATGGATGGATGATGGATGAATACATAGCTGAAAGGATAGGTAGACAGATGGATGGACTGGGTAGATATAGAGATGGAAGGATAGAAGGAGAGATGAACAGATGGGTGGATGGATGAACAGATGAATGGATAGATGGGTAATAGAAATGGATGGATGATGGATAGATGAATGGATGGATGGATAGATGAACAGATGGGTGGATAGATGGATATAGATATGGATGGATTTATAGATGAACGGATGGATGGATGGATATAGAAAGTAATAGATCATGGATGGATGGATAGATGAACAGATGGGTGGAGAGATGGATGGACTGGGTAGATACAGAGATGATGGATATAGATATGGATGGATAGATGAATGGATGGATGGATGGATGGATGGATGGATGGATGGATATAGAAATTAATGGATCATGGATGGATAGATGAATGGATGGGTGGAGAGATGGATGGACTGGGTAGATACAGAGATGGATGGATGGATAGATGGATGGATATAGAGATGGATGAATGGATGGATGGATGGATGGATGCATTAATGAATGAACTGGGTAGATAAAGATGTGGTTGGATAGACAGATGGACAGATATAGATGTAAATGGATGGGTGGATGGATGGACAGAGATAGATTTTTAAATTGCAAATCAGTAAATTTCTCTTCCTGTCATTCTAATTCAAATGACAGTTCAACATGTCTTGTAGCCAATTGAAATCCAAATTCACATTAGTGGTTTGAAAGGAAATCAATTATAGGGAATAATTCTTAGTTTTACTCAACCCTGCTAACATTACACAAAGAAGATGATAAAAATAAAATCATTTATAATAAATATTTTGAGTGGCACAGATTTATTGTGTCAACAACCAACTGCTCATTTTAAAATCCTCTGATTTGATTATTTAAATGTGTTATTTGCAGAGCTTAAGAGCAGTGAGAGCAGGTATAATATCATGAATCATAATCCTGCGGCTGGTGTGTGTGTTAGTGCTGAGTCAGTGTGAGCGACCGCGGTGTGTGTGTGATTGATTGAGTGATGTGAAGAGCTGCTGAAGGTCTTCATGATGCCCTTTACACTCTCTGCGCTGCAGTGTGATGTTAAAGCTATACGTCTTCATTTGAATATGCTAATTCGATCATTTCAGCTCTATAATCTTCTGGATGAGTGTGGTTTGCAGTCGCAGCACTGTGGCCCTCTGCGTCACCTGACCTGCCCCACCTGAAGCCTCTCCCCGTCACAGGTGACCCATTTTGGCCACGCGGGGGCCATTAATCTTAATGGGACGGGTGTGGCGGTGGGGGTCGGCTCATCATGGGGCATAATTGAAATAGGCGCTGGTCTGCGCCGCATTGATTCGAACCTGCGCTGCCCTCATTTCTCATATGCCAAAACCTTGATTCGGACCTATAGGCTTCAGGGCAGCAGGGTGAGATTCACAGGCTGTGTGTTTACGCATTTAAAACATGCACGTTTTAAATGCACGTTTATGTAATCTTAGTACAAATTTATACCACAAAACATTGCATAATTTGTCAAATCCATTGATTATACGTATTGATGTTTGTGCTGCTGTTTTCCCTCCAGTGATGTCGCTTCCTTATATGATGTCATTCAGGACGTTATTTTGTAAAAAATTAATGAAAAGTGGTACTGAGTAAATATTTATTATATAATAATATATAATACTATATATATTTGATTTGTAGTACATCATATCTTCAGTTAGTAGTTTTTTTTAATATAAATGAAATCAATAATTCTGAGAAAATGTGTTTTGATGAGAGAAAGAGAAAAGGATATTTCTGATTACATTTAAAAATGTATATTAATTTTTTCATTGTAGAACTATACAACAAATATTATGATAAATTAACTGATAAAAATGGTTACTATTTACATGTGTGTATTTAATTTTTAATGATTAATTTCTAGTGTATAAAATATCACTGAAATCAGTCATTCCAAGAAAACGTTTTTGTTAAAAAAAATTATTTGTGTTTTGATTTGTTATTTATATATTTAATATCAATTTCATTTTATATCAGTTATAAATTAATATCCATAATTGAAAAAATATGTATTACATAAATATATATATACATATATATTCATTGAACTAACTGATATGAAATTTAAAAATGGTTAATTTATTAATTTACATACAATGTGGAGCTTGAGGAAAATGTACTGCATAGCAAAAATGACCTGAATCTTAAATGCTTGATCGAGCTGAATTTTTAATTCAAATTTTATTCATTTTAACATGGGTTTCTATTCATAACCACACCTTCTAACTAACTGGATATAAAATTTAGCATGTGAAAGTAATGTTTTTTTTCCCGCCACCCCCGTGTGTGACCGTGGTTTTGCTCGGTCTCTGGTCCTCAATCAGGCCGAAACTTCCCGGGCAAATCCATCACGGCAGGACGGGGGCGTGGAGATCGGACAGATCATCTCCAGAGGCAATGGGGTGAACCAGAGGACGTTCACGTTCTCAGTCACTGCCAGGGAAGGTTGGTTGTTTGGGTTAATTGTTTAATTTTGCTCATGAGGTCTGTACAGACGTATGTTGAGTGGGAGAGACTTAGATAAATAAGTGTGGAATAAAATAGGGAAACATTTACATTGATTCACTGTGATTTAATTGGATCGTGAGGTGGCGAAACTAGGTTTTGGTAAAAAGTGAGTATCATTCATATGACTCTGAACGCTGAGATCAGCAGTTTTGCCGTCCGTCAGATGCTCGCTCTCTCTGGAGTGTTTTAGGATGTTGTGCACTCAGTTTTAGGACACGATTCTGGGACTGATGCCAGAACTGATAGAGGAGCTTCTTCCTGACTGCGTTCGGTCATTTTTCCTTAGTAGTTCATTAAATGATCCTTTAATACCATCACTGACCTGCTCTATGTGGAGAAGAATTTATTTATTGATTTCCGATGTGTTTTAGTTGTTAATTAACTTTAGCCCTTCTTTATTAAAATATGCTTATTGAGTTCATGCAAATTAAATTAAACGTGAAGTGTGTCATTTCCGCTCCATTAGTGGCACCAGTGTTATTTCAGTGTTATTTATGTAGAATTATATTACAATATGTATTCATATTTTATTTTTAGGTTTTCAATTTCAAGTAATTTTGTAATTTTTATTATTATTTTTTTAAAACATATTTTAAAATAGTTTATTTTTATTTCAGTTTTAGCTTCATTTTCATCTGATATTTAGTTTTTATTCAGCTTTTTAATTAAAAAAAATTAATAGTTTCAGTTTTAATTAACAATAACAGTGCAGAATTGCAAAAATAATGGCTGTTTTGAATTAGTTTCAGACGATCATCTGCCATTGGTCTGTCTAACATGTAGTCCCGCCTCCAAACTCACACCATTGGTTAAGCTGATTTTGTCACTCAAACAAAACACGTTGCAGTTCCGTTTGGTGTCACTAGTGATGTAGAGAACTTTAGGTACCAAAGTAAATCAAATAAGACACAATTTTTAGTTAAAACAGCAATACAAAAACATTCACATAAAAAAGCAAAGAAAATAAGTGTGATTTAAAAGACAGAATTTCATGTCTGGCAGCGTCTGAAGTGTTTGAGAGCACGTGTATCATTGACTCGAGTCTCGTCCGTCTCAGTGGGACTGAACTCACACTCTTAAAGCAGTGAGACTGAACTGTCGGAGTTAGGCGCTCCAGACCCTCCAAGCGCTTTCCGATCACCTGTCGTTCGGTTTAGAGGGTTGTAGTTTGGACCATCTGCCCATTTCGAGGTTTGTACAGATGGAGAAGGTGCTCGAATACGATCTGTTTCACGGCCGTGTGGGGAAACCACTTCTACTCGGCCAAACGTACCCATGGCTTGGCTTTCTGTCTGGCCGTATGTTCTCAGTGTCATCTCGACAGATTGTGAGACAATGGTGAAAACACCAAAACACATGGCATTCAGACTGAACACATACAAACCAGAACTGGCTACTATTCTGTCATCATGCATTGGCTCTATTATGGATTAGAATAGTGACATCTTTTCCCGATCAAGGGAACCATTAATCAAACATCCATTTTATTTTATTTTATTTTATTTTATTTTATTTTATTTTACTATTTTTTTTTTTTTTTTTTTTTTTTTTTTTTTTGCCATAACACAAAAATAGTTGAGATACATATATAATACATATATAAAGAACTTTATTTTATTTTATATTATTTTATTGTTTTATTTTATTTTTAGATGAATGTCATCAGTATAATTTATATTATGAAACAACCACATGTAAACTACTATGTGAAGTACTTTATTTTTTTTATTTTTTGTTTTATTTTATTAATAAGTTTTATTGTATTTAATTATTTTTATTTATTTTTGCCATGACAAAAAACAGTTGAAAAATACAAATAAAGAACTTCTTTTTTTTTTTTTTTTTTTTTTTTTTTTTCAGATGAATGCCATTGGTATAATGTCTGTTACAGAAACAAAAAAAGTTGTGAACTAATATGCAGAGGACATTATTTTATGTAATGTTTTTTTATTTATTTATTTATTTTATTAATATTTTGTAATTTAATTTTTTTATCCATTATTATCTATTTTATATTATTTTATTTTTTTAGATGCAATTTGGTATAGTTATACATATAAAAAAACTGAACTAAGATGTAGAGGACTTTTTTATGTAATGTTTTTATTTTATGATTATTTTATTCATTTTTTTAATTCTATTTTTAATATCCATTTTTATCTATTTTTCTTTTACATTTTCTTTTCTTTTATTTTATTTTTAGATTAATGGCATTGGTATAATTTCAGTTACATAAATAAAAAAAGAAATTGTGTACTCTTATGTAAAGAACTTTATTTTATGTAAATGTTTTTGTTATTCTATTAAACATTTAATTTTTGCTATCCATTTTTATAAGTTTTATTTATTTATTTTTATTAGATGAAATTTCTGGTATACTTTTACATATATGAACTAATATATAGAGGACTTTTTATGTAATGTTTTTATTTTATGGTTTTTTTTTAATATCCATTTTTATCTATTTTTGTAATTTATTTATTTTTATTTTATTTTGTTTATTTATTTTTTGGTCCCAGTTTGCATAGAGGGCTAAACACACAAACACACACACACTCATTAGTGCACACGTGCATGGGTTAGGGACGAGCGCATGTCTGCAGCTCAGGGGAGCGATCACAGTGACAGCAGCGCTCCGTTCTCCATATGCAAGTGGGCCGCAGCCTTTGCACATTACTGATAATATTACATGATGTTTTCCATTTATTTTCCACATTCAGCACATGCCGTGTTCCCCCGTGTACGGAGTTCTGCTCCAAATAAAACATATATACTTTGCGTCTCTGTCAGGCTGACGTAAACACAAGAATCATTTCCTCATTTCACTCGCCTCCTATTTTTGTCTTCACGTATGTAGAAGCAGGCCGTAGGTGCCGTCGGAGGAACATGATGCCATTATTTTCAGTTATGCACAAACAGCATTTGTAGTTGGAGTAATAAATCACGTTACGGCTGCTGGCCTGTATTCTCCGCCATCGCTCATGATGTCTGTGAACGGCTGCAGGTCTCGCCCGCCGAGGCTTCAGCTACTGCACGTGATTCTACGGAAAACACAAATAGAATGCTGAATGCTAATGCTAAATGCTAGAAAATAAACGCGTGTGGCCGCTCTCTATCAGCACTGCAAGACGAGTCAATGAGCTTCACGCTCCAGACTGCAGACGTCTGATCATGTTAGTTCACCAAAAAATGTTCACCTCAATGTTCCAAACCTGTATGATTCTATTTCTTTTGCAAAACACAAAAGATGTTTTAAAGAATGACTTTCATTGCATGGACAAAAACACTGACTTTTTTCAAAATATATTTGTATATTTGGCTGTGACAGAAAACCACTTGAGAAATACTGATGTAGAGAATTTTATTTTATTTTATTTTATTTTATTTTATTTTATTTTATTTTATTTTATTTTATTTTATTTTATTTTATTTTATTTTATATGCATGACATTGGCATAATTTAGGTTATGTTAAAATAATAATAATAATAATAATAATAATAAAATAAATATCTAGATGACTTTATTTTTTTGTCATTCATTCATTATTTATCTTATTAATATTTTGTAATTTTATTTTTATTAGATAATAATTTTTATTTTTAGTAGATTTATTTATTTTTATTATTATGTTTTTATACTATCCAGTTGTGAACTTCTGCTGTAGAGGGTTTTATTTTATTTTATTTTATTTTATTTTATTTTATTTTATTTTATTTAAGTTATTATAAAATATGTTATATAATGTATAATAATTAAATAATTATAATAATACAATAATTATATAGTATGTTATTATTTTTTTGTGTGTGTTTTTATTGAATGGTTTATTTTATTAATATGTTGTCTTTTTTATGATCTGTTTTTTTTTGTAGATTTTTTTTTTTTTTGCTTGTTTGTGTATTATTTATGAACTACTGCTGTAGAGGGTAAAGGGTAATTAAATTAACGCAGTCTGTTGTTTTCAGTTGTTTGACAAAAAATATGATTATATTAATATGTTAAATTAAAAAATACTGGGAAAGTGTTCTTTTATCATGGTCCATAAGGTGAAGGGTAAAGATATGATTTTAATTGTACCTACTTAATCCTAAATCAAATATTAATTACAGTTCTGCATGCTTGTTTGATTTAGGAATTAAATTTAATTGCAATCCTAATTCAATTCTGAATGTAGTGCAACTCTGGGAGTCATGTAGAGGTGACGGGTGAAATAGAGAGCGTCAGTAATCGCACATTCTCACCTTTCTTCTATTAAATTAAATTTGATTCCATCATATGTGTTGAAGTTCACTGGCTGGTATTTGTTCGTCACCGGCCGGCCAAGTTTTAAACCGCAGTTCAAAGCTTTTATTAACCGAGTCGACCTCTATTAGCTCCGCTGACCTGGAGAAAAGCGCTTTATTATTGATGGAGCCGCTGGTCAGAGAATCACGACTGCTTTCTTCGCATGGAAGGAAGTATCGTCACTAATATCTCGCCAAAGCATTATTGGAGCTGTCACTCGCGTTCGTTCGCTGTCCTTGTAATTTTCAGCCGTCACGTCTGCTTGTTTGCTACAAGGGTTATTAGATCCATTACTCGAGCATTATGAAGCGTGTCTGAGGCTTTATTTGTCTTTGGAGGCATCATGTCATCTTTCAGGATTCATCATGCTGCTGGATGAGCTCTTACTGCAAATGTGTTGTTATTGATCTAGAACAGCAACAAATGCCATCAAACTGCTAGTTATGATGCTTGATTAACCATATCATCTTTGAATTGAACGATTTGTGAAGTGTTTGTGAATCAAGAGGGAACTTTAGTAAATAAGAAAAAAAATGTTGATATATATATGAAATACATATTAAACAATAATTACTATTAATATAATATTAATGTATTAATGTAAATATTTTATATATATCATTTTTTTTTTTGACAAGCTTACTAATCTGTGAACTGTAGAGAACTTTATTTTATGTAATGTTTTTATTTGATCATTATTTTATTAAATAATTTTGTAATTAATAATTTTGTTGTTATCCATTTTTATCTATTTTATTTTATTTTATTATAAGATGAATGCCATTGGTATAATTGCAGTTATACATATAAAAAACCTGAACTAATTTGTAAAGGACTTTATTTTATGTAATGCTTTTATTTTATGGTTATTTTATTTATTGATTGATTTTTTGTTATCCACTTTTATCTATTTTTTGTAGATTACATTATTTATTTATTTGATTTTTATATCATCCCATTGTGAACTAATGATGTAGAGGATTTATTTTATTTTATTTTATCTTACTTTATTTTATTTTATTTTATTTTATTAAATAAAAACGATTAGGCATAAACACTCATTAGGGATATAATAATATAATATTAAATACATAATTAATAATTATTAACATTTTATATATATATATATATATATATATATATATATATAATACAATTTTTTATAATAATATTATATATAAAATGTAAAAATATTTATTTATTATAAAAATAAAAAATAAATGTAAATGTATATATATATATATATATATATAGGTTATTCATATATATATATATATATATATATATATATATAGGACAAACTCACTAAAATGTGAATCTGTGAACATTTTTGAGTAGAGGACTTTATTTTATGTAATTGTTTATTTAATTGTTATTTTTATTAATAATTTGTCATTTAATTTTTGTTATCTATTTTATTTTATTTTTAGATGAATGCCATTTGTATGATTGCAATATATATATATATATATATATATATATATATATATATATATGTGTGTGTTTTGATATATATATTTTTTTATTATATGCTACAACTATGCTTAGGTGAGCTGATTTAAGTTTATGATTACCGACAAATATTGCAGCTAATCTAACTTAATTGGATTTACTAGTACAGTAAAACAATTACACGTCTAATCGAGCCACTGAGCATTCATCCAGTTTTCAATTTCCTCCTGTACGATTTATCAGCCGTTTGCATAAGTGCTCGTCCTTTCATAACCCGTCTGAGACCCGGACACAGTGTGGTCTTGTTATCAGACCCGTCCCGTTCCTCCTGTTAGCCGATCAGCGGTGTGATTGCAGACACCCGCATGGTGTTTGCATTGGGCTGCACTAATGATCTCTCCAGAGACGCTGTGCCAGTGATCCCCGGCTCCGCTTTAACTGCAGACTCATGGAGAACGAGGTGAAGGACACGCGCCGGCCGCGTGCCAGGAGCGCAGGGACTTTAGAGGAGACACTAAACTCTCCCTGACGCAAGTGAAACGCTCTGCACTTTCAGTTAAAGAGCGTCCGCTTCAAACCCTTCAACAGCCTCAGCGTGAAGCCAGCGCTGCCTTTGTGAAGCGTCATGAAAGGTTATTCACAGCTGCAGTGATGGATCGCGCCGCCCGACGCTGCGATCACCGCTTCACCATACAAAGAGTCAGACAAAATGCTTTTAGAAGATTCACTGATGGAGAATAGCATAGATAGCATGAATAACACAGAAACCGTTTTGAACAATCATTTGTGGCCAGTGTATAATAATGCAGCCAGTAGTGTTGGCAGGCTTGCTAGATCTATCTATCTATCTATCTATCTATCTGTCTATCTGTCTATCTGTCTATCTATCTATCTATCTATCTATCTATCTATCTATCTATCTATCTATCTATCTATCTATCCATCCATCCATCCATCCATCCATCCATTATTAATTTTACATTTAAAACTTGTATTTGTTTACCTAGTATTTTTTCACATCACAGAAAATCACGCATCATGCATCATAGGGATTAATTTTTGTTCATATGTGTATTGTAGATATAAAAATACATAAATACAATAAATTTAACTAAGTGTAATTCATTTTATTTTAACTTATTTAAGTCATGTTTTATATTTTATATAAATATTTTAATAAACAAATTTAATAAATTAATTTAAATATTTCAAATTAAATGTGTGCATATATATATATATATATATATATATATATATAATAAGTATTTAAATTTATTTATATATGTATATATACCTCAAACATTTAAAACATGTATTTATTTTTCCAAAAACATACACACACATCCAATACATCGTGGATTTTCTTTATTTTATATATGAATTTATACATTTAAAATAAAATAATAAATATTTTTAAAAATATTTGTATATAAATATTATTAAAATAATATATTAAAATAAATATATTAAATATTATAATGTAAATAATGTATTTACATTTATGATTTTTTATTGTATAATTACGTTTATTTTTATGAACGTATTTATTTTTTACATAAAAAAAAACGATACATCATTTGGATCTTTATTTTATATATGAATTAATGTATTTAAAATAAAATAATAAATACATATCAATATATATGACTATTATTATATTAAATATATATTAAATATATAAATGTATTTTAATATGTTAAAATAATACATAAATGTTCACATTATATGTACTTTTTACATTTATATTAATATAATTAATATTAATATACAAATATTTTTATTTTATATTTCTAAAAAAAATACCTAAAACATTTATTTTTATAAACATGTTTATTGTTCACATAAAAAAACACAACACATCATGTAGATTTTCTTTATTTTATATATGAATTTATGTATTTAGAGTAAAATAATAAATATTATTATATTAAATATATCTTTATATAATATATTAAATATTATTATGATAATAAAATATGTTATATGATATATTAATATGCTTATATACATTACAGTACATTTGAAGGGATTTCTGATTAGAGTTTTTTTGTTGATGTTGTTCAGTTTTGTTTACATGAAATGTTGCTGAAGTGACTCAGACCAGAATTATTTGAAATTTTAATAGTGCTATTATTTTTTTAAGCATCACGTTTATTGTCGGGTTAGTGCATTGAATCCTAGCAATGAGGCACTTTAGGATTCCGCATGGTTTCCATCAACTGGTGGACTATAAAACAGGTCAAACACAGGTGCTGTTGAGCTAAGCGGATGCAAGTGTAACTCCACATGTTGTGCAGAAATGTCCGTGTTTGGGAAACACACCCTTGTCGTCTTAAGGAGAGTTTTTTCAGGCTGATCCCTGGAGACACGGGTCTCAAACTAAGTGAGCTAATTTGAGCGGAGTGATGAATGTGGTGTTTGTTTATTAACCGGGGCCGCGTGAACCGACACGTGATGAATCGCGCCTCCGCCGTCCTCCCAGCGCTAATGAGAGTCCGTGAGTCATACGGGACTCAAACCACACGACGGCACGATTCTCATTAAGGGTCAAAAATCCCTTTAACTCTGGTCAGTTTTTCAATGCTATCTCCCGTCTTCCCACCCGCATTGACCTCTGTTCCTGTCAGATGAGGATCACGAAGCCTGATGGGATGGAAACCATCCGTCACTGATCACCACGTTATCGCCGCACCTTACCGTCGTGACTTTAGCGGCATAAAGAACGACAGATCCGTCCTTCGCTCACCTTCAGCCGCGGCTGCATCGCTGTTCCTCATTTTTTTCTGGCTCTTTGACACGTTTAAGATGGATTTGGCCGGTCAGCATCACACGTCTGGACTGACTGTGGCAGTTCCTCAACTAAAAGGCCACGGTGGATCTCTCTTTAGAGACTGATAAGCGCCATGAATGATTTCCGTCGACACGGGTGTGATTTTATCTTTAGCTCACGGCTGTGAAGTCATTTTTCTTAAGCTATTTGTTAAAACGCTGAAAAGACTCTTTTTGGGAGCTTTTCAAAGACACGCCACTCAATAAGAGAATTTTTTTTTTGACATTTTAGAAGATAGGAAGAAGAGTTGAGCGATTATATTGAATATTCACGATATGTGACTTTGCTGAATATTCAGATCTAAGCACATTGTGAATATCACAGTAGTTCTAACTCACTCACTTGTCCATTAAGCTATATTTTAATTGTGTCTCTGAATTCATCTTCAGAAAACACTGTGCTAGAATTCATTTCTGTAAACCAGTTCAAATTGTGTATTTCAATGAATCATTTCAGACGTCTGACTCAATTATACATTTGTATCATCACTCTTAAACATGCCTTGATTATTTTTAAGCAGTTTTTTGCTTATGTTAGTTTTGAATATACTTAGTAACTTTTAGCCACTTCTCTTAAACCATTCAAGAGAAAATCCATACATTTCAAGATGCATGTGTATGTATATGGTATATGTATGCGTATATAAACATAATATAATAAAATAATTAGTATATATATATATTATTTGGTATATGTATGCGTATATAAACATAATATAATAAAATAATTAATATATATATATATATATATATATATATATATATATATATCCATATATATATAATATTATTTTAAAATATATTTAATAAATAATATTATTATTTCAGAATTAGAGAATTTTTTTTTTTTTTTTTTTACATTTTTAACATAACATTTAACATTTTGTCAAAAGGTTGAAAAAAATTAAATATTAGTTAGGTTATAAATTAATTAAAAATAATAATACCATTAAAAAATACCATTTATTAAAAATGATCATGTTTTCTGGACTATTTCCATTACTTCAACATTTCTATACTGATATAAGACAAGTTTTAGAGTAACATTTTAGAGTAGTAACAGAAACATTGAAATAGGTGAAAAATATTGGGTTATAAATATACTAAAAATATATATTAAATATCTAAAGTAAAATAAATTAATAAATAAATATCCATAATATCCAGTTTTTTATAGGAAAATGCATTAGTTTTTACGTTTTTTTGTTTGTTTGTTTGTTTGTTTTTTGTTAACTCAGTTATATTAATTGCTTTTTTTTGTTACATTTTTTTTGTACATTTAGATTTTAGATTTTCTTAGATTTTAACATAACATTTAACATTTTGTCACAAGGTTAAAAAATTTTAGGTTATAAATTAATTTAAAAAATATATTAAAAATAATAATATCTTGAAAAAATACCATGTTTTCTGGGCTATTTCCATTATTTTAACATTTCCATACTGATTTAAGACAAGTTTAAGAGCAAAATTTTTGACTAGTAACAGAAACATTGAAATAGGTGACATGAAACAAGTCATTAACATAAATATTTATTATTATTATTTTTTTTTACATTTAACATTTTGTCAAAAGGCTGAAAAACAGTAGGTTATAAATAAATAATTAAATTAAAAAAAAAAATTATATATATATATATATATATATATTTTTTTTTTTTTTTTTTCATCTATGTAGAGGTTTTGGATCTTGTTTACACATCCAGTAATTGTTAATGACAGCCGCTGGCAAACACAGTGTCAGATTCATTTGCGTGGATCGCTCATTAAAGTGAGTGCATTCACGCTGTAAACCCAGAAGTAAAGCACCTGGTTTTACAAAAGACGTGTCAGCAGATTGGGACTGAGAGTGTGTGAAGATGCATGAGGGAAGTGTTGGTGTAGAGATGCTACCGCAGCACTCCAGCTGTAAGTGGGGCAGAGAGGAGCCGTGTTTGGAGTAATAGTGTCGTTTGTTATCCCGCCGGAGCTCGGAGGAAACACAGGCAACGATTCTTTTGCCTGATGACAAACACATGCGAAACCGGAGCTTTTGCTCTTCACGGCTGGAAGCTCTGGTTCTGCGGGTCGATTTCGACTTTGGGAGTCGGTGGAATCAGTGTGTTTTCAGCCTAATGAGAAGGGAATGAAAGCACCGCGAGTCATTCGGGGACGTCGTTCGGATCAATGAAGAAATATTCACTGCAAGGTGCCATAAAAATCATAAAAGATTAATTATCAGCACAGAAAGCGCAGCCCCGGAGGCTTTCTAGGCTTTCATTTGACACACCTGACGTCCTTGTGACTTAATGGGCTTCTGTCAGTCTCATGATGATTAAACAGCCGTTTTACAGGGATAGTTCTCCCAAAATTAAAATCCTGTCATCATTATGTCGCACCAGACTTGTAAGATGTGACAGCCCATGTCTGCATCAAATTAAACTTGCACAAATGATTATATATACATAAAAAACCTAGCATGCAAGTAAAGCATCAACTTTTAAGTTTCAAACATTTTGTGGACATAAAATAATGTTTGTCATTCAGCATAACAGATATATTCACATAAAAATAAAACAACATACTTATTCTGACATGTACTTATTAAAATACATAAAATATATCTTAAATTATGTATTCTATATATATAGAATGTCATATTTTAAAATATATTAAATTATTTCTTAAAATCTTTAAAAAAAAATCCTAAAAAATCTTAATGAGTTGTTAATAATTTATTTTTTTTTTATAATTTAAGTTACATATGAAGAGTTTGTTTGCAAAAAAGATAACTCAGTTTTTAACTTTTTAACAAATTTTTTTTCATTGTGCATTCCAGTTAATCTCAATCAAACTGCAGTTGGGTTATTTTGATAGAAAGTAAAAATAACTAAAAAATACGGGTAACTAATACAATAAAAACATTATTTAAAAAAATATAATAAAAAAACATGATTTTTAAAAATGCAAAAAAAAAAACTGAGTTATATGTTTTTGCAAATAAACTCTTTATATATATATATATTTGAACAATCATGATATTATGAACAAGATATTTTTACATTATATATATATATATATATATATATATATATATATAATAGAATTATATATTTTTTAAATTAATTAAGTATAATTAAAATAGATTTAATTTACATTAAACCCTTTTTTTAAATGTGTAAAACCTATTTTGAAGGGTATTGACAAAGATTGGTAATGTTTTTAAATAACATTTAGTTTTTGAGGCTACACAACATGTTTTTGGTGTCTAAAGTATTGTTGAATGAAACAATGTATGGAAAAAATATATGTATTAAATATGTATTAAAGTTGTATTGTTTTGTTGCTTTAAAACTTAATTTTGTCTTTGACCCCAGTGCAAAAGATGATGTTGAAAGCAATGTTGAGCAAGTGTGAGTTCAGACATTGATTTGGAACGACGTGTCGGTTAGTTTTGCTGATTTCCATTGTGTTTACAGTGGTGTTTGAAGGGAATCGCCCTGATGCTTTGACCTCATTGATGTGTTGAATACTGCAGTCAATTTCCTCTCCTTAAGAACATTGTTAACATTTACTGTCCCTGCAAGCACAGAGAGATCATGAACTGACCTTTCAAGACATTGACTCTACAAATCTATACAGTCTTTTAGCTTGAGGACATGATAGAGTGTTTAATGAAGCTGTAAATCCTCAAACTCTAACTACCTGCAGTTTTTATGAGATCCTGAAGTTAACATGATTCAGCATCAACAGCCCAGAGAATTTCCAGTCTGAAATTAGACAGAATCAAGCTAAATTTTGAAGTATAAAGCTATAGTATTTTGTAAGTAAATAAATAGTATATTATTTTAAAACATAGGACTTTCATTGAATTCAAGGTGTGTTATTATTGTTTTTTTTTTTTAAACCCTTTCCATGACTTTTTGTGTATAGTGCAATTTAGAAGAGTTTCTCTGCAGGTTCTGTGTGTTCTGTTATACTGTGTGTGTGTGTGTGAGATTCTTCAGTCACGCTGTGAGTTCTGCCATCTAGGAAAACAAAGCTTTAGCGAGGCTAAAGATCCCTTTGAGAACACAATAACCTCAGCGGATAAATGGAGACTCATTGGCCGTGAGCTGAGCGCAGCGTTTATTTCAAACGCTGATCCATCATTCCCTGCTTAGTTTGATGGGAAGTGTGTCTGTGCATCCTGTGATCCTCATCTGATCCATGATTGATGAGTTGTGTACTAGTAGACTTGTACCGGCTGTAAATACTGAAGAGTTTGATTACAAACTGTCATCTTCTGTTAGACTGTTGTTAATTGATGTCATTAGAGATGACCACAGTCCATCACATGATGAAACAGTGTTATTTTAATATATCATTTAGATAATGTTACAGTATTTATTAGTATTTTGAATTACATTTTTGTTAGTTAGGGTTAGGTTAGTTTAAGTCATTTGTTACGTGAGTTTGTCATGTTTATTCGTTTTGTTTTTAAATACATTTTTTTGGCTTTAATTTTTTATTTTAGTTTTCTTTAAGATTCTTTAAGATACTTTATTCTGATATATATGTAGGCTACATTTATATATCATTATTATAAATTATATAAATTATATAGTTAATCCGATAAAGTGATAAAAAAACTAATATTAACTTGATTTATTTATCATATCTATTTTATATTGTACATCAAAATGTGAATTCAAAATATTAATAAATAATTAAGAAATATAAAAAAACTAATGAAAATGATTAAATCACATAACTAAAATAACTAAAAACTTAAGCTAAAATTAAAATGAACACTGAAAATGTGAAAACTAAAAGCTATATTTAATATTATTAAATATTAATATGAATTATTATAATAATAATAATATTAATATTGCATATTATTCAAAAGACATTAAAAAGCAGACTAATAAAAATCAAAAAAACATTTAAAAAAATACAAAACTTAAACAGCAATTAAAATTAACAATGAAAATACAAATCTAAAAATTATTAATAGAATAATATTATAATAATAAAATATTAAGAAATAATTAAGAAATATAAGAAACTAATGAAAATTATTTAATCAAAACGAAATTAAAATGATCACTGAAAATGTTAACATATTATTAATATTACATATTATTCAAAAGAAATATTAAAAAGCAGACTAATAAAAAACATTTAAAAAACAAAAATTTAAGATAAATATTAATAAAAAAATTAAGACATTTAAAAAACTAATGAAAATTATTAAATCACAAAACTAAAATAACTAAAGTATGAGACTAAAAGTTATACGTATTTTAATATTATTAAATATTAATATTATTATATAAATGTTATGTTATTAATACTAAATATTATTCAAAAGAAATATTAAAAAAGCAGATTAATAAAAATGAACAAAAAATAAAAATTAAATTAAAATTAAATAAAAAAAAACAAAATTACAAAACTTAAAAAGCATTTAAAATGAACACTAAAAATATAAATGTAAAAGCTAATTAAAAAATATTAATAAATACTATAATAGTAAATAGCACTGAAATCGCCATTTGAATGTCATCTCAAATTACACACATTTTACGTTACACACACTCAGTCACACTTAAATTCAGTTTAAATTCAGCAGCTGACATTCTACGTTTATTTCTGAAAAATACACATTCCTGCTAAACACACATAAACACAAAAAAAATATCAAATTGAAACCTTCCAGATGCATCATATTCAGCCCTGGTGGTCATGAGTGTGTGATTATTATAAAAGTTCAGACATACTTGCACTGATTGCAGTATGTAAATACGGGAGGAACTTCCTGTTACTGGTTTGATGTTTATGCGTTATCTGTTTCAGGCGCAGCGTCCAATATCATCAAAGAGATGCTTATTCATGAGATTATGACAAAAATGGTCAAAAACACACAAGCAAACGTTAGTCACCATCCTGCTTGGCCATATATGGCAAAAACAACAACACATGCTGGTGATGTGAAGCATTTTGTCTGATGTTCAGTTCAATAGAATATAATGTAGATCTGGAATGGCAGCATATGCTGTGTTTTCGCAGCTCTCATCAGTAACAGCACACTGTAAATATAAATCAGCAGCTGGTTAAGAGCTCGTGATTCATGTGTTTGAAGTGTTGAGGACACACACTGACTTCTGCTCGAGTTACTAGAGGCTCCTCCATCTCTTTTTTATGAACACTTACCCTGATGTTGTAGCATGACCATCAACATTGAGCTCCAAAGCATAATCTGTCAAAATATGTGACGTATACGCTTCAACACGACTCATGAGCTGGATTTAATGCATCTCAATAGTCGCAGATTGCAATTTATAATTGCTAATAAGTTTTAGTTTCAGTCATTTTGTCATTTTTATTAGTTTTTTAATATTTATTTGTAAAATATTTTATATTTTGAATTAGCTTTGTTTTATATTTTTAGTTGAGTTTTATTTGAATTTTTATATTTTTTCTATTTTGTTCTTTCTTTCTTTCTTTTAATTAAAAGTATAATTAAAGTGACTGGAAATTCAAAGAAATTCCCCTGTAATTTTTCTCTAGAAACGATTGATGTCGGTGCAGTCGGTGTAGCGCAGCTGTTCCTGTGCATGAGTTATGAAAGCCTCTGACATTTACAGGGTAAACAGGAGTATTTATTGTTCTGTGCGGTGGTTTACCGCGGTGTTGGGTTGAGGTGTGCTGCTGCTCTTAAATGAGCCGATTGTGTCAGTGTCAGTAGGAGCGAACCCTCGGGACCGTCGATCTTCCTCACCTCACTGCTGCTTTAACAAGGACTGCAGGAGCTTCTCCGTCACGTGTGTGTGAGTGTGTGTCCAATCTAATGACACTGTCAGGTGCTGAAGAGAACAAAGTTTGTGTTATCAAAATCAATCTCATTTTAATAATATTTTCAAATATTAGTTATATATAGTTATAGAATCATTTTGGCAACCTTACTTTGAAGAATCTCTCATTTCTATCATTCTAGAGGAGTGTTTAAATATTTAAAAGTCAAATGTGTCATTTTGGCACAATCAGCAGCGTTAATCTGATCTGTAGTCTGTTTCTTTGAGAATGATAGATCGATAGATAGAACGAATGAATGAATGAACAAACAAGCGATAGATATACAGACGAACGAACAAATGAATGATAGATAGAAGGTAGACAGACAAATGAGAGATAGACAAATGAACGAATGAAAGAACAGATAGAAGGACAATATGACTTTGTGTTTGCTCAACCAATGACAAATAAGCAGGGTATTTATCTGTTGTTCGTTCATTCGTTTGTTTGTTCGTTCGTTCGCTCCTAAGTTCTATCTGTCGTTCTATATATCAATCTATTATTCTGTCATTGTATCTACCTATCATTTGTGTGTTTGTCTATCTGTTGTATATCTACGTAACTGTCTATTGTTTGTTTGTTTGTTTGTTCGTAAGCTTATTCATCTGTCTGTCCGTCTATCCATTTATCTATATCCTATCATTCATTCGTCTATCGTCTGTCATTCTATCTATCTATCTATCTATCTATCTATCATGTATCTGTCTATTTGTTGTTTGTTTGTTTGTCTGTCATTCTATCTATCAATCTATCATTCTGTCATATCTATCTATCTATCTATCTGTCCATCTGTCTGTCTGTCTATCTGTCTATCTATCTGTCATTAATTCTGTCATTGTATCTATCATCTATCTATCTATCTGTCATTTGTTCATCTATCTATTGTTTCGTTCATTCGTTCATTTGTTGTATCTGTCTATCTATCTATCTATCTATCTATCTATCTATCTATCTATCTATCTATCTATCTGTCTGTCTATCTATCTATCTATCTATCTATCTATCTATCATTTGTTTGTTCGTCTATCTATCGTTTGTTCATTCATTCGTTGTATCTATCTATCTATCTATCTATCTATCTATCTGTCTATCTGTCTGTCTGTCTGTCTATCTGTCATTTGTTTGTTCGTCTATCTATTGTTTGTTCATTCATTCGTTGTATCTATCTATCTATCTATCTATCTATCTATCTGTCTGTCTATCTATCTGTCATTAATTCTGTCATTGTATCTAACTATCATCTATCTATCTATCTATCTGTCATTTGTTTGTTCATCTACCTATTGCTTCATTCATTTGTTCATTCGTTGTATCTGTCTATCTATCTATCTATCTATCTATCTATCTATCTATCTATCTATCTATCTGTCATTGTATCTAACTATCCATCCATCTATCTGTCATTTGTTTGTTCGTCTATCTATCGTTTGTTCATTCAGTGTATCTATCTATCTATCTATCTATCTATCTATCTATCTATCTATCTGTCTGTCCGTCTGTCTATCTGTCATTTGTTCATCTATCTATTGTTTCATTCATTCGTTCATTCGTTGTATCTGTCTATCTATGTATCTATCTATCTATCTATCTATCTATCTATCTATCTATCTATCATTTGTTTGTTCGTCTATCGTTTGTTCATTCATTCGTTGTATCTATCTATCTATCTATCTATCTGTCTGTCTGTCTATCTGTCTATCTGTCATTAATTCTGTCACTGCATCTAACTATCATCTGTCTATCTATCTATCTGTCATTTGTTTGTTCATCTATCTATTGTTTCATTCATTCGTTGTATCTGTCTATCTATCTATCTATCTATCTATCTATCTATCTATCTATCTATCTATCTATCTATCTATCTATCTATCTATCTGTCTATCTATCTGTCATTGTATCTAACTATCTATCCATCCATCTATCTGTCATTTGTTTGTTCGTCTATCTATCGTTTCTATTGTATCTAACTGTCTATCTATCTATCTATCTATCTATCTATCTATCTATCTATCTATCTATCTGTCTATCTGTCTGTCTGTCTATCTGTCTATCTGTCATTAATTCTGTCATTGTATCTAACTATCATCTATCTATCTATCTATCTGTCATTGTATCTAACTATCTATCCATCCATCTATCTGTCTGTCTATCGTTTGTTCATTTATTCGTTCATTCGTTGTATCTATCTATCTATCTATCATGTATCTATTTGTTGTTTGTTTGTCTATCGTTTATCTATCATTTGTTCTTTCTATCTGTCATTCGAACTATCAATCTATCTATCTATCTATCGATCGTTCGTGCATCTATCGTCTATCTATATTCTGTCTATCTATGATCTATCAATCTAACATTCTGTCGTTGTATCTATCTATCTATCTGTCTATGGTCTGTCTATCTATATTCTGTCTATCTATTTATGATCTGTCTGTTGTTCTATCTATCATTCTATCGTTCTATCAGCCTATCTATCGTAATTCACCAGTTCATTGACTCGTGGCAGTATTAATGACAGGACCTAGAATATTTGCATCAGTTTACAAAAATGTTTCACTTTGAATCAGTATTAACGTGCTTCACGTGCCTCAGACTAATATCTTCATCAGACTCGTGTCGTTTTCACTCTCACAGCAGACTGAACTCTGAGTGAGTTGAGAGCCGGTTTGGGACGGGTTAGCGTGATCGTGTCCCGCGGTGAGGCTCTGGCTCTGGCTCGCCGTGCGATCGCTGTTTCTGTGTCAGACTCTCAAAGGCTAATTACCCAGCTCATCCCGGTGAGCTTGACAGGATCTCTACTGAGAGCACACCGACGCTCTGTTCTGCCCGCATGAATTATGGATCTCACAAGTATGAAACGAGACGCTGCTCAGATTTTGTTTCCGTCTCACAGCGGTCTGCCTCCCTCCTCATGTTTGACTACAGGTGGACGCTTCAACAAGCCTGACTCATGTAATTATGCTCCAGTTTGGGCAGGATCTCTGGTCAGACTCATCAGCAGCGATGAGTTTGTGCTGTAACGTTCGTCATACTGATTCACTGTCTTGTGATGAATTGAATGACCCAGGTTGTGATTCAGATTCCTTAACAGTTGCACTAATGATTCTTTAGAACTTTTGAAAAAAAGAAATGCAGTTAATAACCAGTAAAATAATTTCAGGTTTTTTAAGAACATTTTTAATAGAACATTCAGCTGTGCTTTTTTAAAAAAAAAAAAAAAAAAGAATGTAGTGTTTTCTGAATAAGAACCAGTTCTGATTCAGATGTGTATAAACAGAATGAACCATATTTAGTAACCATTTACTGTGTAGAATGAAAATCTTGTCAGCTGAATCCGCAACATGTTTTCTCACGCTTGCAAAATCGCCCGAATGCTAATGTGCCACTTCAAACTTGGAGCAGTTTCCATTCGCTGGCCGTCTGGGGGAATTTCTGCCGAGTTGTGTTTTTGCGTGGCTTTACTTTTGTATCACGTCTGCAGAAATAACACTCAAAAATAGAGGTTTCTCACAGCTCACACGTGGAGCTAAGTTCTCCTGTTACGCAACGTCTTGCAAGAGCATTCTGCAGAAACACTTCCAAGTCCACTGCACCGTGCGGCTGAATAATCAATCAGTATTTATGATTTTACAACCCATATTCAGCGCCAGTGTGCTGTACTACCGTATAACAAAAACAATGCAAACACTGCGAGGAAGTTTTCCGAGCACCGTTGACGTCCGGCTTGTCAGTGTTCGCTGAAACTGTATTGTTTTCATGTGAACACTTGACAGCTGCCTTCACTGTTCTCAAGACAACCTGTGATGAACTGCAATAACGCAGTGTGCAATTCAGCACTTAAAAACTGCAGAAAAATTTTAACATGCTGACGAATGCTCAAGGGCTCTACACTTTCAAAAATAAACATGCCAGAATGGGGTTTTCACAGCAGTGCCACAGAAGAACTATTGTGCGTTCTTAAAATAACTTTTTTCTTTCTTTTATTTTAGCTTATTTAAGCCATAGAATAAACAAAGAAAATGCTAGCTCACAATTCTGACTTTTTCTTGCAATTCTGAGAAAAAAAAATCAGATTTGTGTGTTATATAAATTCGCTATTGTTAGAAAAGAGCATGTTTCTGCTATGAAATTTAAATTAAATATTAAAAAATAATATAAAATAATGTAATTTTTTTCATTCATTCATTTGGTAATTTTGACTTTCTATCTCACAATTCTGACATTATTCCCACAGTTAGAGTTTGTTATTAGAGTTTATTCCTCACAACTGCAGTCACAATTCAGACTTTTCTGGTCAGAACTGCCAGTTTATATCAATAAAATCTCACAATTATCTCACAATTCATTGCAAGATATGAACTCAGAATAGATATAAATTGTGAGAAGACACCACCAAATAAAAATAAATAAATAACAAAAATATAATTTCATATAAATTTGATATAAATTTGCAATTGCGAGAATTTGTTTTTACAGAATTTTTCTTCTAAAAAAATGCAAGTAAGTCCTGTGATTCTTTTTTTTTTATCAGAATTGCACAATTATGAATTTGTACCTCACAGTTTACAAACAAAATACAACAAAAATATAATTGCATATAAATCTGATATAAATTTGCCATTGTGAGAAAAAAGCTTGTTTCCTACATGGAATTAAAAAAAATACAAATAATAAAATTATGAGATAAATAAACTCAGACTTTTCTTCTAAAAAAGTTGCAAGTCAATCTTGTGATTCTGACTTTTTTTCATCAGAATTGCACAGTTATGAGTTTGTAGCTCACAGTTTGGACTTGACTTTTCAGAATTGCAAGAAAAGTCAGAACTGTGAGATGAAAAGTTGCAATTACTTTTATTCAATTTCATGGCAGAAATGAGCCTTTTAATAATCTAAAGAACCTTTTTCTGTTATAAAAAACCTTTTGGTCCATTTGAGACCTTCCATGGTTGTTACTGGAAGCATCGATGCCAGTAAAGAACATTTATTTTTAATAACGTAGTGTTGTAATTTAGCCTCACACATCACTTGAGGACGGAGCAAATGAAACTAGCGTCCCGAGTCGCATTAGATCTGGAAGGCTCATTAAGCGTGAAGCAGGTGAGCGAACGCATATGCGCACAATGAGAGGGGTTTCCTCGCAGAACGGATGGTGTCGTACAGCTGTGCTGGGATCAGACCGGCAGAACCAATTACAGCTGATCAAGTGTGGAGGATCAACGGAGGGGAGGGGAAACGCATCGGGAGGGAAGACCGAGCGAGAGAGAGAGATTAGGGGAGCAGAAAGAAGGAAGGTGAGGAGAGATCAGGACAGCCTGTGGAGCCGCGCTCACACCAAGAGCAACTCTCTCGCTCAGTGACAGTCAAGCAAAGCCGGTGTTATTTTAAAAACAGCAGAGCGTGTGAAACACGAGGGGAGGGAACTTCAGACTTTGGAGAGCGAGCGACACGAGAGTCGGCGCAGTTTGACTGTGGCAGCGCTCCAGGGAGAGGCAGCGGCGCTCCAGCTGCTCCCGAACGCCCGTCTGCGCCTGCCCGAACGGAGCGGGAGTCAGCGAGCGGACGGCGTGGGGAACGAGCGCACCGGGGTCGTGGCCGTGCTGGCGCGCGGGGCGGACGGGCAGGCCCGGGATGGGCGTCACGATGCCCGCTGTTCGGGGGGAAGCGAGCAGATGATGAGCGAGATGTCGTTCAGCGGGCGGGACAGCATCCCCCAGGAGGGGGCGCCGGGGAGCAGGAACGCCCGGGTCAGGCGGGCCGTAAGGATATCCAGCATCGTCGCGCAGGAGGTCAGTCGAGTCAGGTCGCGTTTATTTGTATGCCGCTTCATACGACAGAGGTTGTGTCAAAGCAGCTTCACAGAAGTGGACAAGAAAATAATAAAGTGTTAATGTTGAAGGATCATCAGGTATGAAGCAAATTCAGTTTTATCTGTGAAAGATAGAAGACAATTCAGTTCAGTGTTGATTCAGTACATTTCAGTAACAATGGCAATGTTGCTATGTATTTTTAATAATTAAATGATTAGATTTTCTAATAACAAAAACCAATTTTTTTTTTTTTATTATTTAAACTTTTTTTTAATTTGACTCAATGAAAATAACTAAATAAATAAATACTTTTGAATAATTCAACATTTTTAATATAGTTAAATATAATATGAATATTAATATTAACAATACACTTCAGTAATTTTTTTACTTTTTGTTCACTTCAATTTGGACTTTATTTGGATAAAAGAACTTGTGGTTTACTAAATAAATTAGAATAATCATAATCGTTTATATTTTTCATTATGTCAACTTTTTTATTATTTTATCATTATTTTAAACAACTTTATTTTTATTTTATTATTATTGTTAAATGTAATATTAATATTAATAATATTTATTTACATGTTTTACTTTTTGCTCATTTCAAATTGGACTTGATAAAAGAACTTGTATTAATATTTAATATTTAATATTTATATTAATATTTATTATTATGATTATTATTTATATATTTATTGATTGTCATTATTTAAACTTTTTTATTTCATTATATTTTTTATTTGACTCAATGAAAATAACTCAATAAAATTTCAGTTAATTTGAATAATTCAAAATGTTTATTATTATTAAATATAATAATAATAATAATAATAATATACATATACATTTTTACTTTTGGTTTATTTCAAATTTGACTTGATAAAACAACTTGCGTTTTACTAAAAAAGTTGAATAATTTTATTATTGTTAGTGTTGTTATTATTATTCATTCATTTATTTATGTATTTATTTGTGCATCTTTTATTTCAAATTAAATTTGATGAATATTTAAGTTGTATAATAATAATAATAATAATAATAATTTTCTGCAGTTATTACTACTTTTGTTTTCATTTCAAATTGGACTTGAAAACTTGTGGTTTTCTGCATAAAATAGAAAAAAATCACTAGCTATAGCTAATGCAGCTGATTCGTAATTATTTGGATTTGTTTAAAAGAACCAATTCAGACTCATTCATTGCGTATCAGACTACACTGATTGTGCAGTGTTCTTCATTAGTGTTTAGAGTATTTAGGTACAGTGTTAATGTTGTAGAATGCATCGATTATAAAACAAATTCACTTTCATCTGTGAAGCAGCTCTGTAGCATTCATGTTTATGATTCAGTTAAGTTCGATTCATGTTGCAGATGTTGCAGAGCTAGTGCCATTATCCAGCTCCGTTCATTGTAGATGTTATTCTCATCTGATAGTGTCAGTGCAGCTGAATTGATAACATTACTGAGCATTAGGTTCACAAGGGGGTGAGTGCATCGTGAGGATTGTTCCTCGGAAAAAGCTCATTTTGTAACTTGTTTAGGTTGAAATTCCCCAATCCTCCGGTGAAAATCTCTGTTCTTATTGCAGCACATGCTTTATTTCTCCTGAGAGCTCTTCTCAAACTCTGAAGACGCTCCGGTCGTCCGGAACGTCTCGCCTCAGGGAACGCTGGCGATTTTTGTTGGTGCTTTTTCTGGAAGTGAGATTCACACCAGCCCAAAACACATCAACGTCCCGTCCTGCTATGTTCTGTCACATTACAGCATGCGATCGCTGCGTTTAACGTCTCACAGCAACTATTAGAGGAAAATGTGATTCATTGAGCAGTTCACTACATTTATTTTCAGTTGAAAGTTGATGTATTGCGTTCCTACAGATGTTGTTTCTCTTTCTAATTCTGTTCTTTATCTTGCATGTTGTTATTTTATGCGTCATAATCTTGGCCAAGCGCTCGGTTTGGACTAAACGTTGACCATAACTGGTCATATTGAGGGAATTGGATGAATAATTGTGCTTGAAACAAATTCGGGTGATTTCTTTTTTTCCCAGCAGCCTTTCTTCTCTCCTAGGAAATTACATTGACTGTTTTTATCGAAGTGTTTGGCCTCGCCAACAATAATTGACTGGAGAAGGTGAGAGGAGAGTTTGGAGTCAGAGAGAGAGAGAGAGAGAGACGGCCGTCATCCATCACTTTTACAAACAATGCCCTTGAATCCACCAATCAGTGACTGTGAACAAACACATCAACATGGTTTTCCCACCTGCTCTGTAAACTTTTTCCTCCATCGCCTCTGTAACCGCTTTAAACCCCTCAGGACCCCCTGGCATGAGCATGAATAAATCGAGACAGTAACAGTATAGCCATTAACGCTGCTGTTCAAAACTTTGGGAGTTTGTAATGGTTTTGTAAGAAGTTTCTTCTGCTCAACAAGGCTCTATTTATTAGATTAAAAATGCAGTAAAAATTGTGAAATATTATTGCAATTTAAAATAGCCATCTTCAATGTGCATATCTGTTAAATTGTAATTTATTTCTGTGATCAAATCTGATTTTTCAGCATCATTACTCAGTTTCACTAATTGCTGATTTGCTGCTCAAGAAACATTATCAATGTAGAAAACAGTTGGAAATATTGGAAACTGTGATACATTTTATTTTTCAGGATTCACACATGAAAAGAAAGTTCAAAAGAACAGCATCTATTTAAAATAGAAATCTTTTCTAACATTATAAATGTTTTTGCTGCCACTTTTGATCTATTTAAAGCATCCTGTATTAAAAAAAAACTATAATTCTTACTGACCTCAAAGTTTTAAACAGCAATGTACCTTTGTGATCTCATTAACATTAAAGTTTACACATGCAAGTTGTACATGCATGTTTTTACTTGTTAGAAGATCCATGGGAATAATGTATATGCAAGAACTAAACTTTATATGTAATTTTACCTTGGCAAACATCCATGATTCCCTAGCATTGTGGCAGGTTTTGCATGTGCAGAAAATTTGTGACCCTGGACCACAAAACCAGTCTTAAGTCGCTTGGGTATATTTGTAGCAATAGCCAAAAATACATTGTATGGGTCAAAATTATTGATTTTTCTTTTATGGCAAAAATCATTAGGATATTAAGTAAAGATCATGTTCCATTAAGATATTTTGTACATTTCTTACCATAAATATATCAAAACTTAATTTTTGATTAGTAATATGCATTGATAAGAACTTCATTTGGACAACCTTAAAGGTGAAATTTCTCAAAATTTTGATTTTTTTTGCACCTTCAGATTTCTAAATATTGTCCTATTGACAAACCATACATCAATGGAAAGCTTATTTATTCAGCTTTCAGATGATGTATAAATCTCACTTTCAAAAAATTGACCATTATGACTGGTTTTGTTGTCCAGGGTCACATAGCATCTTATCAAAATATAGTAGTTTGTGTTTCTCTCTGAGGTTGTTGTAAAGATCTGGTCATGTTCAGCGCTGTATCTTCCTGTCGTGGTTGGTGTAGCGTCTCTCTTTGGGACTAATAAAGTCAGCGCTGTGTCCGATAGAGCGGTTAGTTAGATTTCTCTGGCTCAATAGAAGCATCTCCGAAACAAACAGAATGTGGAAGATCTCAGGGACTGCAGCAAGATACGGCTCAGACACCGAGCACACGCTGATACCTGCAGATGCATTTACCCATCATGCACCAGTGGTGTTCCTCCATTATTAACACCTCTGCTGCAGAGAGGAGACTGAGCTGCGCTTCATCCCGCTTTCAGACGTGCTCACATAAGGACATGTTCGATAAAGCTGGAGTCATCTGATGTGACAAGATATTAAAAAGATGGTTCATTTCAGTCTATGCTCAGAAGTTGCTCTTTTATATCTCAGGAGACAACTTGGTTGATCAGCCTGTAAGAGTCTAGAGCTACAAAACGAGCAGCTCAGATTGTTTGATGAGAAATGTTTGAGTTCATATTGACTTTACCTTAAGAATATGAGCACAGTTTGAGACATTGTTGAGATCTTTAGATGAGACACCTGAGATTACAGAGGTCTTTTTCTCTGCAGAGACATCTGATGAGCAGAAAACTGTAAAAATATCAATAATAAGTTTGACTTTAATTTATTGAAATTATTTTGCCAAAAAAAAAAATATATATTTAATTACATGTTTGTGACTTTTTGTCTTTATTTGACTGGCTACTGTTTTTGATAGTAAATTTAATAATAAATTAATAATAATAAATGTATTAAATTTCCAGAATAATAATAACTAAATTCTTGGGAAAAATAACCAGAAAATTGCCAGAATTAATATGATTTTATAGGGCCATAAAAATTTAAATGCTTTTTGATTGCTAAAATGTAATTTAACTATTAAATATATTAAATGACTAAAATAGAAAATTATTACATAAAAATAACAGATATTTTTATTTCATAAAGCCTTGTACATATTATGTATAAAAATATTTTTTAAAAATAATATTATTTTCATATGCCACTTTAGGGTCATTTAATATTACCAGCATTCATTATTCTTAATTTCTATCAATCCTGAATATTTTGATAGATTTGCTTATATTATTGTACATTTAGCAACAGTATTTCTAAAGCTGCTGAATCATTTATTCTATATTTTCTTACGTATCTTCATCTGTTCTATTTAAGAATATGTGTATTTTGTGTTTGCATGCCTTCAAACACACACACATACACTCACACAGTTTTTGAAGGCTGAATCTCATCTTGTTTACTGGATGATATTCTGCCTCCACCTGGCCATAAACTAGAAGCACATGTATTCTGTACACATATCTCAAACAAACAATATTAGGATTTTTATATAAGCTGAGATAACATGACTAGTAAAGATCTTAGGAGCGCTGATGTCCAAAAGCATCACTGAGGTAGAGAAAATTAGGCCTAGAGGCCATTAGCAAGCACATCAACACACAGCAAAACTGAACGACTGTAATATCTGACACTTTTTCTACTATGCAGCTTAACATCAGTAACATTACAGTGTTAAGTCTAACTATCAACTGTGAAAACATGTTATTTATATACACTACCGTTCAAAAGTTTGGGGTCAGTAAGACTTGTAATAGTCTTTAAAGAAGTCTCTTATGCTCATCAAGGCTGCATTTATTTGATTAAAAATATAGAAAAAAAACAGTAATATTGCTAAATGTTTTTACAATATAAAATAATGTTTTTTATTTTAACATACTTTAAAATAGAATTTATTCCTGTGATGAAAAGCTGAATTTTTATCAGCTGTTACTCCAGTCTTAAGTGTCACATGATCCTTCAGAAATCATTCTAATATGCGGATTTATTATTAGAATGATCAATGTTGGATAATATCAACAGTTGTGCTGCCAAATATTTTTTGGAACCTGTGATTTTTTTTTTTTTTTTTTTCAGGATTCTTTCATGAATAACAAGTTTAAAAAGTACAGTGTTTATTCAAAATATAAATATTTTATAACAATGTCAATTATTTATTATTAACTTTTAATAAACTTTTAATTATTAACTTAATACATCCTTGGTGAGTAAAAGTATTAATTTCTTAAAAAAAAAAAAAAGAAACAATAAAAATGTACTGACCCCAAACTTTTGAACGGTAGTGTATATTGTTGATAGAACATTCCTCTGAAACATTTGAGGTGAATGTTCCTTTAATGTTTTTTAAATGTTACTACTTACTCGTTTCAAATGTAACTATTCCAAAGTAACATTCCTATATTGTTTGAAAATTGGAATGTTCAGTTAACAATGTCTGTTACATTAAAAAAAAAAAAAAACTGAACATTCAGAAACGTTCCTATAACAGGAGCATTAGTGGAATGTTCTTAGAAGCTTGAGTGCAAACCATGCTGGGGAATGGCAATCCCACTGTACACTGCAGTGATCTGCCAAGAGTTAGGTCTGTATAGCATAATATTGTTAGTAAATATTGTTTCACAGTACTTTCTTCTATAGGATCGGTGCTTATTTGACTGTACTTTGTATATTCTCCAATACGGTAGCAGCTCCATATGTTGTGCGCCAAGTTCTCGGTGCGCTCAGGTGTCTCGTTCTCGTATGGTACCGATGGCAGTCTATTAGTTCCGACTCTGCCACACACCGCCGAGCACAAATATGATTAATGGAGGTAAATGGCATCAGTTTCCCGCTAGAGGTGAGGTTGATTCATTGTAACAGTGAGCGCAGCAGTGCATTGTGGGAGATCGAGGTGCTCTTTCATCTGGTGTCTCTCTGGCAGCGCGGCATCATGTGTCTTTTTAAACACCAGGCCTGTCAAACCGCCGCGGTCTGACGCGCTTCTGTCCCTCTCAAGAGGAGCATGACATTTAGAGCTTAAAATAAAACACTGGAAGATGCTTGTTTTTACATTAAAACAGGAGAATCTGTCACAAATATGAATTTCAGTGCTTTCAAGGACGAAATATCAAAGCAGGTGTCATTTGGTGTAAAGTGTTCATACTAGTTTGTGAGTAAAAATATTGTTACAAATATGTAAAAATGTAAATAATAGGTGAACTGATTTCATGCATCCATTAAAAATCATTAAAACACCAGCTCACAGTCTTCAAAAAGGACACTTGATTTGATGTTGGATTTGTGCATGTAATGCAATGACATTTTGGCATTTATTTCCACGTTTGCATTTGGACTGAAGCGTTACGTGTCTCAGAGGAGCTGATTCTGAGTCATCTGTGAGTGTGTGAAAGCCGTTCATCCTTGTCAGTGACAGCGGTGCGATTGGCTGCCAGCGCCGGATGGCCGGACCATCCATTAGAGCGACAAATCACTGCCGCGGCCCCTTCGGACAGCAGCTCGCCGGACTCTGATGGCCCATTTCCCATGATTCACTGCGTTCGTTCACCTGTAGTTTGTCACCGCAGTGAGAGATGATGCTTTTCATCTCCTCATCCTGAGAGCGGCAGCTGTCACGCTCGATGTCTCAATTATCCCTGCTGGAGCACATGGAGGATTTTCCTCTTGGCACTGACAGAGAATCATTGCTGTAAATGACTCTTTGAGAAATGAGTCTTTCATTTGCTATGTCCTCATTCAGCATTTCTTTAAGTTTATAACATGTTGAATCCGCTCTGACTGATCCATTCAGGACATCAGAAATATCTCATGAATCCCAGATGATGATACAGTGTCCAAAGTTTTACTGTCATCATGTTTTTTATTTGATATTATGATTAGAATACAGATATGAGAGTAATTATTAACTACAACATTTACCTCAAACTCCTAATTATTGCTTATAAATAGTGAGATAGTTGTTAAGTTTAGGTATTGGGTATAATTACGGAAGTGGAATATGATCATGCAGAATATGTGCTTCATAAGCACAAATAAACAGCCAATATATTTATAATAGTCATGATAATAAGCAACTAGTTATTAGTAAGAATTGGTCTCTAAAGTTTTATTTTAAGGTATTTTTTTTAAAGCCAGACTGTTTTTTTGTTTGTTTGTTGGTGTTTGTATTTTTATTTATTTTTTATTTTTTGGAATGTAGTGTAGTTTTGGTATAATTGCAGTGCAGTACTGTTTAATGAATATGTTGAATTAGATTTTTATTATTATTATTATTATTTTTGTATAGTTTCCATTCAGAACTATAGCGTTTAATATTAATATATTTAATATATATATATATATATATATATATATATATATATATTTATATATATTTGATTATTTATTTATTTATTTATTTATTTTATTTATTTATTTATTTCTATTTAGTACATCAAGTTAAACTAAATGAAAAATTGAAATGTTGAGTTTGTACCTACCTAAAATAAAATAAGTTTAACTTTAATTATAGCACAAGTTTTCTTTTTAATTTTAGTTTTAGTAATTTTTGTTTCCAGTTTTAGTTATTTGGTTGTTGTAGTTTTTGTTAGCTATAATAACCCACTTATCCACTTGTATTTTTTTACCAGTAATTTTAACGGATGGTAGTTTTTATTCTGTTGCATGTCATTCAGAGCTTCAGTTACTGTATGTTTTATGTTTCAAATTGAGCCTTAGAAGCATAAGTTTGGCTTATAGTCATTTCTTCTGCAACAGAGGCTCGTGTGAATTATGACGCCGGCTTCTGTTCTGCACACAAAATAAACCAGGTTATTGAGTTTGTGTCTAAAGTCTCTCTCTATCTTGATGTCATTTCAGAATATTTCAATTCTGAAAATGCAGAATTTGCAGTTGAGCTCAAGGAATTTGCTAGTTGGTACAAACTCAGGAAATTTTGGCCTCTAGCAAAACTTTAAGATCTATAGTACATAAACAGAGTGTGTGTGTGTTATTCATTTCAGCCAAAAGAGAAACTGATTGGTTGTTAAAATTTCTGCAATCATGCATGTGACATTATGTCACTTCAATGTTTCAAAATGAGCTCATTATTCTGAAAGGAATATTCAAATGTAACATTGTTAAAAATAGACTTCGCTGATTTGATGGTGTCATGCTGACAAGCCAGAGAGCAATAGCGTGTGTGCGCATGTGTGTGTGCACGTGTGTGTGTGCTTTGCCCTGATTAGCTTACGGGGGTCTGTACACACACACATTTCTCCAGATGAAATTTGCAGCTATTTGACAGTCACGAGCCTAAAGTTCAGTTTCATTTCTGTTGATTTAACGAGTACAGAAAGAGCTTTGTGTGTGTGCGCGTGTGTGTTTTGTCAGTTTGATGTACAACACCAAACTCCATATGCTCATTATAAACATTTAATAATTTCCAATCAGTTGTCACTTGACTTTTATTTTGAAGCACTGTGCTATTTTTACCTGCACATATGCTGCATTTCAACCTGTAAAGCTCCCAGAATTCCTCCTAGAATTTCCAGCGTTCCTCTTGAAGTGTTCCAGTCGCTGCGTGACAGTCGTTTACAGAGACAGACGAGTAAAACGCGGTAAATCACTATCAGCCAAGAGTTTTGTGGCATTTATTAAGTATTAAAGTGATGAGCTTGATATATTAATAACTGTAGTACTTCATATCTCTGAGATGAAATGACTCATCTAACCCACAGGCTTTGTATTTGAGCTGCAATCACAATATGCTAATGATCTGTTTGACGACCTGCTCATTTTAGCTCTTTATTTAATCACACATGAAAGCACTTCAGCACCTCCTGATATATATATATATAGATCCAGATTACATCACAACACCAAAAAATGCAAGTAATATTGGATGACTTGTAGACTTCTTGCATAGATGTGTGTGTTGTGTTTTATGGTGGTTACTGTGAGTCTGTCTGTATATCCATGAGCTGGATGTACGTTTGACACTTCATAACTCAATAGCACACTTAACATGTGAACTATACAGACTATACATTCTCTAAAGTGCAGAGTTTGACTGATGTGATGCTGCATAACGTTCATCCATCCAGAATGAGAGTGTTTGCTGAGTTACACAACCTCACAGGAAATCAGTCCAGAAACGCCAGCAGCAAAACAAACCCCACAATCTCATTCTGTCTCCTGACCCTCATATTTCAGAAGAATCAACTTTAATATTTTGTTTTTCAGCTCAAGTGTGTTTCCTCGCAACAGATCCGCTTGAGGGATTGAATTTTCTTGCCTGCGCGCACACACACACACACACATGCAGCTGGACGTGTTTATTTCTGTGTTGTTTTGACCTGTTAGTGTCATCATTTTAGTTTCAGTTTATTTCTCAGCAACACTTGCTGCAGTAGGCAGAAGGATAAATGTACTGTGTATATATATATATACATACAGGGCTCAAACTGAAGGGGGATGTGGGGAAAAAAATGTTTCAACCACAACTTCTGACATTGTTAAAGAGATGATAGAGCCACACTGCAGTGTTTCGTTTCTGAATGAATATGTTTTTGAATAAACTGAGTGATCTAATGATTAATAATCCATTCATAAAGATGGTCACTTGCTTTGTTGCTAACTGTATAAGATGTTTTGAATGAATCACTTGACGGAATGATTCAGTGAATCATTTACTAAAAAAGGGACTGCGGTATTATTTATTCATCCATGACAGCCCTACTTGTCTAAATCCATCAAGGTACCAGCACAAAAATGCATACAGCAAAATAATTTGTACATTTTTGACAAAAATCCTCCCATTTCAGGCCCCAAAAGAAAAACAGCATGTTAATCATAATTCATTTAACAAAGCTTATTCTTTGTTACATAAAAATGTGTTTAAAAATTAGGCAAATTTTGTAATGTTAGATACAGGACCCCCACTCCATCATCCCCCCCTGATTTTTTTTTTTTTTACAATTTGTTCACTGTATATATATATATATATATATATAGTGTGTGTGTGTATGTATGTATGTATATATATATATAGTTTTATTTAGTTTTTTTCAAAGACACACACGCACACATTTTAATTAATGTTTTGATGTTTTGAGCCTTTATTTTGATATGTTCAGTTTATTTTTTTTTAGTTTTATTTAATTCCGTTTTTATTGATTAAAAATGATTTATTAATTCCAAAGTAATTTTAATACTAATTCTTTAATTTAAACTCTTTTTATATTTTCAGTTTACTTTTTAAATTGTATTTTATTTTAATGTACCTTTAGAATTGTATGTACTTAATTTTTAATTTTAACTTTTAATTTAGTTTTTTTGTTTGTTTGTTTACTTTTGTTGGCACATATATGTGTGTTTTATTTTAGGATTGTTTATAGAAAATTGTAGTTTGTATTAATGTTTTGAGCATTTATTTTGATATTTTTAGCTTTAGTTTTAATTATAGTTTAATTTGAGTAATTTTGTTATTTGCTTTTGTCTCAAATATTACTATTTAGGATTTGTTTTGTTTTGTCAGTATTATTTAATTTAATTCAGTTTTAGTTTTTATTCATTTCTAAACTTGTTTCATAATATCTGTTATATAGGCAGTTATATATTACATGTACATCTATTTACTGTTTTCCAACCCATATTACTGCTATACCACTAGCAAAAAAAAAATTAGGCACTGAGAGAAAAGAAGAGAAGAGAACCAAACACAGGAAAGATCAAACTTTTTGTATTATGAAGAGAAAAGAAGAAACTTGCGGTTAGTAAATCAGATCAGGTTGAGATGAGTTCATGGGCGGCTGCGGGCTTCGCAATTTCTTCATACCTCTAACCACGACGGATGATTTATAACTCCAGCAGACCTGCAGTATAGAGAGTAGAGTTAGAGTTCGGTTTCTGCCAGTGAATCATTTCTCAGACTGATTTCAGCCTATCCAGCAGCTCAATGAAGAACCGTTACCAGGTTTATTCTGGTTGTGTCTCTGATGTCAGTGGTTAGTTAGTCTTGTGTGGCTTTGTTGAGATCTGATCTGAAACTCCATCTCATAACTGTCCTGTAGGAGTCTGATGTGTGATTGTTGGATGATGTTCTTTACCTGCGTCCACTGCTCAGTTTCAGAGCTTAAATTTAGAACTGAAGGTTACTCTGTGGTTCTGCTGTAACTAGGCAACCCGCTGTGAGAGACTGTTTCTGTAACGTTCTTCAGCTCTGTTCTGATATGAGACTTTAGCTGCTGTGAACACACTGATCAGTGCAAATGGTTATATATATATATATATATATATATATATATATATATATAGTGATAATATGAAAATATGAATATGGAAAATAAATACTAAGTGCTAAAACTAAGACTGACATAATATATTCAATCTATATAAAAATGTTTGTGAATATTAAAAAGTACAAAATATACATAAAAAAACACATTTTAAATAAAATGAAAACTGAAAATATAAAAATAAAAGATTGCTTAGATATTGTGGACGGTTGCTAAGGGATTTCTAAGATGTTCTGGTGGTTGCTAGGAGGTTGCCAACATGTTCTGGGACATTGTTAGGGGTTGTTAAGATGTTGTGGTGGTTGCTATGAGTTACTAAGATGTTCTGAAGGGTTGTTGGGGATTGCTAAGATGTTAATTGTGGTTGTTAGAGGGTTTCTAAGATGTTCTGGAGGTTGCTATGGTTTACTAAGATGTTCTAAGAGGTTGCTATGGGGTTGCTAAGATGTTCTAAGAGGTTGTTTGAGGGTTTCTAAGATGTTCTTGTGGTTGCCAAGATGCTTTGGGATGTTATGGGCTGTTAAGATGTTGTGGTGGTTGCTGTGAGTTACTAAAATGTTCTGGAAAGTTGCTAGGGGGTTGCTAAAATGTTCAGGGTGGTTGTTAGAGGGTTTCTAAGATGTTATAGTGGTTGCTATAGGTTACTAAGATGTTCTGGGAGGTTGCTGGTGTGTTACTAACATGTTTAGAGTGCTTGTTAGAGGGTTTCTATGATGTTATGGTGGTTGCTATGGGTTACTAAGATGCTCTGGGAGGTTGCTAGGGATTGTTAAGATGTTCTGGAGGTTGCTATGGGTTGCTAAGATGTTCTGAGAGGTTGCTAGGGGTTGTTAAGATGTTCTGGGAGGTTGCTAGGTTGTTGCTAAGACGTTCAGGGTGGTTGTTAGAGGGTTTCTAAGATGTTATGGTGGTTGCTATGGGTTGCTGAGATGCTCTGGGAGGTTGCTAGGGTGTTGCTAAGATGTTTAGAGTGCTTGTTAGAGGGTTTCTATGATGTTATGGTGGTTGCTATGGGTTACTAGGATGCTCTGGGAGGTTGCTAGGGGTTAAGATGTTCTGGAGGTTGCTATGGGTTTCTAAGATGCTCTGGGAGGTTGCTAGGGGTTGTTAAGATGTTCTGTGAGGTTGCTAGGGGGTTGCTAAGATGTTCAGGGTGGTTTTTGGAGGGTTTCTAAGATTATCTGGTGGTTGCTATTGGTTGCTGAGATGTTTTGGGATGTTGCTATGAGTTACTAAGATGTTCACGGTGGTTGTTAGAGGGTTTCTAAGATGTTCTGGAGGTTGCTAGGGGTTGCTGAGATGTTGTGGGAGGTTGCTAAGGTGTTGCTAAGATGCTCAGAGTGGTTGTTAGAGGTTGCCAAGATGTTCTGGGAGGTTACTAACATGTTCTTGGTTGTTGCTAGGAGGTTGCTGAGATGTTGTGGTGGTTGCTAAGGTGTTTTCCTCCTGTCTGGTGTGAAGAGTCTTTTATTGTCGTGTCTCAGTGGCTCTAGTTTCTCCTTCAGTGCTGTTTCACTGTCCAGCATGTGAAAATGCTGCATCTGATCAGTCAGTAAAGAGCAGCACATGATGTGAGGAATCAGTTGAGCAGCAGTACTAGTGAAGGCTGTAGTGTTCTGTCAGGAGTGTGCTGTTGTGTCAAACACTAGTGTGAGTCACTGTGCTGATTCGGCCTGTATAATAGTCGCCCTGCGGCTCTCAGGACACAAACACGTCAGCTGAGATTGAGGACAGAGAGGAAGACGAGGGTAGAGAGGAAGAGGAATAACCAGAGGAGCAGAGAATAGTTTGAGTCCATCCTAATCGTCTTCTTTTGAACTTTTTGTTCATCAAAAAATCCCAAACCAGCCCTGAACTTCTAAACAGCATTTTAAGTCTATGACACGTCCTCATTTACATATCTAGGTAAATGTGTGTAGTCCAGTAAAACACTGCTAAGTTAAATGCAGTGCCTTTCTACCGAGCCTGTTACCATGACAACATAATGAATGACCAATCATCACAGAGTTTGGGAAGTGGCCTGTAGTGAGCTATGCAGTAAGCAGATTCAATGCAGATGTGCTGTTGTCTTCATTTGAATATGCAGTAATTGTAATTGCTCTTTAACATATGCAAGTATCTGCTGAAATAATTTTAATGCTGCAGATTAGTGTGAACGAGTCACTCACTGACCTTTGTATGAAGTGACGCTACTGGTGTGTGTGTGTTTGAGGCAAACACTGGCAAACATCATCTCAACATACATATAAACACATGAACAGCAGAGACCGGGAGGCATTGTGTTGTTTGACACAAACACACACACACTCACACATGCCGTAACTTTGCCGTAAGCGTTTGTTTGTCATGTTAGCGCCCGACTCTGCAGCCGTGTGCTATTAATAGAGCGTTTGTCTGTTGAGTTCTGCTGTTTCATGTGTTCAGTGTAGAGACGAGCAAAACCACATCATTACTAAACCAACTAGTTGGTCTTGAATAACCGTATAATTAGTTTTCTCTAATAAAATATATAGATTTATTTTAATTTATTTCAAAATATTTTAATATATATTTTTATGCAAATATATATATTATTTATTTATTTATTTATTTACATAATATATTTATTTGTTTATCACTTAAAAAAATTAATATATATATATATATAATTTTTCTTTTGAAGAGTTTATTTGCAAAAACGGATAACTCCATTTTTAAAAATTTACAGAAATCATGTTTTCTCATTGTGCATTCCAGTTAATCTTAATCAAACTAAGATGTTCTGGGATTCTGTGATGTTGTTAGGGGGTTGCTGGGTGGTTGCTACGTTTTCGTCAACATTATTTAAATGTCAGTTTTTGCAGTTCAGTTCAAGGTCTATTCTCAAAAAACACATTTTAGTGTCTTACACAATTCTTATTCTTAAGTTTTACCTTCTTTTAAGAACACTGAAAACTTTATTTCCAGTAAAACAAACCAAAACCACCAATTCAGCCAGAGACGTTTGCGTTGTGACAGAGAACAGAGGGAGGAAGGAGAAATATTTGTGGAGGTTTCTGCACCAGCGCTCTTTAACCCGATCCTCTCGCTCTGTTTGGAGATGCTTATTTTTGCGCTCGATTGCTAATTCATCTGATGTCATCTTCTCGTTTCGCCCACCTTATCTCACATTACTTTGTTTTTTGTGCTCTTCCCATTGCTATGCTTTGGTCTGCGCTCTTCTATCGTGCACATGCTCGCTCCCTCCCTTCCTCTCCCATTATCTTCAACAGAGCATGTCTGCTAGTGCGGGAACGAGCGTGTATTCCTCTCTCTCTCTCTCTCTGACAGAAGTAGGATTCTAGTAGAGCTTTTGCTCTCAGCGTGCACTAATGCGAAGCGACTGCTCTGGGCATCTGCGTGTGTTTGTCTTCGCACGGCAGCTCGGCTTCCCTGCGTTTGTGAAGAAACTCGACCAGGAACGCGGCAAAACAAAACTCGGAGGAGCTTTCCAGTCACAAAGTGTTCAGAAAGAGATGGTCGGGATATGGGTTGATGCCGGCGAACGGTTCGTTTAGGCCCGTGGGTTTGGCGCGGCGCTGTACTAGAGGTGCTCTCTCGGCGCCCGTGGTGTTTGGCGGGCGTAACGGCAGCGGCCCGATGCGGGGATCATGGTCGTAGCGCTGGCGCTCAAGCTGTTGACCGAGCTGCTCCAGTGCTCCGCTCTCATGCCGCTCTGTGAGGCTGGCACTACCAGCTGCACCCGCTGGGACGACAACACGCCCCGCCGGACCACGCAGGGGCCCGAGGTGAGGGGTCACACCTGTGTGGCATTGTCTATGTGAACTGATGCTAATGTCCGTGAGAACCCAAGTTAGAGAAGGAGCATCTTTGACTACATTTTTGTGTGATATTTTAGTAAATATCTCACATTTGTTGCAGTTTTTTGTTGTTTTTAAAGGATGAATGGCAGATTTAAATGTTGTGCCTTAATCTGTTGAGTATTTCTTTGTTCTATAGATGTTTCCAGAACCTCTAAATACATATACAGTAGAGATGAGGGTAAATGAACACACGCTGATCTCAGGACAGCTGCTATGACTTTAAATACCTGCTTTTAAATCCTCTTAGTGAAATATGGAGATTGTAGGAGCTGAAAGAAGCTCAAAAGCACCAGAGAACTGATTTAATTCTTGATGGCACTTTGACTGATTCAGGGAAAAGCCCTGGATGAGATGAGCTGAGGAAGAGAGGATTGTGGGATTGAACTGGAGATGGTGCATTTGTCAGTGCAGTTTACAGCACTGTTTGTGTCCCTCTTATGCGTTAGCGCTGGGGGGGTTTTGTTGACTTTTTCTGCAGTAACATAGTTAAATCAGAAGGTGGTGTGAGATGACAGTCTTTATGAGTAATTTGAATTATTTGTTGAACTGATTCATTCAACAAATCTTGAAGCATCGGGTGATTGTTTTTATGAGTGTCGCTGAATTAATCACTCAACTGATTTGTTCAAAAACAGATTAATTTACGAATAAAACAACACTGAATCATTAAAAGTTACATAGTTGCATCAATAGGTGGCACGAAATTACCGTCTTTATAAGTGAGTCATTTGAATCATTCATTGAACCGATTCAATTAATAATGCTGACTCATTCAGAACCACAGCAAGTGACTGTTTTTATGAGTGTGTCATTGAATTGATCACTCAACTGATTTGTTCAAAAACGTTGATTCATTTAGGAACAAAACAAATGACTATATTTATAAGTGAGTCACTGAATCATTAGCAACTGACTTGTTCAAATATGCTTAAAGGGGTCATTGAATTCTAAGTTCACTTTTTCATGTTGTTTGAACATTAATGTGTGTTGGCAGTGTATGTAAGAATCTACCCTATAATGATACAAATCGAGCCATTCTCAGATGCCTGTCGTGGCGTCACACCCACAGAGGCCGCTCCCACAATAGTTGATTGATATGAGCGTCTTACCTCAGATCAGCTGTCATAGTCCGCCCTCTTTGTTTCAATGCCAGAGCAGGGATGTAAGTTAGACAAGAATATCTCTGATTCAGCGATTGAGGTGTTGTGTTGCTGGATGTAATAATGAACATAGTGGTCGTCATTTACTCACGACATCTGAGCCGCCGAAGATGCAGTAGATTACGGTTGTTTGTGAAGCAGAAGTGAGTATAAGGGTTTTTATGAATCTTTGCAATTGCCTTTCCTAATAATGTGCTAGTTAGCAAGTTTAGCGGCTAAATGCGCCTAAAGTAAGCAATCTCTCCGAGCAGCTCATCACTCCACAGAGAGAAGAGAGGGGCGGGGCGAGCAGAACTCATTTGCATTTAAAGCAGCCTCGACCAGAATGAGATGATTTTTGCAGAGCTGATTTTGGCAAGGTAAAAAGGGTGTTGTTTTACACAACCATTGAGAATTTTTAACCAAAGTATATTATAGACTTTTCATTAAGACCCTAAAGAATTATATGAACTTGTGGAAAATGGGCATCCAATGCCCCCTTTAAGAATGCTTAAGAAAACCTTATTGTTTTCAGTAAGACATTGTATATTTTAATGATTTTAAATAAACAGATGTCTCTCTCTCTCTCTGACTATCTAGTTCATTTTCACTGGTGCGCTGCATTGTAAATCTTCTGAAGTCACTTGATGCTTTATGTGAGTAAAAAAAGACCCACATTTAAGTGATTATTCATGCTGATCTTTTGAGCTAAACCTTTGAGGGCTAAGGTTGTCTTTATTCAGTTTTAAATCTGTTTTAATTCATTGCCGGTCTTAAAATCAGATGGAATGTAAATGGGATTCTACAAGAGGAATGAACGCAGAAGTCCGTGCCAGATATCGCAGTCATATCTTTTTATAGTTATTAGAAAAAAAGAGATGCCATTACAACTGTAGCAGTGTTTTTTTTAATGTAAGCAATCTGTCATTTAGAATAATGAATGTGTGTGAGCAGACAAAAGTTTCTGCATAACATAATGGGGTTGTCATTTGTGTCCATTACCAGAAAATCACAGTTTTTATTTCAAAATCACAGGTGGTTCAGTAGCCAAAATTATCTCATTTTCCAGCTCTTTCATGTCTTGATGTTTTTGACAGTCAGAATCCCACTGGAATGTCTTTGATATCTGCTACAGAGAATCACATATCAGGCTCAATAATTAACGCTGATGAAGGTCGGTTCTGATGCAGGTTCAGTGTGGATCGGAGCGGTTCGGTCCATGTGACGGTGGTGAGCACGTGTCAGGCATATACAGGGTTAAGAATGGCCGCTTGCGTCACAGGTGATTGCTTCAGTCCCTAGAGAGCCGGAAACTCTCACACACACACACACATACATCTCCTCCAGGCGACTGGGCCGTCACCCAGACCAAAGAGCTGCAAATACAGCCCACACAGCCCAAATAATAGGCTGAATTAGGGCTGTTAAGGGCGGCTGAAGCCCTGAATCACACTCATGTGGGCTAGAAGAGATCTGAATGTCCATAATGACAGATGTGTGTCAGTCTGGACTTCACTGTCCACACTCATTTTCAGTCTTTTCTGAAAAAATCCATTACAGGATGAGATTATAGGTCTGATCCAAACCCGAGTGAGCTGCAGTGCGGTCTGCTGTCTACATAGGCAGCTCACTTCTAAGGCAGCATCCTAAGTGAAGCAGAAGGGACAGATTTCAACCTTCAAGTATAAATGATATTTGTACCTCCACATATCTGAAAACTTAAAAGAAGGATGCTAGATGGATAGAATGATATTTAACGGATATTTGATGTTGAAGATGTATTTTTTGTAATATTCAGAAAACATGAGAGTTTGTATTATATTGTGAGTAGTTAAATGTATGAAATAGGATTATAATAGATAACTAAAAAGATATAGACATTAAATAAATCAATAAATAAATAAATACACGACAAAAACACACAACAAAAATACTAAAATAAAAAAAACCAGAAAGTTAATTCTAACTATTAATAAAACTGCAAAACGTTTAATATATAATCATATATAAACATAAAAATCATATATATAATCATACACAGGCAGCTCCCTTCTAAAGCAGCATCCTATGTAAAGAAGATGTGGCAGATTTGTCACTTATTTTTTTATTTATTTATTCATTCATTCATTTATTATTCATTCATTCATTTCTTATGGAATGGAATACAAGACTATTTATTCAGTCAGTTATTTATAAAGCACATTTAAAAACAACAGCTTTTGACCAAAATGCTATTAAAAACACACAACAAAATACACACTGTAGACTAAATTATTTATCACATTAACAAGAAAATAATAAAATAATAAAATAAAAGAAATAATAAAATAAAAAAATAAAAGAAATAAAAAAATAATATTAAGAAAAACTGTGGGGGTTGGGTTGTGAATAGCTAATAATTAATTAAATCATAAAAAATGTAAAAATGTAAAATAAAAGTTTTAAATATATATATATATGCATATAGATAGATAGATAGATAGATAGATAGATAGATAGATAGATAGATAGATAGATAGAAATTAATACATAAAAAACAAAACAAAAGCTCAGTGTACATGCAAATGTGTTGTTAATTCATTAAAATATTCATTTAAAATCTTCAGGGGACTTTATGTAAATATTTTATGTCAAATGAGCTGAGCTCACAAAAAATTGTGAATCCTTGTTGTAGTTTACTGTTGTCTGTCTCTTCATTATTATATCAGCTAAGGTTGATTTATGCATTTATTTTTAATTTTAAGTGTGTACATTTCCTGAGGGTTGCCATGTTCATGTGACTTCAAATACCACAACACAATGCAGTGCAATGGATGCCAGAGTATTTTCACCAGCTGTAAAATGTGGCTGTTTTTTTTTTTTTTTAAAAAAACTTGTCTCATGGATTCTTTGCAACTTTGTGCATTATTAAAGTTTCTCATCAGCAGATGGAAAAGCAGCTCCCAAAGCAGATTACAGAAACTGCAGGCAGACGCCCCTAAAACGCTCAACCCAAATTAAAGCTCTCAAATCCTCTACAGACCTGAGAACCAAACTTCATTCAGACGCTGACATTTATTGAAAAAACAGAGAATAAAAACATTAGGAGCTTCAGCAGCAAACGCAGACGTCCTGAATTCCTGAAGCAAGCGTAATGATGAAGATTTGAGAAGAAAGCTGCAGCCGAGAGAGAATTAGAGACGGAAAAGATGAATGCATGACTTCACATGACTTATTATTTTAAAATGAAACTCATCTGTGATACAAAAGAAAAGGATGAGCGTTGGAGCGTTTTTTGATGCGGATAGATGATTCAACTGATGTATTCTCTGGTTTGAGTTTCACACTGGACTCTTTTTGCTTTGAATCTGCTGTATTTTATCCGCAATGCTCTAGGATTGAATTATTTATCTTGCTATCAAACCCAGAGGTAGTGAGACAGTGAGAAACTGAGAGCTTGTTAGGTTGACAGATCCAAAGCTTCTGTCATTGTTTATAATAGAAATTGAGGCTCTTCAATATTTGATTTGCTGTATTACCACAGGGTTTTCTCAGGCCCAGTCTTTTTACTTCCAGCCCGTGAAATATCTGTTGACTCAAGGTTTCTGTGGGATTTCTTTCAGGTTTGAATGGTGAAATTAAATGCATGAAAACTGCGTACAGTTGGACCTTCAAGTATGAATGATATTACCAGAGTACTTCCACACATATCTGAAAAATTAAAAGAGAGGATGCTAGACGGACAGAACGATATTTAATGTATATCTGATGTTGAGGATGTATTTTTTATTAATATTCAGAAAACAATATGAGAGTTTGTATTATGTTGTGAGTAGTTAAATGTATGAAATAGACAATAAATATATATAGAAAATAAATGAATAAATGCATGACAGGAAAACAAAGCAAAAATACTAAAACTTGAAATATTAATAAAACTATAAAATATATATAATCATATATAAATATAAAAAGCATATATATCTTATTATTATATAATATAAATAGAATAATTGTTTTGTATTTAATCTTTTGCATTTATGTCTTATTAAAATATCTTGTAAATAGTTGATTTCAGTTCAGTTTAACAATCTGTCATCTTTCAAATCATTCAGATGATTCATCTACTGAAGAGTCATTCAAATGATTCATTCAAATTATTTTTTTTAATATTCAGAAAACAATATGAGAGCTTGTATTATATTGTGAGTAGTTGAATGTATGAAATAGGATCATAATAGTTAACTGAAACTATATAGACATTAAATAAATAAATAATTAAAAAAAACAAATTAAAATAAATAATACTATAACAAATACTAAAAATGTAACTAAAATAAAAAGAAATATGGAAAATATAAAATTAATTCAAAATATTAATACAACTATAAAAAATTCTATATAATCATATATAAGCATAAAAATCACATATATAATCATTATATCATACAATATTTTTGTGTTTATGTCTTCTTAAAATATCTTGTAAATAGTTGATGTTTTAGTTTAATTTAACAATTTACATATTTTACAAATTTTGAAAATCTTGTTTTTGTTGACAGAAATTCTTTATAAATGAGTCTCATTGAGAAAAGAAAGATTGATCTGTCATCTTTTTAAATCATTCAAATGATTTGTCTACTGAAGAGTCATTCAAATGATTCATTTGTGAATCAAATAATGTGTTCTGCCTCCTCCAGTCCAGTTTTTAACGTCTTCATGGTTCTTTGCCAAATCAATCAGAACATGTGAAATGAAAATGGCTCAACACGCTCAACACTAATTAACAGATGGACAGAAGTGACCATCAGTAGATATAATTAACACACAACACATCCAGAGGGAAATCTCACTCTCATAAAGGCAATCAGTGCTTCGTTAGTTAGAAATCAAATGCAATGGATATTTATGAACAGATATGTGAACACGGGCCACAAAACCCATAAAACTTACTTACATCATATGAAAGCTGGATAAATAAGCTTTGCATTGATATGTGGTTTGTTAGGATAGGACAATATTTGGCTGATATACAACTATTTGGAAAATCTGGAATCTGAGGTTGCAAAAAAATCAAAATATTGAGAAAATCACCTTTAAAGTTGTCCAAATGAAGTTCTTAACAATGCATATTACTAATCAAAATTTAAGTTTTGATATATTTACAGTAGGACATTTACAACATATCTTCATGGAACATGATCTTTACTTAATATCCTAATGATTTTTGGAATAAAAGAAAAATCAATAATTTTGACCCATACAATTTATTTTTGGCTATTGCTACAAATATACCCATGCCACTTAAGTCTGGTTTTGTGGTCCAGGGTCACACATGATATGTTTGGTTGTCAACATTAAAAGTTTAGTCTTTTTAAAAGATTAAAATGACACTTAAAAGAGCAATACACTCAAAAATAAGAATTAATGTCAACATTTACTCACCAAAATGCTACTATTGTTTTGCATTGAAAAAGTTTCTGTAATGCTTTTATGCTGTTTTTATTCTTTTTGTAGTTTGACGTTTTGGATAAAAGACCACAGACAGTTTGAAAAAGTTTATTCCCACAGCTGTCTTATGTATGATGAGTTGGAAGAGAGATATCAGCTCATGTTGAGCTCCGTATTACATCGTCATTCAGATGAAATGACTAACGGAGACGATCAGACAGCAGTAAGAGAATGTGTTTAATCTTTCATCGCATCTCTCAGATGAAGGAAACTCTTGCTGACGCGCTGGTGAACTCTTCACCGAGCGAAGGAGACACGGCTCTTTTGTTCGTGTTTTGTTCTGAACGGTCTGTGACTCATTTTAGCGCCTCGGATGGAGAAAGAAATGAGATTCCTCTCTATATTTCATGTGAATTTAGCAGCGTAATTCAGGCCAGGAATCTGTCAGTGAAACCATTTTCATTTGTTCTGCATCTGAACCAAAGCTTCATATTGTTTATTTAAAGCAAAAAATACACTGAAAGTCATTTTCTACTTCATAAATGAAGAGAAATGGACATTTCTAGTCATTTTCATCACTGATGCCAGTGGATGACTGAATTTATCTTTCTATTAGACATCACAAATGACTCTTCATTTGTGATTTGGGTGACCGTTCGATCGATCGACCTATTTCTCTCCATCACATCCATCATGATTTTGTCCCTCGAGAGCATTTATGTTCAAATGAACCTCTTTTGCTTTTATGATCATGAAAAAAACTCCCGTCTTCGTCTCCAGTGAACGTGGGAATAAACAGGTCGTGTTTACGTCTCCTTTGGGCTTCTTATAATGTGTTTTGACATCGTTTTGCTTCACGCTTCACCAGGGATATTTGAAAAGCTTTTTTTAGGGGCAGAGGTTGCTAAAAATAAGTGGCGATGTCCCTTAGGAGGGTCTTGACGCGGACGTGTCCGGCTGTCTGCGCTGCCGGGGACGAGCTCTAATAGGTGCTGAATGACGGCTGCGCTGAGATCAGGCCGTTCGAGGTCAAGAGAGCAGATGATTTCTGCAGAAGAGCTCAGGCGTGATGCCAGCTGATGTCTGCAGACACGCTTTCATCGCTCGGTGTTAAATGCAGCTTCATCTAAATGACCACACAATTCCTTCCTCCTAAAGCAACAGAGGTTTATTAAATGCTTCAATAAAGTGACAGCAACAGCAATATGATCAGCCTTGTTTTGGAGCACATTTCACTGCAGAAGATATCCCTTATATGTATATAAGGGCTATTAAAAAATTAGTAGGCATAAAAAAGTACACATGGCATAAAAATAAAGAATTATTATCCTCTGAAATATTTTATCCCAGTTTAAAGTGCAGGACGTTATTCAAGGAGAATAGTTAGACGACAGCTGTGACACTGGGCTACTATAAAACATGCTGATGGATAGTACTGAAGGAGTCGGCGTGAGGAAGATTGGAGTCCTGAGGTCAAACGGCCTTCAGCTCATCAGTTCTCCGGCAGATAAACATGTCAAAGAGCATCCAGACCAGCAAATAAAACACACATTACATCATCAGCTGCTGTCTGGATGAGAATGAGGAAAAATCTGTTGGGTGAAACAAGTGTCAAACACGACACAAACCGATGTGTGAGTGTTGCTGAACGAACGATTCATTAAAAGAATCGGTTCAAATGAGTCATTTGTTTCATGAATAACTGTATGGAAGTCTGTTTTCACCACATAAGAAAAAACCATGCTCTAAATCTTAATAAAATGTCAAAATGATGAGTTATATTTCTGAGATAAAACTATAATATAATAAACAAAGTAAAAAAACACAGAAAAAGTCTACATTATGACAAAAGGTCATTGTGAGAAGAGGTCAAAATTATGACATACTACATCATAATTATAAGGTAAAAGTCATACTTATGATATACTATGTCAAAAAAATAAATAAAAAACAGAAAAAGACAATTATGACAAAATTGTGAGAAGTCAAAATTATGACATACTAAGCCATAATTATAAGTCATAATTTTAAGATAAAAGTCATACTTATGATATGCTAAGTAAAACAAAAAAAAGAAAAAAATATGACAAAAGTTCATTGTGAAGTCAAAATTATGACATGCAAAGTAATAATTATGAGATAAGTCACAATTTTGAGATAAAAAAAAATTGATATACTAAGTCAAAAAGAAAACAGAAAAAGACAAAATTATGACAAAAGGTCATTGTGAGAAGTCAAAATTATGATATAGTCATAATTATGAGTTAACAAATCATATTTATAAAATAAGTCATAATTTTGAGATAGAAAGTGAAAAAAGACAAAATTATGACAAGTCAAAATTTTCACATACTAAGTCATAGTTATTAAAAGAAACTTATAATTATGATATAAGTAAAAAAAGGTCATTGTGAGAAGTCAAAATTATTACATACGAAGTATGAGATATAAAAGTCATATGAGACAAAAATGACTTACAATCAGATAAAAAGTCATAATTATGATATACCACGTCATAACTGTAAGATAAAAAGTGGAAATTAAAATACTAATTTCAAATAATTACATAAAATAGTCACTGAGATAAAAGAACATAATTATGACATACTAAATCAGACTTATAATATAAAAAGTCGCATTTGTGACAAGTTGTAATTGAGATAAGAAGTCTTTATGACAGTCATAATTTTGTAAGAAAAACATTGACTTTATTACATACTAAGTTATAATTATGAAATAAAAATAATAAATTGAAATACTAAGTTAATATAATTACATGAAAAGACATTATGACATACTAAATCATAATTATGATATTAAAAAAACAGTTATAAGTTGTAACAGAGATTAGTCAAAATTATGACAGTCATAAATATGTAAAAAAAGAAAAAAAAGAAAATCAAATTTATGACAAACTAAATTATAATTCTGAGATAATTTCCCAAATTATGACAAAAGTAATAGTTAAAAATGGTCATAATTATGTGAGCAGATGCTTAAAAGTATGACATACTAAGTCATAGTTATGAGATAAAGTCAAAATGACATATAGTCATAATGTGAGGAAAAGCTCAAAACTGACAAAGTCATAATTTTGAGATAAAAAGGCAATTGAGAGTCGAAAATCATTATGAGATAAAAGTCAATGTTATGACAAAAAATCTAATTATCATAATTATGAGTTTTTATCTCATAATTTCTTTTTATATCTTAATTTTGACTATTCATATCAGGGCTGCACGATATTGGAAAAAAAACTCACATTGCGATATGTTGTTTTTTCTGCAATATGTATTGTAATATGAAAAAAAAATCATCAGATGACTTGAATAGCTTTATTTGGAAAAAATAATCAATGATTGGCATGATTTTATAGGTAAATCAGCATAGAAAATAAACGAATTACAAACATAGAT